>NC_134397.1:260049658-260408083 GCF_050003625.1 Haematobia irritans
TTTATTTCTATAGAAAATTATGTAAAACTTTCATTTCTATAGAAAATTTTGTAAAACTTTCATTACTATAGAAAATTTTGTAATTTTTTTTTCTATAAAAAATTTTGTCAAAAATTTTTTCTATAGAAAATTTTGTAACAATTTTATTTCTATAGAAAATTTTGTCAAAAGTTGTTACTATATAAAATGTTGGCAAATTTTTTTTCTATATAAAATTTTTTAAATTTTTTTCTATAGAAAATTTTGCCAAAATTTGTTTTCTATATAAAAATTTTGTCAATTTTTTTCTATAAAAAAATTTTGTCAAATTTTTTTTCTATTGAAAATTTTGTCAAAAAAATTTTTATAGAAAATTTTGCCAATTTTTTTCCAAAGTTTTTTCTATAGAAAATTTTGTCAAAATTTTTTTCTATAGAAAATTTTGTAAACATTTTTTTCTATAGAAAATTTTGTAAACATTTTTTTGTATACAAAATTTTGTCAACATTTGAAATATCTATAAAAATTTTTTCTATAGAAAATTTCGTAGCAATTGTTTCTATACAAAATTTTGTCAACATGTTCTTCTATACAAGTGTTGTCAAAAATTGTTTTGGTAATTTTGTCAAAAAAATTTGTTAAAATTTTTTTCTATAAAAAATGTTGTCAAAATTTTTCCTATAGAAAATTTTGCCAAAATTTTTTCTAATTATACAATTATTTTTCGAGCTTTATGGACAGATATAGATTAAGGAACATGGTTAATAGAGCCATTGAAAAGAAAACGCCAGATACAAATCTATACACGCCTGGACTGTACATGTTTCGGTTCGGGCGAATGAACCTGTTTTTCTATACAAGTGTTAGTCAACATGTTTTTCTATACAAGTGTTGTCAAATTTTTTTTTTTGTAATCTTGTCAACAAAAATTTGTTAAAATTTTTTCTATAAAAAATTTTGTCAAAATTTTATTTCTGTAGAAATTTTTGAAGAACTTTTATTTCTACAGAAAATTTTGTCAAAATTTTATTCTATAGAAAATTTTGTCAACATTTTTTTCTATAGAAAAACTTGTCAAATATTTTTTCTATAGAAAATTTTGTCAAAATTTGTTTCTATATACAATTTTGTCAAATTTATTTCTATAGAAAATTTTGCAAAAATTTTTTTCCAATAGAAATTTTTTTTTCTATACCAAATTTTATCAACATTTCAAATTTCTATAGAAAATATTGTCAAAATGTTATATCTATAGAACATTTTTGAAGTACCACTTAGAAGGAGAGGACTATTATGCAAAATCTACCAAAACATCAAGAATTCTACCAATCTTCCAAACCAAAAAAATATATAATTTTTGGTAGAATTCTACCAACTGTGGCAATCGTGTTACCAAAGCCATATAGTAGCACTGTAGACGACTCCAATGTCAATTATCGACAATGACATTTAACTAAATAGCTGTCCTCCGACAGTTTTGTTTTTAAAATGTATATTGCTATAAATAAATCTTGGTGTATAAAATGTTTATATAAAAGATATTTAACAAAAGACTTAAGACACAAACCAGCAAATAACCCAAAATGAGTTTGTGTCTTAAGTCTTTAACTCTTTATGCGAATCTACAAAATTACTGAAGCATATCATCAAATAAAACCACTTAAGACGCAAACTTATAATAAATATAAATAAGTTGGTGTCTTAAGTCTTTAAGCATGTTATTCAAATGAAGAAGAATAACATATTTATTACAATATTTTGTATTTATTTATTTTTTTTTGTTTCATTTTGTTTTGTAGTCCTCATCGCAAGCAAATGATTCCCAACTACCCACCGCTATAGGATTACTAGGAGAACTTCTCTCATCACGTCAATTGAATGGATTAGCAGATAAAAATGATTTAAAAATTCCCAAATTAGCTGCTTTAATTTCAATACTTGAAGTCAAAGTTGAAACTGCCTTAATTGCTGAAGGAAATAACAACAGCCTTCTAATTGGTATACTCTGTGGTATTTTTCTGGTCTTAGTAGGTCTAGCCATATTCCTTAGTCTCTTTTGGCGTCAACGTATGGTTATATCTTCTACATCAGGCATTAATTTATCTACATCCCAGGATGCCTTGAGACATGATGAAGAAAAATCTAATAATCTACAAAATGAAGAAAATCTACGACGTTATACCAATCCTCTAAAGAGTAGCTCCACATCTTTGGGAGGCCGAGTCCATGGTATGGAATTAAGTTTAAATCCTGCACCTGAAATGGCCAGCGTAAGTCCTTTGGCTAATGCCCCAACATCAAGCACAGGTGTTCATCGTTCCCAACCATTGTATCCAGAATCAAATTTCGATTGTGACTTGGAAGCAACAACGAAATCTAAGGAATTTCATTCGAAACGTACCTCCCAGATATTGCTGCATAAAACACAAAATTCAGATATGAAAAAGAATACGGTGGGTTCCATCGATAGTCCAAGAAAAGATTTTGGCAAACGTTCAATAAATTGTAGATCAATGCCTGTGCAACAACCTCCAGTGGCCACGGTGGCGCCATCTGTGGCCACAGCAATGCCAGATGATTCGGAGATTTTAACAGTTTTGGTGTAGTTTGGGAAAGGGAGTTAGTGATAATTTATGCTCACTCAAATTGTTAGTGCCACCAACGGGATATCTCAAAAACTGTTCAATAAAAAAATTACCCTTCATTTTCGAATTCAGCAGATAAAAGTACATAAAAATGTCACATTTCATCAAATATATATTTTCAGTGTAAACTAGTGTTATTTCTTTAAATGAAAAATGTTTTACGAATAGAGTAACTATTCGAAAATTGACCTTACTTCAAGGACATACGACTTTAACGGAATGGCAAAAATTTGAACGATTCGTGTCCTAATTTAAAGAAAACAAACGTGAAAGCTAACGTTTAATTACGATTTTTTTTTTAATTACAAACTATTTTAATGAAATTTGTTCTTTTTCAGTGTATCTAAAGAATTATTTCTTGTGATTTTTTTATTTCCAAACTACCCCAAAAATTCGTTTACAGATATTTCAAAAATTATACCGCAAACATGGATTGATCTCATTTAAAGAACGTCAATAGCAATCTAATGGGAAATAAAATGTAGAAATATATACATGTAAATATGAAGAAGATAAATGATATCCCCATTAAAAAAAACCCCCAACAAGTAAAAATAATGGACTTTAAAATAATAAATTTCCTCGCATTATGATGCATTTATTTAATATACGCAAAATACGAAATATAAATATTTATTAAGACAATTAGATAATATTTAATATCTCCATGGATATATGTTTTTTTTTTTAATTACTTAATCAACGAACTAATTATGGTAATTTCCCCCTACGTTTTTTTAATATTTTAATTTAAAAATATTTTAATTTAAATAAAAATATTTAATTTAAGTATAAATAATTTGTATAATATTCCGATATAAACTAAGTTAAACATAAGTCAATATATATGTATTATATTAGAAATCTTACTCAGTGTGATATTAAAGGTAATTTAATTAAATCATAAGGGTCGTATTAAAAAATAATAAATATTGTAATATTCTGCAATAATTAAATTCGTATTAAGTAAAACTGTTCATTAAATGTAAAACTATAAATATATTTTTTAAAACATGGCTTTTAAACTCTGAAAAAAAAAATACAAAAACTTATACAAATTATCTAAGGAAAATGATACAAATGTGTTGCAAATAACCTGCACATCAAAAATTTTCTGGTAAAAATATATTGTAAATATTAACTAATTAATATATTCATATAAAAGCCCTGTACGCACCTGAAAATTAAATTATTGTACAATCTGATTTTATAATACCCAGAATATCTGATTTGCAAACAAGAATACCAAACCATAGATAACTAACTAATAGATGACCCGTCGCTCTCCGACCAGAAAATGTTGAAGAAGCCCAAATGAATTTTCTGACATTTCGTTTTGTGTTTCTCGTAAAGAGAACATTTGTTCAAAATTAAATTTTGTATTTCTGCGGTTTTAGTCGCAATTTATTGTTCAAATATAAACTTTTTAATATTTAATTTGATTATAAATCATCTGGTGTATCAAAAATTTTAAAATTGTGGATAAAACAGGGAAATTGTAAAAACGAAACTCAGAGAGAATTTGGAATTCCCCATATTTTCTTCGTTTATTTCTCATTTTGGGAACTGTCAGACTGCGTTTCACACAGATGGGTCATCTATTAGTTAGTTATCTATGTACTACACACTATAGCCGTTCACACTATAGCCGAACATAGACCAAGAAATGTATAGACGTCTCAAGTCAATTCACAGCGCAGTAGTTTGTCTGCACACCGTAGATGGCTCTTTTTCGTCGGCAAATGAGTTATTTTTTAATTTGACTTTAATTTGTTTTCTTTCCTTTGTTCTATGGTAATACTATTAAGTTCATATTATTCGACAAATTAATCTCAATAAAATGCTATTGTGAATCAAAAAAACGTATCTTTATCAAAATGCAATTTGACAACGCCGATGCGATTTGCCCCGATGAGATGTTTTGGATAGAACAGTGCAACGATATTCTGGATAGCTGATAGGAATGTTGCAAGGCTGAGAAGTTTTCCTCAGCTCCCCTTGAATTTTGTTAAGCTTCGCTCATTATATCAGAGATTGCGTCTAGAAATTTGGCTGAGAAATTTTGCACCAGTCATATAAATAAGAGCCTTCCGGTTTATTCTGTTGAATTTCTGTATATGATTCCGATGGATCGTAATGGTCCACCAGACGTGGCATCCATAGGTTGTTACTGGTATTATAACTTCTGAAAAAATTCAGTGATAGAGGGAGCGCTTCCACCAACCGGCCTTTGGCACGCAGTTTAGCCTGGAGTCTAAGGCAGCTGTACCTAGACCATCTCGTTCCTTGAATTTTGTTAAGCTTCGATCATTATATCAGAGATCGCGTCTAGAAATTTGACTGACACGTTTATCAAATTTTTTTGTAGAAAAGTCAGTATCTCATCTACTCTAATAGAAAAAATTATGTTCCAAAATCGTGAAAGAGCTGTAACAAAATGAAACAAAAATATTCACGAAAAGTAAAAAACGGAATGTTTACGGTTTCGTCCAAGGACGTTCACAATTTCATGAACGGCTTTCGTTTTTCTTTGGTCATAAACATTCTTAACATATTCGTTATGCGCTTTTCAGACTATCAGTTATTCCGGACGGAATCTCAGTATTTGTAAAGAATCTTACAGTGTGTCGACTTGTCGGCGATGATTAAATAATCGGTAAATGTGTTATCGATCCCATAAACATGAAGCAGTATTATACCTTAACTAATACGGTGTTCTCACCAAGCATGTTTTGGGGTTTGAAATGTTTTCCCTTTATAAGCACTTCAAAACGAGTCGTTTTCGCCATACTAAAAAACAAGTTCACAACACAAGTTTTCCTCCAAAATACGTCAATTTTAGAATGCGAACCCACCTAATTTGGAATATATCCCGAATAACATACATATATTGGGAATATGTCAAAATATTGAAATAAATTTCATAGAAAAAAAAAATAATAAACAAAGGTTTTTAAGAACATGGACATAGACGTTCTTATGGCAACTCCGTCGGTGATGCAATGTGGTTCGAGTCACGGAAGCGGAAAACATTTTAATTTATTATATAAATTAGAAACCATTACGTTTACGTGTTTGTTAACAAAAATCAACTTTTAAATCCAGAATTTAACAAATCTCAAGTTTTGCCAGTGCCTGCCAGCATTTCAAAGTTGATTTTATCCCATCGCAAGTGAACCATAATAAAATTTTTTATTGAATTGTTCTCTATGAAGAAAATAGATGTTGCAGAAGCATCCAAAGAAATTTGTTAGTATGGACAGCAGAAAAGTCTGCTAAAACAGCAGAAAGTCTGTTAAAAAAGGGACAGCAGTCACTGTTTGCTGAAATAGCAAACATTTCCTGCTATTTTTGAAGCTCGATTACACTAAAACGCGTTTTACTTTGGCTAAAACAAATAAAAATGTCAACTTAGGAGCTATCCTAACATAATTAAAACAATATTTTATGAATATCTATAGTATTTGACCAAAAATCTGAATATTTATCGAATTGAGGCATAACAGCAAACAAAATGTTTGCTGATCGAATTTAGGAGCTTGTAAATATATTACAGTGCAAAAATATACAAAAAACTACTTTTGGTTCCTAAATATGTTTTGGGGAAAAATTTATAATCTAAAAATTTTATAAATTATTGTACATTTGGCCCTGAAGTAAAAAAATATAACAGCAGACATCGATTGCTGTTTTTAGCAGACTTTTTTCTATGAGTGTATGCACATCTACAGATACCATAAAATAAAATGTTACCATATGTTTCTTAGGTGAAACAATGGATAGAAAGGCCTCAAGGATCATTCGCTAGCATTTTAGTCTAGCCAAAAGATACATACGGGGCTTAAGTAAGATTTATGAGACTTGAAAGTTACTTGTGTTTTCCTTTTGTATAAATTTCTTTTATTATTCTAAAGAAAATTCCTGAAAACTGTTTTATTTACTTTAAACATTAGAGAATAAACTAGAATACTATATTTAAATTATTGATTTATAGTTTTGTTAGATTCTATATAAATAAAATACAATTATGGCAATTGTGTGTATGAAATTATATTGAATTTATTATTAACTTTTTGTTACAAAGTTTAATTTTTTGTAATTAGCAATAACCAGATTTAAGATTTTCATAAAGAAAAATGTGCTAATAACTATTTGTAAACTGCAATTTTGTATTATCCAATTTGTTTAGTTCATACAATATTTAGAATATAAAAATGGCATTTAAGTTTATGCAACAAGTTAAGAACTTCTATTTGTAATCATATTACATATTATTAAATAGCCAACTATTTATTTTTCAATTAATAAAAAAAAATTATCTGTTTTTTATATGAGCAAAATTTTGTTTTACTTTTTTGAGTGGTAGGAACAAAATGTAAAATATATTTCCGCAGTTATCTCAAAGCCCTTTTGAACTGATACGTTTTTTCCAAAAATAACCTAAAAAAAGTGTGCGCATATTTTACAAGAAAAGAAAACGCCATTAGATTGGCCTAGCAGCTACAAAATCCACCACAGCTAATTCCTTTTTCTAAGATAGGCTGAAGTACCAGCAGCCATTGTGTTTATCGTTGACCGAAGCAGAATCTTTGAAAAAATTTATGAAAAAATATAAATGTATTCTCTTTGGAATGTCGCATGTTTCCCGGCTATTCTTGTTTGTGCTAAATTCGATGCTCCCGACTGATTGATCGTTCAGACAAAAGACCATTCACAATAGTCTCGAAATCGACTAAAAATGGATTTTTTCATAAGGCAAATGACAATTAAAATCTAGTTAAAGTGGATTTTGGAACTGTAATGGGAATAGAGTATATAGGCCAAGTTCACCAACAATTATCGATGAAATGTTATTTACAATAATACTAAATACGAATGCACAATAAAATACTTCAAAATTCTCAAAGTTTTGTTATTTTTAATTTTAATGTAAAAATTATTATTGCAACGAATTGAAAGCACTTTTATAATGTAAAGAGTCCATTTATTTATTAGTCGGTTCTAACATTTATATTCAGAGAAAGAAGCCTTTCCCTGCCAACATTTTTTGAATTTAACGGCGAGAATCCCCACCACGTCGAAAACAATCCTATACGACATCCAAAACTCGTCGGAGAAGCGCCGTCACTATTGAGAAGTTGTACCACGCCAAGTTACTACAAAAAAGTATCGCATGAGTGCAATTATTAGGTGCCTTTTTAATAATTTTTTTAATAAACGACGCCAATAAGAGCCCCTTCAAACTATCAGAAAAAATGAATTTTAAGATAGTTGTTAAAGAATCACTGTGGTCAAGTAAACACGATTGTTTAGATGTTTATTAATTTGATTAAATATTTATAAATTCTTATAAATATAATAATATAATATAATAATATAATTCGTTGCATTAATAATAGAATGATGTTGAGTTACATGTTGCAGCGTCCATCAGCCAGTGTTTTTATTCTGGATGGAGGCAGCGCGTCTGGAAAAATATCTGAAATATAATCACTTTATTCCATTTGGAAAGTCAAAAATTGTTCACCAATATACCTTTCACAATTTTAAGCAGTGTAACAATGTTTTTAGCACTACATTTCCCATTTTATTTAAATAAATTATAATAAGCTAGTTGCGCTTGGCCCCTGCCAGCATTGTTTGAATTTGACGGCGCTTCTGAGAATCCCCACCACGTCGGAAAAGCGCCGTCACTATTGAGAAGTTGTACCACGCCAAGTTACTACAAAAAAGGGGTATGTTATTCGGGGTATATTCCAAATTAGGTGGGTTCACATTCTAAAATTGACGTTTTTTGGAGGAAAACTTGTGTTTTGAACTTGTTTTTTAGTATGGCGAAAACGACTCGATTTGAAGTGTTTATAAAAACATTTCAAACCCCAAAACATGCTTTGGTGAGAAGACCGTATTACATTTTTCCTGGGTGCAGCTTGGAATAAAATTTACAGAAAAGAAAGTTCTATTCTCAGTCATCAGAAAAGACTACAGCATTAAAATCATGTCAAAACTTTATTAGGGCTGTTTTCTTTTAGCACTGGATACACTAAACCGTGAAGGACTACAAGAAAACAGAGTACTAGTTTATCCAGGACATCTCCAAAAATATGCAACACTGTCATCAGCTGTTTAAAAACAATCACAAAAAAGAAGTGAAATCTTGCATTTTTAATGTATGAAATGCTCAAATTAGTAATAAATATTTACTGCTGCGATTATTTATGACACTGTACCACTTTGAATGTCTTGTTTTTCGATAAATTAGTCACAATAAAGTACTATTGTGAATCGAAGAAGCGTCACTTTATAAAAATACAATCTGGCAACATCGGCGCGACTTGCACTGATGAGATGTTCTGGATAGAACACTAGTGCAACGGTATTCTGGATAGCTTATACAAATGTTGCATCCAGTGCTAAAAGAAAACAGCCCTATTATTAATTTAAACCCTCTAATGCCCCAATTTTTTGCCAGCTGATTAAATTCTCAATGTTAACGACACAAAAGCAAGAAAACTAAATAAGAAAATTTTATACGGTAAAATTGTACAGTTTCAACTCTTGAAAAGTTTCAACTAAGTTTTCTACTTATGCTATGTTCCCACCGACTCGTTTTCCTAATTCGTTTTTCCAAAACATTTCACCGTTCACACCGGGTTGAGATGTTTTAGTTTAACAGTTACCATGGAAACTAGAAATTCACATATATGCAACGTATGTCCAAATAATTACCGCGAGCGCAAAGGGAAACAAATTTATGTTAGTTTCACATGTCCATGTTCTTAAAAGCCTTTGTTTATTCCCTTTTTCTTATTTTAATATTTTGACATATATTTTATGTTATTCGGGGTATATTCCAAATTAGGTGGGTTCACATTCTAAAATTGACGTGTTTTAGAGGAAAACTTGTGTGTTTGAACTTGTTTTTTAGTACGGCGAAAACCACTCGTTTTGAAGTGCTTATTAAGGGAAAACATTTCAAACCCCAAAACATGCTTGGTGAGAACGCCGTATTACTTTGCCCATTTTTTGTTGTCTTAAGGTGTGTTTTACTAAAAGCTTCCTTATTAAATGAAGCCCGCCTAAAAGCGGGATTGGTCATTAGAAGATTAAAGCACATATGTTTTTTTTTTGTTAATCAGTGCGTACTCTCGTATTAATTGAGATTTTACCAAGATTTCATTTATAGTTTTATTAAAAAAAAAAAAAAATAAAAAAAAAATTAATCTCATTCTGAATTCGATAACCGCACATAATACCCACTTTTATATATAAATAATCTTTAGGACTTTTTTCTTTTTGCACTGTTGACCAGTGCTAAAAGAAAACGCAAAAATGGTTTCAGTTCAAATTTCGATTTTGATTGGCAACACTTGGTCCCCCAGCTGTCAAAATCAAATTTATTGTTTACAAATTGTACTTGTTTATTTACTTTTTCTTTCGTATCTTCTTCTTTTCTATATGTGACATTCACTTGAGATGTGTTCCTTTCCCAGCATTACTTTAGTTGCCAATTCATATTTTGACAACTACAAAATTCGCATATCATGGTGACTCTGGTGAGACTTGCACTGATTGATGTTCTGGATAGAACACCAGTGCAACGATTCCCATACAAATGATGCAACCAGTTCAAAAAGAAAGCAGCCCTTTTGTTTTCAAATGTATCCGTTAAATGGATGGGAAACAACCCTGTAACTGAATTACCTATTAAGTTGGCAACGCTGTTCAATCATATGGTATTAATTATCTGACGTTTACGTTTTGTATAAACATATGGTGCTACTTCACAGTCTCACTGCTATTAACAAAGTCCGAAGTTCTGATTTATTGCAATCTAATGATAAAAAAACTGATAACAATTAAATAAAAACATAAACACAAAGTATAAACTAAACAAAGAGTGAGGATAGACGTCAGATTGTTAACCACTTAAAGTGTTTTGACAAAAAAATATGCTGCAAATAATCAAGAAATCTCTGTTTAACCTTTACCTGCAATATGAATTGGTCACCAATATTTACATGTTTGAGCCATGGGAGAAAAAGCTAATTAGTAAGTAGAAATGCAATAAAGCTTGGTTTAATTTAATACCCTATACCCATATTTATAGATGGTTTCGTGGCTTTAATTTTGGGTCTAGTTCTATTCTCTAGTTATTTCTATTTGCCCTCCTATATTGAAACTTTCCTACAGTTTGTAACGCCACAACAACAACATGATTCGATTACGGCGACAACAACGACGGGACCCACAGCTTCACCACCATATGCCGCTCCCATTCTACAAGCTGAGAAGATAAGTATAGGTTAAACAAACTGTTGATTGTAAACATGAATGAATCTGTTGTATACAGCCAACGAACCAGCCAGCCATGGGCTTTACTCTCAAGTGATTTTGATTAGTTTCTTTTATGTTCATTTTATTTAATTTCATATGAGATTGCAGAATATGTAAGACAACTCTTATATACTTATATAGAAAAAAAAGACAACAAATACAGTGGCTCAAAGCTTTATGTATATATTGAAATTCGTAAACTCCAAACTTTAGCAAATTAAGCCGGAAATCATAATTTTATGGGTGAATCATAAAATTAGGATGATTGATTCTCAATTTGTTCAATCAAAAGTTTTGATTGCATCAATGACAATTTTTAATTGGGTTAGCCGAATTGCAAAATTGTGGCAAAGACATTTATAATAAACTAATTTTTAGGAATTTCATCTACTTTGTATAATGCAATTTAGTAAAGTTTAGCATATATATTCTGGTTTCCACATAAAAAACTGGGATTATTTATTTAACTAATGGGTTGGCTATTTGAGTAATTTGTTCTGTAATTTGTATACTTATAATATATCCTATACAATATAGTACATGAAGGGAATTAATTTTATATAATTAAATATTGAAATTGTAAATGTAACCCAAGGACATTTTATTATAGATGTGCTTACTTATATATTACATATGACTTAGGGGGCTTCGTTTGTTTGTTCTTATTGATTTTGAAGTTTCTTCCTCTTGTTTTTCCTTCAATTTATAGATAGTAGCTTTCCAATTTTTTTTTATAAGTTGTCTAAATTAAAAAGGAGGAAAAAAATTTTAAGTGACACTTGGCCGCCAAAATGTTCAACTGACATTTCTCTTATGCTAGGGTCACACCGGGCAAATATTTGACAGTATTCGAAAGGAAATCCGTCGCCACAGCCAAACCAACAAACATTTTGAGCTCATATTGGATATATACTATCATGGTACGGTTATTTTCAAAAAACCGTATCCAGATATTTGGAAAATGGTTCTGGAAAAATGTTTGACACTCATTTTGGTCAAATATTTGCCTAGTGTGACCATAGCCTTAGCTTATAAGGCATATACTTTGTCAATTTTGGTGATATTATGGTGAAATTATTAGTACGGAGTTATGGGGAATTCATCCGGGCTAGCCAAGATCTTTATGAAAAATTTTCCACGCCTTCAATTTAATCGCCAAAACTGACTGTCCCTTTGTAAGAGGGATATACTATATACATTTTAAAGCCATTAGCTTGTATACTGGGAAAACTAGTCTAGTCCTATATCCTCAAACAATTGTCTGCAATTGTCGTAAGATATCTTTCCCCATTTTTCCAAGAGCAAAGTCATTTGTGAACTTTTACTCATTGGTTGAGTTGTTACTACTGATTACGGAGTTGATCTGTGAATCTTATTCCTATAAGGCATATACTTTGTCAATTTTGGCAATATTATGGTGAAATTATTAGTACGGAGTTATGGGGAAATCATCCGGGCTAGCCAAGAACTTTATGAAAAATTTTCCACGCCTTCAATTTAATCGCCAAAACTGACTGTCCCTTTGTAAGAGGGATATACTATATACATTTTAAAGCCATTAGCTTGTATACTGGGAAAACTAGTCTAGTTCTATATCCTCAAACCATTGTCTGCAATTGTCGTAAGATATATTTCCCCATTTTTCCAAGAGCAAAGTCATTTGTGAACTTTTACTCATTGGTTGAGTTGTTACTACTGATTACGGAGTTGATATTATGGTGAAATTATTAGTACGGAGTTATGGGGAAATCATCCGGGCTAGCCAAGATATTTATGAAAAATTTTCCACGCCTTCAATTTAATCGCCAAAACTGACTGTCCCTTTGTAAGAGGGATATACTATATACATTTTAAAGCCATTAGATATAGGATATAGGACTAGACTAGTTTTCCCAGTATACAAGGGAAAACTAGTCTAGTCCTATATCCTGAAACCATTGTCTGCAATTGTCGTAAGATATCTGTCCCCATTTTTCCAAGAGCAAAGTCATTTGTGAACTTTTACTCATTGGTTGAGTTGTTACTACTGATTACGGAGTTGATCTGTGAATCTTATTCCTGATGTCAGTGTTTTTACGACACTAAGAGCTTAGGATCAATTTTTTGCCGTATTGAATGATTTTCATAATCTGATGTCATTATCATTAAAATCGATTAATAAACGTTTCATATTGATGGTAAAGAAATGTTAATGCTCATAAGACATTAGTCTTCGTAAATATAAAATTTCTTGGAGTGTTAAATTTTCTTAATTGAAATTGTCCTTATTTCCCTGCCATAATAGGTAAAACAAATTTTAAATCTTACACATATTTTATATTGGATAGCTACACTTTTATGCTTAATTACGCATTTATTTATAAGTCATATAAAAAATAGATTTCCTTAATAATATGATAATTAAATGAAAATAGTTTTAAAACTAATGACTGAAGAACATTTTTCAGATTTTAATATGTAAATAATTTTTAATAATAACGTCCATTAGATGATTTTCCATTTCCACATTTTTGCCAATAATGGTTTAGTGCATTCAACTGTCGTTACCACAAACCAAAGGTAAACTCTTAGTGCCGTTTTCTAAATATCTTGATATTAGTTATTGTGTCGATAAGGTTTATCTTCCGTTTGAGTACTAAACGACTATTAAAAAGGGATCTATTGAGTTTACCAACGTTTTCTAAATTCGCCACATTTAAAACTATTATAATCTCATGGTCTTCTAGATACCCAGAATTTCATTGATTATTAATGCGCACAAACAAGTGTTAAATAAATATAAATATGGTTTTTAATTAAAATTTTAATCAATTTGACATACATAAGTGCAAAATGTTTTTACTTAAAGTAAAATACATAATATACAAAAAAATATTCATAATATTAATACACTTAAATTTACGATATAAAAAATGTTAAAAATATTGTTAACTTAATTAAACATAATAATAATAAATTGTTTAAACAAATCTGAAAATAAATGAAGCTTATTTAAAAAGAGATTTCCATTTAAAGTCATAGACCCAAAATATCAATTCAACAATACGTATCATCGATGCATTGAAGAACAAGCCCGCCAAGCCACCAAGGGATACTGTATATTGGAAAACATAGAAAATTGGAAACAGTTTAGTAAGTATTATATGATCACATTATGAAAACGTTTGCCTTTATACAAAAAAAAAAAAAAACAAAAACTTTATTGAAAATTTATCGAATTTTTTTTAACGGTACAAATGGTACAGTGGGCTCATACATTTTTTTTTTTGTTGGATAAATGTCGTGAATCCCAATAATTTTTCAAATTTACTTTTAGTGAAGAAATTTGAATTTTTCATAAAACATTGGCATTTTGAAAGATTTTTATTTTGCAGAAAATCTATATAAAATTTTATGAAAATTTGTTTCTATAGAAAATCTTGTAAAAAAATTTTATTTCTATTTCTGTAATTTTGTCAACACTTTATTTCTATAGAAAATGTAACCAGCAAAAACTAGGTAACCACATTTCATTACAATTGACATTACCAGGAGTAAAGCTGTCATTACATGTTGCATTACATTGCGGCGAGTTATAATGACTAACTTGTAATGACAAAAATAAATACTTCTCGGTAATTTTCGAATTGTTATTCTCAAATTTATAGGCAGTTGTAGTAAATATAATTATTCACATAATCGAGCACTTACATAAAAAATGAAAAAGAATATGTAATGTAACGGTAATTCTGAAGATTTTTCCGTTAAGATTTTTTTATCATAAATATTTCATAATAATTGTGTTTAATGACATTATCGTATTATGTTTTAAATAAATGCTTTCTTATACCTCATTCACATTACACTTCCAAAATGCGCTTAAACTAAATTTCAAACGCCATTTGCCTTATAAAAAGAGACTTAAAATCCACTTTTTGTAGATTTCGAACCTTATGTGAATTGGCTATTGGATATATTATAACGTAATTCACGAATCCAACTCCCTTAAACAACCTACATTTATTTCTATTTTAAGTGTGAAATTAATTTGAGTGTAATCTTATTTAGATTATTTATTAGATTTTTTGTTCATTTATACAATATTCGTTTCTATTCAAGTAGTTATCCTATTACAGCATCACTCGCCATATTTTGATCCATTGTAATCGGCGATAGAATTCAATATTTTCGAGATTTGGTTGCCTGAGACAATAAGTGGCTATTTTGCAAGCTTTGGTGTATCTACGAATAAGTCATTACATATTAGGTGATTATATGCTTTAAATGCACTACTTATTTTATGGTCGAAAGTATGCCTGGGGAGAAGTACTTTCTTCCTAGGGCATGCGTATGTAAATGTAATCCGAAGCGATGCCAATTAATAAGTGGTTATTAATTTTTAAATAGGATTACCTACAAGATTACCGGGTAATGAGAGTTTTGCTGGGTATGTACCTCTTAGTTGTCTATTAAAACATCAAGAATTCTACCAATCTACCAAACAGTAACAAATGGGGAAATATGTCGCGTTTCTCAAGAATAATTGAAGTAATTCTTTCCATCAATTATGAGGACCATTTATTTCGATACTTTTCTGTCATAAATTTAATACAAATTCAAATATTTCAAAATTTTTGGTATAAAATAATTTTATTTTGAATTTTTATTTGTCACAATTGCCAAACATTGGCGTAGTAGCAACATTCTCATAAGGGGTAAATACTACAATGTGTGCCCATTTTGAAGATACCTCAAAAAGAGAAAAAATAAATTCTTGTACATGGGAAGAAACTAGAATATTCAAATCAATGATATATAACACAGGGGAACAAAATTTAACTTTTTTGTGTTGATTTGAACTTTATGGCAAATTTTTTGTAATTCGATGTCGCTGAATCCAAATATGCACTTGGTTTTTTTTCTATCAGCTCGACTTTTCGAGCTATACCGTTATGTTCAAAATTAAGGCACTTCCGCTACATATATTGGAATAACTTGAAAACGGTGCAATATATTACATTTAAAAGAATATCAGAAAATCCCCAACAATATTCTCTTTAAGCCGCCTTTAAATTGTTTTTCAATTTTCCAAGTGGTTTTAGAGATATCGTTAAAGTTTTTAACAAAAAAAAAAAATTTTTTGTTCTTTAAAAATTCCTAAAAAATCAAAATGCGACAAAAATCACATGCCTTGATTTATTTATAGAAATTAAATATGCCTTGATTTATCTATATAAATTAATAGCTGATAGCCTAAGTAGCTAATGCTAGATTTTTCTCTATTATTCTTATATTTACTATAAGTTTAATAAATAAATAAATATATAAATTAAATTTTGACGAAATATTCTATAGAAATATATTTTGACAAAAATTTCTATACAAATTAGTACTTTTTTTTAATTTTTATAGGGCAATATTATACAAAAATTTTCCATAGAAACAAATTTTTGCAAACATTATCTATAGGCGTAAAATTTTGACAAAATTTGGTATAGAAATAAGATTTTGCAAAAAATTGTTGACAAAAATTTTCGATTGAAATAAAATTTTGACAAAATTTTCTATAGAAATAAAATTTTGACAAAATTGTCTATAGAAATAAAATTGTGACAAAATTTTCTATAGCAATAAAATTTTAACATAATTTTCTATAGATATAAAATGTTGACAAAATTTTCTATAGAAATAAAATTTTAACAAAATTTTCTATAGAAATAAAATTTTAACAAAATTTTCTATAGAAATAAAATTTTAACAAAATTGTTTTTTCCTTGAATTTGGAAAAATATTCCTCTGGTGGAAATTGAAAAAACTCAAAATTTCGATGTTGCAATGCTGATCGGATCTAAAAAAAATGTCTGTGTTAGATCCGGAAATGCTGCAAAATTGGCGCAGAAGAGATGAATTAAACATGCCGTTGCACTGAATTTGCATCACTTCTTTAGTTGTGATGCGAATTAAGGATTTGCATGTGAATTAAAAAAATTTAATTATATTTTTGTCAAATAAATATATTTTTTAGATTTTTTTTTATAATTTTTAATGCATTCTAACGCTTATTTGAAATGATCGACCTCAAATATTTTAAATTTTTCTATAATGCATTTAGATTGTTTTAATGATATTTTTGTCAAATAAATATATTTTTTTAGATTTTTTGTTTATAATTTTTAATGCTTAATGCTTACTTGAAATGATCGACCTCAAATATTTTCAAAAATTCTCAATTTTTCTATAATGCGTTTAGATTGTTTTAATGATATTTTTGTCAAATAAATATATTTTTTTAGATTTTTTTGTTTATATTTTTTAATGCTTATTTGAAATGATCGACCTCAAATATTTTCAAAAATTCTCAATTTTTCTATAATGCATTTAGATTTGTTGGACAAAATTTAAATAATTTGTACCATCTTATTAATGTTTACTCTGTTTTAAACCTATTTACTATTACTCATTAAAAGTATGAAAAAAAGCGAGTTAAAAAATTTGATTTATAAGAACTTCCTGTGTAGCTAAAAAAAATTCCGGGAGGACATTTTTTTTTTTAAAGTGCTTTTAAAGTTGTGCCTTGGTATTTTCGTAAAATTAAAATAAAATCTTATTTAAATTAAATCGTGATGAACTTACTTAATAAATCCAGATTTGTTTTCGAGACTTTTCGTACATAACGTAAAGTAGGTAATTCTGCAAGACCAACACGAATTTTTGTTACCTCCAATTTTTTCTTCATATCCCTATTGAAAAGACATAAGATATGGAAAATGAGCTATGATACATATAATTGGAAATTTTTCATACCATTCAGCAGAATTAAAAATAATATTATATTCGGGCTCTTCACATGGACTCATGCAATCACATTGTCGTCTCTCCTCCAAAATATCATAATAATAATCCGTTAAACACATCAAACCTTCATAGTCACAAACTCGATAATTGGGAGATCCTTAAAAATGGAATTAGAATTTTTATAAATCAAAATAGACATTTTTGTAAAATTTCGTAAATGATAACCAACAAATGTCAGATATTCCACAAAATGTTTGCTGATCGAATGAACTGATTTTTAAGAATATTAGAAGGCTGAAAATAAAACTAAAAACAAAAACAAAATAAAACAAGTATATACAGCACTAAGTTCGGCCGGGCCGAATCTTAAATACCCACCACCATGAACCAAATATTAGGGGTTCTTTTGAAATTTCAGGAGGGTTTGAGGACTTGAGGACACTTCCCGAAGATAAATTTAAAGACTTCACCTATGAGGACTATATCAGATTCTGGATTTATAAGAACCATTTTTGTTTGAGTTTTAGAGGAATCATCAACATCTCTTGTGAGTGTGCAAGAAAATTATAAAATAATGTCTTGATTTGAAATCTTAAATCTGTAGAAATAAAATCTGGAAATTTTACATTGAGTTTCAAGCAATTTTCATGATCAGTGCGCCTTCTACACCCTCAAGAAGTGAAGTCGGTCTATATGGAGGCATTACCAAATGGGCCGATAAAAACTTAATCCGATACACGTTTTTGTGAGCCTAAAATACCAGAATATTTACAATTTCAGGCAAATCAGATAAAAACTACGGTTTCTAGAAACCCAAGGAGTTAAATCGGGAGATCGTTCTTATGGGGGTTATACTAAAATATGGATCGATACTCACCGTTTTCGGCATACCTCTTTATGACCCGAAAATACCTCTAGATTTCCAATTTCATGCAAATAGGATAAAAACTTCGGATTTTAGAAGCCCAAGAAGTAAAATCGGGAAATCGGTCTATATGGGGGCAACACCAAAATATGGACCGATACTCACCATTCTCGGCACACCTCTTTATGGTCCTAAAATACCTCTAGATTTCCAATTTCAGACAAATTGGATAAAAACTACGGTTTCTATAAGCCCGAGACCCCAAATCGGGAGATCGCTCTATATGGGGGCTATACCAAAATATGGACGGATACTCACAATTTTTGGCACACGTATTTGTGGTCCTACAATACCTCTAGATTTCCAATTTCAGGTAAATTGAATAAAAACTGCGGTTTCTATAAGCCCAAGAAGTAAAATCGGGAGATCGGTCTATATGGGGACTATACCAAAACATGGACCGATACTCACCATTTTTGGCACACCTCTTTATGGTCATAAAATACCTCTAGATTTCCAATTTCAGGTAAATTGAATAAAAACTGCGGTTTCTATAAGCCCAAGAAGTAAAATCGGGAGATCGGTCTATATGGGGGCTATACCAAAATATGGACCGATACTCACCAGTTTTGGCACACCTCTTTATGGTCATAAAATACCTCTAGATTTCAAATTTCAGGCAAATTGGATAAAAACTACGATTTCTATAAGCCCAAGACCCCAAATCGGGAGGTCGGTTTATATGGGGACTATATCAAAACCTGGACCGATATAGCCCATCTTCGAACTTGACCTGCCTGCAGACAAAAGACGAGTTTGTGCAAAATTTCAGCACGATTGCTTCATTATTGAAGACTGTAGCGTGATTACAACAGACAGACAGACAGACAGACAGACAGACGGACAGACGGACATCGTTATATCGTCTTAGAATTTCTCCCTGATCAAGAATATATATACTTTATATAGTCGGAAATCGATATTTCGATGTGTTACAAACGGAATGACAAACTTATTATACCCCCGTCACCATTCTATGGTGGTGGGTATAAAAACTCTGTTAAATAACATTAAAGTCCTACAACTAATACGAACTGTTGCTTGCTAGACCGGGATTTAGAATTGCATCTATGATAAATATTTCGAAATAAAAATATTTAGCAATAGCAGACTTATTTTCCCCGAGTGTGTATACACGTTGTCCTTACCTTCTTTAGCCAGAAAGTGATTGCTACAATTACAAAATTTCAAATGTATAGAAAATGCACATTCAACTATACACGTAGAGAAACTATAAAAACTATAAAGTTCCAAATATTTTCCAAGCTCAGTTCTTTCAGTGAAAAATCTACATTTCCGTTCGTCCATATCAATACTAGTTAAACTGTGATGATTGAACACCTCCATGGCTGTTATTACGATTTCTTTGTTCCATCCTTGCAAAACAGTTTCTCTTATCATACCATCTGCTGTTAAGAATGGTATTTCATATGGAGAATGTAAAAATAGTTGAATATCGGCTGTTACTTCAAATGTCAAATGACCAGCTCCAGCTTTACGATTGTTAATGTAGGCAACTTCGGCTTCTTTACTAAAAACACAAACAAACGAACATTTATTAAATGCCAGTTTATTTATATAACGACGTAATGTAGTTGTGGTTTCACGTAATGTAAAACGCCGTTCGGACTTGGCTATAAAAAGGAGGTCCCTTGTCATTGAGCTAAATAAACATGAAATTGGGCAGCACTCAGTGATGAGAGAGAAATTCATCACTGTGGTAATACAATGAACAGTCTAAGTGAGACTAAAATAACCGGATGTCACTATAACTAACCTGACCTAGAGATATAACAAAGCTGTCCCACTAAGTGGCCACATTAATTAAGCCCCAAAATATTATAATGACTATTCAAAAATCTTTTATTAATTATCAAGGTTATGGTGAAAGGTTGATTGGGAGCCACCGTGGTGCAATGGTTAGCATGCCCGCCTTGCATACACAAGGTCGTGGGTTCGATTCCTGCTTCGACCGAACACCAAAAAGTTTTTCAGCGGTGGATTATCCCACCTCAGTAATGCTGGTGACATTTCTGAGGGTTTCAAAGCTTCTCTAAGTGGTTTCACTGCTATGTGGAACGCCGTTCGGACTCGGCTATAAGAAGGAGGTCCCTTGGCAATGAGCTTAACATGGAATCGGGCAGCACTCAGTGATAAGAGAGAAGTTTACCAATGTGGTATCACAATGGACTGAATAGTCTAAGTGAGCCTGATACATCGGGCTGCCACCTAACCTAACCTAAGGTTGATCCATTATCCTAAAAACAGTCTGTGCTTAATAAATGGTTATATTATAAGCAAGAGAGACAAATAAATATCATCAACAATAAGTCCAGGTGTTATGAGATTTAATAATACCGAAGCTATAAAAATATTATCTCTATAGATATTTTTATCAAAATTTTATTTCTATAGAATTTTCTTCAAAATTTTTATCTATAGAAAATGTTGTCAAAATTGTTCAACGCTTCTCCATAAATTCATCCATTTTTGTTCATTTTGCTTTGGTACAAAGTTTAGCTGTGCAACCAATAAGGTGCCAAGTCACCTGTGGGCCTTTGTTGCAGATGAGAACACACGTCAGCTACTCTTCTATCTATTACTGATAGGTAGCAATCAATTCCTTGTCTGATCTTAGTGGGCCAAAACTACCTTGGTTAACCTCGAGAGGTCTCTTTTCTCCAAAGGGCAGCAGGTCTCTTTCACGGTTGCCACAGTTGGTTGAATTCTACCAAGATTTTTTACTGTTTGGTAGAATTCTTGATGTTTTGGTAGTTTTTGCAATATTCATCTCCAACTAGTAGTTATTTCCATAGAGATAAAATTTTGAAAAAATTTCTATAGAAATAAAATATTGACAAAATTTTCTATAGAAATAAAATTTTGACAAAATTTTCTATAGAGATAAAATGTTGACAACATTTTCTATAGAAACAAAATTTTGACAAAATGTTCTATAGAAAAAAAAAATTGACAAATTTTCTATAGATATAAAATTTTGACAAAATTTTCTATAGATATAAAATTTTGACAAAATTTTCTATAGAGATAAAATTTTGACAAAGTTTTCTATAGAAACAAGATTTTGACAAAATTTTCTTTAGAAATAAAATTTTGACAAAATTTTCTATAGAAATAAAATTTTGACAAATTTTTTATAGAAATAAAATTTTGACAAAATTTTCTATATAGAATAAAATTTTGACAAAATTACAATTTTGACAAAAGTTTCTATAGAGATAAAATTTTGACAAAATTTTCTATAGAAACAAGATTTTAAAAAAATTTTCTATAGAAATAAAATTTTGAAAAAATTTTCTATAGAGAAAAAATTTTGACAAAATTTTCTATAGAGAAAAAATTTTGACAAAATTTTCTATAAAGATAAGAGTTTGAAAAAATTTTCTAGAGAAATATAATTTTCTTTAGAAATAAAATTGTGACAAAATTTTCTATAGAAATAAAATGTTGACACAATTTTCTATAGAAATAAAATTAAGCCCCAAAATATTATAATGACTATTCAAAAATTCAAAAATTTTCTATATAAAATTTTCCATAGAGATACAATTTTGACAAAATTTTCTATAGAAACAAGATTTTGAAAAACATTTCTATAGAAATAAAATTTTGACAAAATTTTCTATAGAGAAAAAATTTTGACAAAATTTTCTATAGAGAAAAAATTTTGACAAAATTTTCTATAGATATAAGAGTTTGAAAAAATTTTCTAGAGAAATACAATTTTCTTTAGAAATGAAATTGTGACAACATTTTCTATAGAAATAAAATTTTGACAAAATTTTCTATAGAAATAAAATTTAGTGAAAATTTTCTATAGAAATAAAATTTTGACAAAATTTTCTATAGAGATAAGAGTTTGAAAAACTTATGTATAGAAATAAAATTTTCTTTAGAAATAAAATTTTGACAAAATTTTCAATAGAGATAAAATTTTGAAAAAAATTTCTATAGAGAAAAAATTTTGACAAAATTTTCTATAGAAATAAAATTTAGACAAAATTTTCTATAGAAATAAAATTTTGACAACATTTTCTATAGAAATAAAATTTATTTTAATTTTTTTTTCTGTTTCTCTTTCCTTCTTAAGAGCGGCGGTTGTTCTCCGAAGTCAGGATTAACCTTGTAGCTGCTCACTGCTGCAGCTATACCCAGCAAAAAATGGACCACTATTTCAGCAGGATTATAAGGGAGAGAGGCAGTATCAACTGCATACAAAGTAGAGATGTGTACGTGACACGAAATTGTCGTGACACACGAAAATTTTCGTGATTCGTGCGTGAGTCGTGAGTCACGCTCATGACAACAGCGTGAGTGTGCGTGAGCTT
This sequence comes from Haematobia irritans, assembly GCF_050003625.1. Taxonomy (NCBI): domain Eukaryota; kingdom Metazoa; phylum Arthropoda; class Insecta; order Diptera; family Muscidae; genus Haematobia; species Haematobia irritans. The sequence continues at coordinate 260,072,668 of NC_134397.1, forward strand.
GATTAACAAACCAAAATGTCGTGCGTGAGTAACGAATTACACTCACGAAAATATTCCTGCTCACCAACATAAAACCCTTAAGAGTTAAATTCAATTACAATTTTAGTGACACCTGGGATGTTAAGAGTTTAATAACACTCTCGATTTTAATAATGCTCATGTTTTCAGACACTTCGGTAAGGTAAATTAATCATAAAATTATTCGTGAGTCACGACGTTTTCGTGCGTGAGTGTGCGTGAGTACAAATTTTCTTTTCGTGAGTGTGCGTGAGTCCTACCAAAAAATATCGTGCGTGAGTATGATTTTTCAGTCGTGAGTGTGCATGAGCGTGAGTAAACTATTACTCACGTGCACACCTCTAATACAAAGCAATCGAATCAGCGCTGATTTTTGTGGGCGATGTCCCGATTTAGTGCAGCTTCTACATAGCGCTGATATAATTACTCATTTTAATAGAAATATTGCTCAGAAGTGATATATAATCTTGAGTGTAGCATTGTTGGCGTGAAGGAAAATAATACTACCTTTCATGCATCTATACTTAATGAATTGGTTGCAATAACGTAAACGAATGATCATAAACTAGTTTGATTACTCGTTTACGTCATTGCCACCGATTCATGCAGTGTGGATGTACTGCCTACTTTATTGTATACCAAAAAGCGCAACTAAATTCTTACTACTGAAGTATTTTTTTCAGACCTGTCTAATATAAAGGCTCCCTTCTGTAACGCTCGATCTCTAGAAAGTGAAGATCAACCCTAACATTCTAGGGTTGTGATTACCTATCCACAAGATGGTGATTTGGATGGTTACTGCGATAACAATTCAGGAGATGCTAATTTGACAACATGTAATTGTGTCCTCGAACAGGGATGATCTTGGCCTGACGCTGTATAGTTTAACACTGACCGGCCAATTGCCTTACGTGTATGTGGGGATTGCTGTAAAACGAACTCAACAACAGTGGGACCTTCTAATTCTACTCTTAGGATCTAAGTCTATCCCATCCTACAGTCGAAGAAATTTGTTAATAATGCGAAATCACTGACCGCAAGTTGCAATAAGTGTACGTTGGCATTACTGTAAAATTTTGGTATTTACCAGGACCTGGTCCCGCGAACATCTTTGTCGAACTTAACAACAATTGGACCTTCTAATATTCTACCTGAGTATCTAAGTCTATGCCTGCGAAATAAATGCAGCGGATGCTTTATAATATGATTTCTGCCCTAAGACAAGTCCCTGTAAAATTAATTGCTTCTGAGGGAATTTTGCAAAACTTCCGGATCTAAAATGAACATTTTCATCGCTTTTTTTGGCTACGTTTTTTTTACTGGATAATTAATTATAACCTCTTTCTTTCATTTTCTGGTGAAGTGTTCGTGATTAATTCTCTTCAATAGCAAATGTAAATAATAATTTATAATCAATTACTTAGCTTGATTGGAATTAAATGAATAACAAAGTCCATATTCCGTACGCAGTGGTTGAAAATGATCACAGCATTCGACAAAATTGTTATTGTATTTACAATTGCCTATCAACTCTGAGCAATTGCTACGAAACTAAAGATAAAATAATTGAATTAATTAATTGCAGTTGTATACGAATCGCATTTGCATTCTCACCATATCAATTAATTGAGTGAAATTTTGAGGACATGTAAGATTATGATTTTCACATGTGTCACAGGCTGTACAGCTACCTTGGAAGTAGACAATTTCACCGACCACATCGTCCAAACGTAAATCGTGATCAACACCAAAATGCTTCTCACTTAAATCCCATAACTTTTCACCATTATAAAGTTCACAAATTGTAACTGCTGGAAATGAGGTATTCCAATTTAGGCTGAAAACGTAAAAAAATAAAATAAAACAATTCAATTTTCGAAAATGTCTATAGTTACATTCTGTTTTATACTTACAATAGAGTATCCAAATAGAATGATATTGAGGTAGTTACAAAATTATTATATAAACCTTTGCTTATATTCAAATACATTGGCATAGCTATGCCCACAAATGTTAAATAGAAAATTCTGTAAACGTATAAATTTATTTATGATATTTTATCCTTTACTTTGACTTAAATTTTATTTAAAAAAAAATTATTTACGTTTTTGGTATAAGTTCTAGCTTTTCCTTCCAGGTCATCTTCCTGAAACGTTCACAATACGAATGCTACAATGGGTCACGTTATAGTCCAATGTTTTAGCCCATAAACAATTAACTTTTGTTCTCAATAAATAATCGTAATATACAAATATATCAACGAACTACCACAACTATCTACAGTGACAGTCTTTCAAATAAGGCTACTTCGCTTCATTCTAAGATAACAAGTGGACCTAATTTCCCTTTTAGGAAGAACTTATGGTAAGTACTGTTAATCAATATGGATTGCATTCTTAACATTTGTCGATAATAAACCATTAGCGTAGGAAGGCCTCTGAGGAGATCCCTAGATTTTATTTCTTGAGCGTCCAGGAAAAGCAAATTTCCTTCGCTGCTGTTAAAATTTGGTATGTAATGTCAGTATATCACTTCTATTAATCATTATATATAGCCCCCATATAAACCGATCCCTAAATTTGACTTCTGGAGCCTGATAAAAGAATAAATTTCAGCTTATCCTGTTGACAGTTGGCTCTCTAATTACCAGTCGGAAATTGGTTCATATAAGGTTATAATTATTTATAGAATCCTCTTTATAAAGCAGTATAAGTATAATTATTCAATCCGCCTTTTTTGTCAAACATACACAGAAACAAGTATGGAAAGTCTAAAGTCGGGCGGGGCCGACAATATTATACCCTGCACCACTTTGTAGATTTAAATTTTCGATACCATATCACATCCGTCAAATGTGTTGGGGGCTATACATAAAGGTTTGTCCCAAATACATACATTTGAATATCACTCGATCTGGACAGAATTTGATAGACTTCTACAAATCTATAGACTCAAAATTTAAGTCGGCTAATGCACTAGGGTGGAACACAATATTAGTAAACAAATATGTGAAACATTTTAATCTGAAGCAATTTTAAGGAAACTTCGCAAAAGTTTATTTATGATTTATCGCTCGATATATGTGCATTAGAAGTTTAGGAAAATTAGAGTCATTTTTACAACTTTTGGACTAAGCAGTGGCGATTTTACAAGGAAAATGTTGGTATTTTGACCATTTTTTGTCGAAGTCAGAAAAACATATATATGGGAGCTATTTCTAAATCTGAACCGATTTCAACCAAATTTGGCACGCATAGCAACAATGCTAATTCAACTCCCTGTGCAAAATTTCAACTAAATCGGAGTTAAAAATTGGCCTCTGTGGTCATATGAGTGTAAATCGGGCGAAAGCTATATATGGGAGATATATCTAAATGTGAACCGATTTCAACCAAATTTGGCACGAATAGCTATAATGCTAATTATACTCCCTGTGCAAAATTTCAACTAAATCGGACTTAAAAATTGGCCTCTGTGGTCATATGAGTGTAAATCGGGCAAAAAATATATATTGGAGATATATCTAAATCTGAACTGATTTCAACCAAATTTGGTACGCATAGCTACAATGCTAATTCTACTCCCTGTGCAAAATTTCAACTAAATCGGAGTTAAAAATTGGCCTGGGGCCATATAAGTCCATATCGGGCGAAATATATATATGGGAGCTATATCTAAATGTGAACCGATTTAAACCAAATTTGGCACGCATATCAACAATGCTAATTCTACTCCCTGTGCAAAATTTCAACTAAATCGGACTTAAAAATTGGCCTCTGTGGTCATATGAGTGTAAATCGGGCAAAAAATATATATTGGAGATATATCTAAATCTGAACTGATTTCAACCAAATTTGGTACGCATAGCTACAATGCTAATTCTACTCCCTGTGCAAAATTTCAACTAAATCGGAGTTAAAAATTGGCCTCTATGGTCATATGAGTGTAAATCGGGCGAAAGCTATATACGGGAGATATATCTAAACCTAACCCGATTTCAGCCAAATTTGGCACGCATAGCTGCAATGCTAATTCTACTCCCTGTGCAAAATTTAAACTAAATCGGAGCAAAAAATTGGCCTCTGTGGTCATATGAGTGTAAATCGGGCGAAAGCTATATATGGGAGCTATATCTAAATCTGAACCGATTTCAATCAAATTTGGCACACATGACTGTACTACCAATTGTACTCCTTGTGCAAAATTTCAAGCTAATAGGGATAAAACTCTGGCATCTGGATCCATATAAGTGCATATCAGGCGAAAGATATATATGGGAGCTATATCTAAATCTGAACCGATTTCAACCAAATTTGGCACGCATAGCTACAATGCTAATTCTACTCCCTGTGCAAAATTTCAACCAAATTGGGGTAAAACTCTGGCTTCTGGGACCGTATTAGTCCATATCGGGCGAAAGATATATATGGGAGCTATATCTAAATCTGAACCGATTTCAATAAAATTTGGTACACTTAACTATAGTACTTTATGTTCTTTTTGTGCAAAATTTTAAGCAAATTAGGTTAAAACTCTGGCTTCTGGGGCCATATAAGTCCATATCGGGCGAAATATATATATGGGAGCCATATCTAAATCTGAACCGATTTCTTCCAAAATCAATAGGGATCTATTCTGAGCCAAAACACATAAAGGGTGATTTGTTAAGAGCTTGATAACTTTTTTTTTAAAAAAAACGCATAAAATTTGCAAAATCTCATCGGTTCTTTATTTGAAACGCTAGATTGGTCCATGACATTTACTTTTTGAAGATAATTTCATTTAAATGTTGACCGCGGCTGCGTCTTAGGTGGTCCATTCGGAAAGTCCAATTTTGGGCAACTTTTTCGAGCATTTCGGCCGGAATAGCCCGAATTTCTTCGGAAATGTTGTCTTCCAAAGCTGGAATAGTTGCTGGCTTATTTCTGTAGACTTTAGACTTGACGTAGCCCCACAAAAAATAGTCTAAAGGCGTCAAATCGCATGATCGTGGTGGCCAACTTACCGGTCCATTTCTTGAGATGAATTGTTCTCCGAAGTTTTCCCTCAAAATGGCCATAGAATCGCGAGCTGTGTGGCATGTAGCGCCATCTTGTTGAAACCACATGTCAACCAAGTTCAGTTCTTCCATTTTTGGCAACAAAAAGTTTGTTAGCATCGAACGATAGCGATCGCCATTCACCGTAACGTTGCGCCCAACAGCATCTTTGAAAAAATACGGTCCAATGATTCCACCAGCGTACAAACCACACCAAACAGTGCATTTTTCGGGATGCATGGGCAGTTCTTGAACGGCTTCTGGTTGCTCTTCACTCCAAATGCGGCAATTTTGCTTATTTACGTAGCCATTCAACCAGAAATGAGCCTCATCGCTGAACAAAATTTGTCGATAAAAAAGCGGATTTTCTGCCAACTTTTCTAGGGCCCATTCACTGAAAATTCGACATTGTGGCAGATCGTAAGTCTATTCATGATGAAATGTCAAAGCATACTGAGCATCTTTCTCTTTGACACCATGTCTGAAATCCCACGTGATCTGTCAAATACTAATGCATGAAAATCCTAACCTCAAAAGAATCACCCTTTACTTGTGCCAAATTTGAAGTCGATTGGACTAAAACTGCGACCTAGACTTTGATTACAAAAATGTGTTCACGGACAGACGGACAGACGGACATCGCTATATCGACTCAAGAGCCCACCCTGAGCATTTTTGCCAAGGACACCATGTGTCTATCTCGTCTTCTTCAGGGTGTTGCAAACATATGCACTAACTTATAATAACCTGTTCCACAGTGTGGAGCAGGGTATAAAAAATGTGTCAGTTCCAAAAATTATTTTTCTGATATTTCGTTTTGATTTTTTCGTAAAGAGTCAGTCCCAAACATTAATTTTCGTGCATTTGCTTTTGTGTTGTTCGTAAAGAGCAATGCTGCTCAAAATTATATTTCGTATTTTCGCGGTTTTGGTCACAATTTTTTGTTCAAATATGAACTTTTAATGTATTAATTTATTTATAAAATAAATTAAATTAAAATAATCATCTAATTTTATGTGGACAGTAAAATAGGTGTATATAAAAACAAGTGAGGAAAGTCTAAAGTCGGGCGGGGCCGACTATATTATACCCTGCACCACTTTGTAGATCTAAATTTTCGTTACCATATCACATCCGTCAAATGTGTTGGGTGCTATATACAAGGATTTGTCCCAAATACATACATTTAAATATCATTCGATTTGGACAGAATTTGATAGACTTTTACAAAATCTATAGACTCAAAATTTAAGTTGGCTAATGCACTAGGGTGGAACACAATTTTAGTAAAAAAATATGGGAAACATTTAAATCTGAAGCAATTTTAAGGAAACTTCGCAAAAGTTTATTTATGATTTATCGCTCGATATATATGTATTACAAGTTTAGGAAAATTAGAGTCAGTTTTACAACTTTTGGACTAAGCAGTGGCGATTTTACAAGGAAAATGTTGGTATTTTGACCATTTTTGTCGAAATCAGAAGAACATATATATGGGAGCTATATCTAAATCTGAACCGATTTCAACCAAATTTGGCAGACATAGCCACAATGCTAATTCTACTCCATGTGCAAAATTTCAACTAAATCGGAGCAAAACATTGGCCTCTGTGGTCATATGAGTGTAAATCGGGCGAAAGCTATATATGGGAGCTATATATAAATCTGAACCGATTTCAATCAAATTTGGCACGCATAGCTAGAATGCTAAATCTACTTCCTGTGCAAAATTTCAACCAAATTGGGCCAAAACTCGGGCTTCTGGGGCCATATAAGTCCATATCGGGCGAAAAATATATATGGAAGCTATATCTAAATCTGAACCGATTTCAATCAAATTCGGCACACATGACTATACTACCAATTGTACTCCTTGTGCAAAATTTCAAGCTAATCGGGATAAAAGTCTGGCTTCTGGGTCCATATAAGTGCATATCGGGCGAAAGATATATATGGGAGCTATATCTAAATCTGAATCGACTTCAACCAAATTTGGCATACATAGCTACAATGCTAAATCTACTCCCTGTGCAAAATTTCAACCAAATTGGGTCAAAACTCTAGCTTTTAGGACCATATTAGTCCATATCGGGCGAAAGATATATATGGGAGCTATATCTAAATCTGAACCGATTTCAATCAAATTTTGCACACTTGACTATACTACTAACTGTACTCCTAGTGCAAAATTTCAACCAAATTCGGCCAAAAATCTGGCTTCTGGGGCCATATAAGTCCATATCGGACGAAAGATATATATGGGAGCTATATCTAAATCTGAACCGATTTCAATCAAATTTTGCACACTTGACTATACGACTAAGTGTTATGTTAATACATTATTTCAAGCAAATCGGTATAAAACTCTGGCTGCTGGGTCCATATTAGTGCATATCGGGCGAAAGATATATATGGGAGCTATATCTAAATCTGAACCGATTTCAATAAAATTTGGCACACTTGACTATAGTACTAATTGTTCTTCTTGTGCAAAATTTTAAGCAAATTAGGGTAAGACTCTGGCTTCAGGGGCCATATAAGTCCATATCGGGCGAAATATATATATGGGAGCTATATCTAAATCTGAACCGATTTCTTCCAAAATTAATAGGGATCTATTCTGAGCCAAGACACATACTTGTGCCAAATTTGAAGTCGATTGGACTAAAACTGCGACCTAGACTTTGATTACAAAAATGTGTTCACGGACAGACGGACAGACGGACATCGCTATATCGACTCAGGAACCCACCCTGAGCATTTTTGCCAAAGACACCATGTGTCTATCTCGTCTCCTTCTGGGTGTTGCAAACATATGCACTAAATTATAATACCCTGTTCCACAGTGTGGAGCAGGGTATAAAAATATTTTTTGTCTTCAATCACGAAATTAAGTAATCCAATTAAGTTTTAATTTAAATTTGCTAAATTTCTCAAATAAAAAACAAGTAAGGAAAGTCTAAAGTCGGGCGGGGCCGACTATATTATACCCTGCACCACTTTGTAGATCCAAATTTTCGATACCATATCACATCCGTCAACTGTGTTGGGGGCTATATGTAAAGGTTTGTCCAAATACGTACATTTAAATATCACTCGATCTGGAAAGGATTTGATAGACTTCTACAAAATCTATAGACTCAAAATTTAAGTCGGCTAATGCACTAGGGTGGAACACAATGTTAATAAAAAACAAGTAAGGAAAGCCTAAACTCGGGCAGGGCCGACTATATTATACCCTGCACCACTTTGTAGATCTAAATTTTCGATACCATATCACATCCGTCAAATGTGTTGGGTGCTATATACACGCAGAGAAGGAATATGATCACCTCAAACATGTTTCAAGAGCAAAATGTTATTTTTGTATGGTGACCATGTAACATGTTTGTCACTAAAATGTTATTTTTTCGTCAAATATAACCTGCTTGCCGAAATCAGATACATGATTTCCGAGGAAATAACATGGTTGCGAAAACCATGTTACATGGTCACCACCCAAAAATAACATTTTGCTCTTAAAACATGTTTGAGGTGATCATATTCCTTCTCTGGGTGTATAAAGGTTTGTCACAAATACATACATTTAAATATCATTCGATCTGGACAGAATTTGATAGACTTCTCTAAAATCTATAGACTCTAAATTTAAGTCGGCTAATGCACTAGGGTAGAACACAATGTTAGTAGAAAAATATGGGAAACATTTAAATCTGAAGCAATTTTAAGGAAACTTCGCAAAAGTTAATTTATGATTTATCGCTCGATTATATGTATTATAAGTTTAGGGAAATTAGAGTCATTTTTACAACTTTTCGACTAAGCAGTGGCGATTTAACAAGGAAAATGTTGGTATTTTGACCATTTTTGTCGAAATCAGAAAAACATATATATGGGAGCTATATCTAAATCTGAACCGATTTCAACCAAATTTGGCACGCATAGCTACAAAGCTAATTCTAATTCAGAAAAACATATATATGGGAGCTATATCTAAATCTGAACCGATTTCAACCAAATTTGGCACGCATAGCTACAAAGCTAATTCTACTCCCTGTGCAAAATTTAAATTAAATCGTAGCAAAAAATTGGCCTCTGTGGCCATATGAGTGTAAATCGGGCGAAAGATATATATGGGAGCTATATCTAAATCTGAACCGATTTCAACCAAATTTGACACACATAGCTACAATGCTAATTCTACTCCCCGTGCAAAATTTCAACTAAATCGGAGTTAAAAATTGGCCTCTGTGGTATTATGAGTGTAAACCGGGCGAAAGCTATATATGGGAGATATATCCAAATCTGAACCGATTTCAACCAAATTTGGCACGCATAGTTACAATGCTAATTCTACTCCCTATGCAAAATGTCAACTAAATCGGGGCAAAATTGGCCTCTATGGGCAAATGAGTGTAAATCGGGCGAAAGCTATATATGGTAGCTATATCTAAATCTGAACCGATTTGGCTGATATCTTGCAGGTTTTTCGAGACTCATAAAATATCGTCTTTGAGCCGAAAGTGGACCCTATACCAAATTTTAGGACAATCGGACTAAAACTGCGAGCTGTACTTTGCACACAAAAATACACCAACAGACAGACGGACATCGCTAAATCGACTCAGAATTTAATTCTAAGCCGATCCGTATACTAAAAAGTTGGTCTATGATTACTCCTTCTTGGCGTTACATACAAATGCACAAACTTATTATACCCTGTACCACAGTAGTGGTGAAGGGTATAATTAATTGATCCAATTTAAAAATGTAATTGAGACTATTAATTTCTGTGATTGAATTTTGTTTCAAGTAAGCAATTCTTTGAACAAATTAATAGAAAATTTGTTAGAATTCATATAAAATTAAAATTGGTGATATTGTTTTGTGTGCAGACTGAATATGGACTCACAATTTAGAAGACAATCTTAAGAAGTTTTAAAATTCCTTGCCATCGGTATATGTTATCACGTTCCAAGTAATTCGATTGTGGATGTCACAGTCTTTTGTAGAACTTCCCATAGTGTAGGGTACATAAGATTCGGCCTGGCAGAACTATATTTGTTACTATTGAAAATTCATTAAATTATTCATAAAAAAATTTATATTATATTTTTATATGTCTAGCTTTGACGGCTACTATTTCAGGATTTCTTTGCAACATGTCTCCACAATGTCATGTCACATTACTGTATGTTGGCACCTATGGGTGCGTGGATAATTTATTCATTCGTACAATATTAGTTTATTGTAGATAATACATACATAAATTCTATTGTTTTCGTTTCCAAAAAACGTGATTAATTTATTGTTTATTGTCCGAAAATCAAAACAAATATTAACTCTTCTGTTATGGGGTTAATGTAGACAATGACCTGTATCAGAACTTTCCTACATGCAACACGTTTTTGTTTGAAAGGTAGGTAAATCCAAATGGCGGACATGAGCGTAAATTATGTTATGTACACTAAATCTATGCACCAAAAATAATTGTTCCATTCCGGTATCAAAGTCATATTTACGCACGGAATAAAAATCTTGTCAGATTCCAAAGATTTTGATTGATTCCTAGCCAAAGAAGCGGCGAACGATCCATTAGGAAGCAATTACACTAGTTTACACTGAAAATGTACATTTGATGAGAAGTGACTTTTGAATGTATTTTCATCTGCTGAATTCGAAAATGAAGGTTAAAATTTTATTTGGAACAGTTTTTGAGAAATAAAGGGATATTTTTAGTTTTTCGTTCTTTTTTCACTAGACAAATCATATCTCAATAATATCATTTTTGGCACTTGAATGCAAGGTATTGAAATGACGAACAAACTTGTACAATTGGATGTGTGATAAGTTAAGTTGTTCAAAATATATCGGGCGAATTTTCAAAAAAAAAAACGTGCCGCCGGAAAGACGGCACAAGGAAAATTTCTCATATCATTACCATGAACTAAATTTCAATTAAATGGGCTTTAGTCCTATATAGGGTTCATTATTATTATTATTATTATTTTTTTTTGAGTACATAGAAAATATTTAGGATAAGTATTTACCTAGATCTAAATCTCTTATCTTTAATCTTAAGCTTCAACATTTCTGTAAATTTAAAGATTATTCATTAAAAACAATTTATTGTCAGTGTATCGAAGGAATTTATATGATAAAAGTACGCCTAAAATTCGGGAGTAATTTTTTAAATAAAAATGTTGTATTTTACTCTAAGGGAAATCTGCTTTATTCAAAGACATACTACTTTACGTGAGTGTCTTCCCCAAATTTAAAAAATTCACGCCCTAAATTTAATGAAAAAATTTCAAAGAAAAAATTTGTAAATTTTTTAATAAATATGTGCATGAATACCTTTATTAATATTATCACAAACAGAGAATGAGAATTCGATGAATGAGATCTGTATCCTAATTTTAATTTTATTGATCCTAGATTTAAAGCCAGAGAGGTCCCTAAAAATGTGTTTATTTTAAAGAAGCCGCATCTTTGGCTCGGAATCAATACCAAAATTCTTAAGGGAAGGTCAACATTTTTGGATTGTTTAAAATCCAAATTATAACGGATACTTCAAAGTAAAAAATGTTTTCTTAATCTAAAAAAAAAAAACAAATATGCTAAATCCTCAAAATAACTCTTAACCTATATTTGAGGCGTTTTTATCTTAAATCTAAAATATTTTAAAATATTTCAGTTAATTTAAGGACGATTTCTTTAAATCAAAAATGTGTTTCATTATTTTTTGCCTTAGTTCAAAGACAAACACACAAAAATGTTTTTCTGCCCAGCAAAAAAATTTGGATGTTCTTCCATAAGCACAACTTCCAGAAGATGCACTCTCAATGATGTTCTTTATTTTAACTACCCAAGAAGTTCTTTTAATTCAATTTTTTATAACTTGGTTTTTTTTTCATACTTTTAATAGGTAATTTTAAGTTTTTTTGTTTCAAATAGGTTAAAAACAGAGTAAGAATTCATAAAATGGTACAAATCGTTTAAATTTTGTCGAAAAAATGCTAAATCCAATCTGAAAAAATTGTGAATTTTCGAAAATATTTGTGGTCAAACGTTTCCGACAAGCATTCGAATCCATTAAAAATTATAAAAAATATTTATTTGACAAAATATCACAGAATTTGTTAATTTACTTCCAAAACATTGAATTCGGATCACACCTAAAGAAGTGATGCAAATTCAGTGCAACGGCTATTGAAATGGAGGACTTCATCATTCATCGCTTCTTCGTCAATTTTGCACCACTTCCGGATCAAAAAAGAACATTTTCATTACTTTTTTGGCAACGCTTTTTTTTGCTTAACAAAATTAATTGATCCAATTCATGTTTTAATTGAAATGTCTTCAATCACGAAAATGATAGTATCAATCACAGTTTTAATTGGACATAAAGAAAATATTTGATTAAACATTTAATTGATGTTGATTGCAAAAATCAATTATTTTTTTATTGAATCAATCAAAAATACAATTGATAGCGATTGCAAACATCAATTAATTTTTTAATTGATTCAATCATAAATTGCATTGATGTTGATTGGAAAACAGTTTTTCAATAGATTCAATTAATTATTTATTAATTAAATCAGTTAAACAATTAAATGAGGTTTGCAATCGACATGGATTTTGCATTATTTTAAAGAAATTTGTCATTAATATTTTGTAAATTACGCATCCTAAAGTTTAAGTTTAAGGGAGCCACCGTGGTGCAATGGTTAGCATGTCCGCCTTGCATACACAAGGTCGTGGGTTCGATTCCTGCTTCGACCGAACACCAAAAAGTTTTTCAGCTGTGGATTATCCCACCTCAGTAATGCTGGTGACATTTCTAAGGGTTTCAAAGCTTCTCTAAGTGGTTTCACTGCAATGTGGAAAGCCGTTCGGACTCGGCTATAAAAAGGAGGTCCCTTGTCATTGAGCTTAACATGGAATCGGGCAGCACTCAGTGATAAGAGAGAAGTTCACCAATGTGGTATCACAATGGACTGAATAGTCTAAGTGAGCCTGATACCTCGGGCTGCCATCTAACCTAACCTAACCTAAAGTTTAAGTTACGTAATATTTAATACCACGTGCTTTCCCTTTTTCTGCAGACTTATTTTAGAAGATTCTGTTTTTGCCAATAAATTTCTTTGGGTGTAAAATATTTCTATGCTTATGGGTATAAAAAATAATTTATAGTTATTTTTATTAAAGAATAATTTTATGTGTTATCCAGGGCAAATAACTAATAACATTTGTGTATATACCCGGTAGAGTTTGTCGCAAATCGCAAACAGCACCTCCAGAGGCGACAATTCCGTATTGGACAAATCTTTTGAATTTTTTATATTTTGTAAATTGTAGCAAAGGACCACCGCTATCACCACGGCAATTATCGCGTCCTGTTACCAGGTCTCCGGCGCATATATGTTTTGTTGCACTCAAGTCAATGGACAATTTCTGTTGACATGTGGACAAAGGCTGGTGCTCAACACGAGCTTTAAGTAAGATATCCGATCTGATTCCTAAATGGATGAATGGATCAAATTAGTGTAATTTAATTCAAAGTACATTCTTTTAAGTCTTTGTAACCTTACCATTCTCTGTGGCACCCCATCCGGCAATAAAGTACCCTTGTTGGTAATCCACTAGCATAGCATCTGGCGTTATGGGTAAGCATATGGGTTTTATGTGTTCTGTGTGAATGAATAGAAGGATACTTATTTTTTTTTTCATTATGTATGTTTGGTATTATTTTCTATACTTTTGAATTGCACCTTTCGATCCAATTTGATAAGAGCTAAATCATTTGTACGATGTCTTGTGCTATATTTGTGTTGGAATATTTCACTTATATTATAGTCTTCCACTGGAGGATTACAATCAATAGTAGATCCTCTCAAAACACAGTCCTTTGTTGTATTAAGATTATGTTCTCCCAGACGTACACCAATCCTTGAAAAATTTAACAAAATTAAAGAGAATTTATTATCTTTCAATTCTTCTTTTTTTAAATAAAGGGCTGCCAATATACATAACCTAACCTAAGCTAACAGGTTGGCTGATAAGTCCCCGGTCTGACACATAGATGGCGTCGCTAGTATTAAATGCATATTATTTTTATATAGTACCAACCTTCAAATGATTCGTGTCAAAATTTGACGTCTGTAAGTCAATTAGTTTGTGAGATAGAGCGTCTTTTGTTAAGCAACTTTTGTTATTGTAAAAAAAATGAAAAAAAGGATTTTCGTGTTTTGATAAAATACTGTTTTCTGAAGGGAAAAAATACGGAGGAAGCAAAAACTTGGCTTGATAATGAGTTTCCGGACTCTGCCCCAGGGAAATCAACAATAATTGATTGGTATGCAAAATTCAAGCGTGGTGAAATGAGCACGGAGGACGGTGAACTCAGTGGACGCCCGAAAGAGGTGGTTACCGACGAAAACGTCAAAAAATTCCACAAAATGAGTTTGAATGACCGTAAAATGAAGTTGATCGAGATATCAGAGACCTTAAAGATATCAAAGGAACGTGTTGATCATATCATTCATCAATATTAGGACATGCGGAAGCTCTGTGCAAAATGGGTGCCGCGCGAGCTCACATTTGACCAAAAACAAAAACGTGTTGATGATTCTGAGCGGTGTTTGCAGCTGTTAACTCGTAATACACCCGAGTTTTTCCGTCGATATGTGACAATGGATGAAACATGGCTCCATCACTACACTCCTGAGTCTAATCGACAGTCGGCTGAGTGGACAGCGACCGGTGAACCGTATCCGAAGCGTGGAAAGACTCAAAAGTCTGCTGGCAAAGTAATGGCCTCTGTTTTTTGGGATGCGCATGGAATAATTTTTATCGATTATCTTGAGAAGGGAAAAACCATCCACAGTGACTGTTATATGGCGTTATTGGAGCGTTTGAAGGTCGAAATCGCGGCAAAACGGCCCCATATGAAGAAGAAAAAAGTTTTGTTCCACCAAGACAACGTATCGTGACACAAGTCATTGAGAACGATGGCAAAAATTCATGAATTGGGCTTCGAATTGCTTCCCCACCCACCGTATTCTCCAGATCTGGCACCCAGCGACTTTTTCTTGTTCTCAGACTTAAAAAGGATGCTCGCAGGGAAAAAATTTGGCTGCAATGAAGAGGTGATCCCCGAAACTGAGGCCTATTTTGAGGCAAAACCGAAGGAGTACTACCAAAATGGTATCAAAAAATTGGAAGGTCGTTATAATCGTTGCATCGCTCTTGAAGGGAACTATGTTGAATAATAAAAACGAATTTTGACACGAATGTGTTTTTCTTTGTTAGCCCGGGAACTTATCAGCCAACCTGTTATAAATGGTGATACGGTCAAAATTTGGTCAAGGGAAAACGCGTGTAAATCGGTGAAATCGTTTATTTAGAAAATCAAATTAAATTTCTTTTTCAAGTTCAATTAGTATAAAATTCAGGAAAAATATTCAGTTAGGCTTTCGCTTTTCCAAATCCGAATTGCCGGGCCTCACGCTTGACATCTGCCATCAGATTTTGTACAGCCACCTTGTCCACCTTCTTCGCCGCAGAAGGCCAGTTTGCCTTGAACTGCTGCTCGTCCTTAGCAGGTTTTTTGGTCTTCTTTAGGTTCCGCTTGACAATAGCCCCGTATTTCTCAATTGGGCGGAGCTCTGGCGTGTTGGGAGGGTTCTTGTCCTGCACGTTGTTGGCGGAGTACCACTTTTTCCGTAATGGCAAGATGCCAAATCCGGCCAAAACAGTACGGAACAACCGTGTTTCTTCAGGAAAGGCAGCAGACGTTTATTCAAACACTCTTTCACGTAAATTTCTTGGTTGACAGTCGCGGAAGCAGGTACAGATGGCTTGCCAAACCAGATATTTTTTTGCGAACTTTGACAGTTTCATGTGCTTGAAAATATCTGCTACCTTTCCCCTTCCTTTTGCCGTATAAAACTCCTGTCCCGGAAGCTGCTTGTAGTCGGCTTTGACGTAGGTTTCGTCGTCCATTACCACGCAGTCAAACTTCGTCAACATCGTCGTGTACAGCCTCCGGGATCGTGCTTTGGCCGTCGTATTTTGTTTATCATCGCGATTTGGAGTCACTACCTTCTTGTAAGTCGATAGTCCGGCTCGTTTTTTGGCTCGATGCACGGTTGTAGACGATACACCCAGCTTATTTGCGGCATCTCGGAGAGAGAGGTTAGGGTTTCGCTTGAAACTACCGGCAACTCTCTTTGTCGTCTCAGCGGCTTCCGGTTTTCGATTTCCCCCCGATCCAGACTTCCTGCCTGTCGACAAACGTTCCCCAAACACTTTAATTACATTTGTAACGGTTGATTTGGCAACTTTTAGCGATTTTGCCAGCTTTGCGTGCGAGTAGCTCGGATTTTCGCGATGCGCGAGCAAAATTTTGATACGCTGCTCTTCTTGCTTGGACGGCATTTTGACAACTGAAGAGTGAATTCCAAAATCAAAATAGGAGCAACATTCTACACACACACACCTTCAAAATGAGGGGTGTTCAGGTTTTTTAAATGCAAAAGTGAAAGAAATACGTCAAGTTTATATTGACCAAATTTTGACCGTATCACCCGTTATACTTGTTTTTTTTCTGAATCTTACGACACGCTTCGTTAAGCAAACGTCGGGTAATCGTTTGTATGGGGTATCGTATATCAAAAACAAACAGCTGACACGCTACGCTACGCTTACGGGCCGTTTTTTGATGCATAGCCAGTCCACCTTATATTAAAATGTGGAATTTATATAATGGGACTTCATATAGACGATATTAATTTAATTCCAAAGTTAGTTTTGGGAAACTTTCCCTGAATCAGAGAGAAACTGGATCGTAATTGTTTTCTTTGAAAACTCTTCGTCGCATGACCGGTACTCAGATACATGAACCGATCCAGACCATCTTCGGCACACTTGTTTATGAACCCAAAATACCATTACATTTTGAATTTCCGCAATTCGGATATCTAGACGCTAAAGAAATCAAATCGGGCGATCGGACAATACAAACACACTTATTTATGAACCCAAATATTGAGTTTCAGGCAAATCGGATAAAAATTCGGATATCTCAAGAAATCAAATCAGGAGATCGGGCTATATGGGGGCTATACCAAACCATGGACCGATACACACTATATTCGGCTCGCTTATTTATGACTCAAAGTACCTTTAGATTTTCAATTTCAAACCACACACAAAAAATTTTTCTGATTCAATCACGAAATTAATTGATCCAATTAATTTTTAATTGAAATGTCTTCAATCACAGAAATTATAGTATCAATTAAAAAATTAATTGAAGGTCAATTAAAAAGTTAATTGATCCAATTAAAAAATTAATTGATACTATTATTTTTGTGATTCATTTTTGTTTCAATTAAAATTTTTTGTTGAATCAATTAAATTTTTAATTGAATATTTTTTAAAACTCAATTAAAATTTTAATTGGAATAATTTTCGTGAAATTTTTTTGTGTGCATAGACCGATACACACCATATTTGGCACACTTATTTATGGTCGCAAAATACCTCTAGATTTTGAATTTCAGGCAAATCGGATAAAAATTCGGATGAATAGACGCTCAAGAAGTCAAATCGGGAAATTCGGCACACTTATTTATGGACCCAAAATACCTCTAGATTTTTAATTTCAGGCATATCGGAGAAAACTTGCGCGGTCTAGAAGCCCAAAAATCAAAGCAAAGGGTATGGGGCTTCATGGGGGCTATATCAAAATGTGGATCGAATCACACCATATTCGGCACTTATTTACACAACCAAAATACCTCTAGAATTTGAAATTCAGGCATATGGGATAAATATTGGGATGTCTAGAAGCTAGACCCCAAATCAGGGGGTCGGTTTCTATGGGGGCTATATCAAAATCTGGACTTCGAACATGACCTACCTGACCTACCGATTTTATGCAAAATTTCAGCATGATAGCTTTATTATTGAAGACTGAAGGGTGATTACAACATACAAACAGACATGGTTATATCATCTAAGAATTTCTCCTTGATCAAGAATATATATATATATATATATATATATATATATATATATATATATATATATATATATATATATATATATATATATATATATATATATATATATATATATATATATATATATATATATATATATATATATATATATATATATATATATATATATATATATATATATATATATATATATATATATATATATAACGGGTGATTTGTTAAGAGCTTGATAACTTTTTTTTTTTAAAAAACGCATAAAATTTGCAAAATCTCATCGGTTCTTTATTTGAAACGTTAGATTGGTCCATGACATTTACTTTTTGAAGATAATTTCATTTAAATGTTGACCGCGGCTGCGTCTTAGGTGGTCCATTCGGAAAGTCCAATTTTGGGCAACTTTTTCGAGCATTTCGGCCGGAATAGCCCGAATTTCTTCGGAAATGTTGTCTTCCAAAGCTGGAATAGTTGCTGGCTTATTTCTGTAGACTTTAGACTTGACGTAGCCCCACAAAAAATAGTCTAAAGGCGTCAAATCGCATGATCTTGGTGGCCAACTTACCGGTCCATTTCTTGAGATAAATTGTTCTCCGAAGTTTTCCCTCAAAATGGCCATAGAATCGCGAGCTGTGTGGCATGTAGCGCCATCTTGTTGAAACCACATGTCAACCAAGTTCAGTTCTTCCATTTTTGGCAACAAAAAGTTTGTTAGCATCGAACGATAGCGATCGCCATTCACCGTAACGTTGCGTCCAACAGCATCTTTGAAAAAATACGGTCCAATGATTCCACCAGCGTACAAACCACACCAAACAGTGCATTTTTCGGGATGCATGGGCAGTTCTTGAACGGCTTCTGGTTGCTCTTCACTCCAAATGCGACAATTGTGCTTATTTACGTAGCCATTCAACCAGAAATGAGCCTCATCGCTGAACAAAATTTGTCGATAAAAAAGCGGATTTTCTGCCAACTTTTCTAGGGCCCATTCACTGAAAATTCGACGTTGTGGCTCGTTAGTAAGTCTATTCATGATGAAATGTCAAAGCATACTGAGCATCTTTCTCTTTGACACCATGTCTGAAATCCCACGTGATCTGTCAAATACTAATGCATGAAAATCCTAACCTCAAAAGAATCACCCTTTATATATATACACCCTCAAAAAAAAACGCTTCTTTAACATATGTCCCAAACATATTTTGCAGGAAGCACATATATTTTTGGATAATGCCGGAACATTATGATGTTTGGTTTATGTGAACATATAACATGTTGGGAGTACTTAGACCCAAACAATATTATATATTTAGCAACATTTCCTGTCAAACAAGATTGTGTTCTTACTCAAAGTAAATATTATTTGTCACAAGTTGTATATGAACATTAATATTTTTCCAAAGAATCACTTTATGTTTACATCCGAACAAATAATTTTTAAGCTTACACATGCGCTTTTTTACGAGTGAGTTATTTGTTACTTGTATTAAAAAAAATATTTGTTTCCACTCAAACTTTGTATTAATCAGGAGCAAAAACCCTCAAACAATAAATATTTCTGTCCAAGTATTAGACTATTCACTTTTAAGCAAAATAGTTTCTATATCCAAAATAAAAAAGGTTTAACGCCTAAAAACGTAATTTTTTAAAAGTTTATTTACAAATATTACTTTTCTTATATATAAATATTGTTTGTTTACATATCAAACTTATATTACTTGTTTCTAAAAAAATATGTAATAAGTTTTATATTAGGCCGGATTCACTGTGATGTTATTCTAATTAAATTTGTATGCAAATGAGTTAGGTATAGCAATTTGGTCATTGTTGATGGTAGTCTCCTCTGTTATATTGTATCTGCGGAGGAAAAAAAGTGATTAATATAAATTTTAAAACCACTTTCTCAGTCTTTGGATATAACCTATGGTATTTCTTCCGTATCTATAATTCTATAATACATTTCCAGAGACTGAGAAATAGACAATAGTCGTGAAATTGAGATTTGACAAAACGGTTTATTTAGAATATTTATTTATTAGAAACATGAATTTGGATTTGTGAATACTTTCGAACCGATATAAAATCGTTGTAAGGGTATGTGATTGTGTTGAAATATAATAATGAAAAATAATATAAAACATTACTAAGATACATAAATAAGAGTTTAAACATAGTGTTTTAGTACATACTTGGTTTGTGAATAAGTTTTAATCGATATGTAATCTGTTTGACAGAAAACAATGTATTGAGTACTAATTACGAATTCAATTAAAATAACACTAGAAATACGATTTCCAATAAGAGGTAGATTATGTTGAAATATAAAATGAAATTTATATTAAACATATAAGATACATAAATTGTTTATCATTATAGTGTTTTAAATACATAATGTATGTAAATAATTTTGAATCGATATGTAGTCTAGTTTAGGATTTGACACAAAAAACATATTGAGTAATAACGACTACTTCAAATCCAATTAATATATGTGTTTTGGCCATTTGTACATAAATATGAAGTATAACTTGAAGCGAGGGATTGAACCGTTACATAAAAAAATATTTCTTCAATTTCTACATTGTAGGCATAAAAATGACTATTAAATCCATGTGTTTTTATGCTCTGTACGCATAAAATATATTCTGGTAAGTAGCAAGTATTACAAACAAGAGCAAATTTAGGTACATCATCTTCATATATCCCAACTTGTACTACGACATTTTCTTTATACAAGACGTTATTTACATATATTTGACTCGATAATGAGATGGGAAAACTTATACCAAATCTGTTTGTAATGTCTGATAATGTATAGTTTGTAATTTTGCCTAAAACAGAAAATTTTTGATTGTGATCTTCATAGTTTATCAAAAAATTCGCCACTTTTAGTTGATATTTTGTAAATAAAGTTTTTATTAGATTAACGCGGTTGTTGCACGAGTTCGCAGATTTTTTAAAAGGTTGGTGAAATGCCTCAAATCTCATAGATGAAATATGTTTTAAAGGTCCAATCTGCTCTAGAACTCTCGGATAGTGGGTTAAATTATGAAACTTCGGTTTCAAATCAGTCTTAGACAGCTTTAGATACAAATTATTATGTTCCGATACTATTTCTGATAAAAGAGAATAAGAGCTAATCTGTAGGGAGTCTGAAATGCAACATAAACTTAAGATTTCTCTAAGAAGCAAGTAAAGATTCCATTCTTCACATTCCGACACAAGGTCCCCAACAAGCAAAGAGAAATTCATTGCAAGATGTTGCATTTCGGATGCTGACAACCTAAGTTTTGATTTAAGAAGTGCGTCTTTGCTTAAAATTGGTGGTTTATTTTCACATGCTGGCCCGTAGTTGAAAGTTAGAAGTCGATAATTAAATTGTTCTAAAGAAAAAAACTTATATTTAGTAATCAGTGCATTCAAAATAAAAATCATGTCGTAGTGGCAAACACCTTCTAAAAGATCGTGCATAACATCTACAGCAGGGTTGTCAACTACATGAAAATTCTTTAGATTATTCCACGGAGAGTTTTCTTTTACGCCAGTTAGTTTTGCATTTGACATCAAAATATCTTCTTCGTAATTTTCCCTATTGCGTAGTGATTCTATATCTTCTGCACACGAACTTTGTGTTGCACTACGATTCAATTTGCAGAATCTACAAAAAGAATTACTATTGAAGCTTTCTGAAAATCCTAAAATCGAATTCAACCCTAAATTGTCACCTAAGACCAAAACAGGTATTATTACAACTCTGGTGAATCCTCCTACTTCTTTCTGCAAACTGATTCCTCTTGTTTCAAGGATTTTGAGACAACTTATAAAAGGGTTTAATATGCGGCTATTTCCTAATAGTTTCCGATCCTCGGAAAAAAGTAACATTCCCGTAAAAATATTACAAAGCTTGGAAGCCATATAGTCTGGCAGACAAGCAAACTTAACATACACACCACAAACTTTCTGAATTCCTGAGTGGCTTCCTAATGGGTTGTTTGGCTCAAAATCATCCGAGAATACGTACATTGGCAAATATAATGTTTTTTCTGATGTAGGATATGAAGAGAGGATTCGGGCCCAGTGATTTGATTGAATATAATTAGATATTACTCCCTTATTTTTCTCTGCCCACAAATAGTTCATGTATGAAATAATTTGCTCAAGGAAACTAGTTTCTGAAAAAAGAACATTAAAAAATTTTAGCAAAGGAAAAATACCAACAACATAATTAATTTTTTTCAAAATAACTGAATTATCGAAGCCAATCTGTTCACATAGTTCCTGTTTAATAGTATTGTATTCAATATCAAAAAAATATCTGCTTTTCTGTAACTCCAAAAAAATTTTATATTCGGAATGACTATTTGTGGACTGAATAAGATTTTGTAACACATTTAATAAATTTAATTTTTGAGATTTTTCTCGCCAATCCGAATTTAAAAGTACTGAATAAATTTGAACTAAATGGGATTTAAAAAACGACAAAATTAAATTACAATTGGTCAATGCTGTGTTGCGTGGTATTTTTTCATTGCTATAAATTTTAAGAAAAATTTTCAGAAACTCTGTTCTTATTTTGTTGGTATCAAACACTTTGGGATTTTCGAGAAGATCTATAAATTCTGGTTCGTATGGAAGCAATTTATTTTCACAATATTCAAAACTGTTTTTAGACGAACATTCAGATTCAACATTATTGGTAAAAGAAATGTGAGTTTTCAAATGGTATCGAAAAGATTCGATATGGGTATATTTTCTATTGCAAAAATTACAACTAAAAGTGGTACTTTTTTTGTGAGTTTGTTTATAATGCCTTATAATATTGTTAACAGTTAAGAATGTATTATCACATATATTGCAAATAAATGCCATGGTAAGATTCAATCTGCTTCAAGTTATGTATAAAATCATATGTTAAAAACGCAACTTAGTGTATGAACATATAAAAAAAATGTACACGAATATTGTAATAAAAGATGGGTAAAAATCAGATGCGTAAGTCGTTAACTAAAGATTCCACGTGTGGAACCTTAGCCTCGGGAAGTGGAATTTTAAATATGGCTAATTGAATGAATTGCCAAACATGCACACAAATCCGTGGGTACGACACGTTTATTCCCATTAAAAACATAAATGCTGTATTTAAAGCTTCCAAGATGTCGCAAGTTTTATAAACATAGCCTGCTATGCTGAAGTCGGCGTATATTAATTCATTCTTATTTCGTATAAATTTTATTTGTAGATCGCTGGCTTCCGGGTCTTCCTTTAGATCTGTTAGAGACTATCATTTTTTATTATTAGAAAATGTATATATTTTTTTGTTTGATTGTAGAAAATAATGTGTCAATGGCAATAAAAGGTGGCCATCACACTCTTTTATTACAAAATACGAAGTAAATAAATTTTATAAGCTTTATTAAACTGAAAACATATTGTAAGCAAAGATTTGATGTCTCAAAAATACGAACTAACGTCAACTTCGTCAACGTCAACTAATTATTCAAAAAAATTCTCTAAATTTATTTTTTGAAATGTGCTGTTAGTATCGTGACTATAAATCTAAAACGGAAATGTGCTTCAACATTTTATTTTAAAAACGATTTGTACTTGAAACATATCATTATTTTATTTGAAACCAAGTCTCAAATACCGTGTATGAAGAA
Source organism: Haematobia irritans (assembly GCF_050003625.1). Classification (NCBI taxonomy): domain Eukaryota; kingdom Metazoa; phylum Arthropoda; class Insecta; order Diptera; family Muscidae; genus Haematobia; species Haematobia irritans. The sequence goes on from NC_134397.1 coordinate 260,096,412, forward strand.
AAAAGGCTAAAAAAATTAATAAATTAATTTTTTTTCCAAGAGACAAATACGCAAATTTTAATTACAATAGAATTCTGTCTTAAAGGTATCCTTATTTCAATTCTCCGTTTCTTTAGCTCGTAATGAATACTAAATTCATTCGTGTAAAGACAAAATCTTTGGAGCAAATCATGCTTATTTCACTGTGCTGTCTGTAACTCCGTAACTTTTTTCAGTGTATGAGATTATCAAGATCGGTTTTTTCAAATTGGGTATAAATAAACCCAAAAATTATTATATCTATAAAATCAGTTCATAGTAACAATACCCGGGTTAACTACTACCGAAAATGTTCTTTGCATATTTTTAATTGTGTTTTTTATTGAGAAGGAAAAACTACTCAAAATTATAGTCTAAGTTAGATTTTATGTTAAGGCACCGATCTCATCCGCAATTTTAAAAAGATACGGGATAGAAATTTACGGAAACTATTACACACAACATGGAAAAGAGTCAGCACAAAATCCTTTGTGAAAATAATTATTTTGAAATTGTTTTTACCTTATATTCTTTTATGAACCGCATCTGAATTTCATTTTTTGTTGCATTGCGTCCACTAGACTCGCTTCTTTTTCCCGAATGTGGTAAAATGTATGGCACCAAAAGAAGGCTCAGTTGTGCCTTATATCCTGCAAAAAGGATAAGTTTAATATCAGACACTATATAAAGTTTTGTCGGATATTTCATACTTTCGTTGGAAGCTTCATCTATATCGGATAGAAGTTTAAGGGAATGGTTGTCACGCAGCGATCTAGCCCTTTTCACAATTTCTTTGTAAATTAAAATCCAATTATCCGCTTGTTTGTGGGATGGGTGCATTATACCAACATCAATAGCAACTAACTCAACTCCTCTCTCATCACTTAACCCAGCATATTTTTTTATGTAGTCGTGAGTGGAAATGGAACTTTGCAGTTCCTCCATACGAAATTTGTGCGTTTCTGACCACTTGCACAGGACTAAAGCCCAGTCGGATGAATTTTTTTCTAAAAACTCAATGCTATCGACTAATTCATCTGTATCTAAAAAACAAGATATATATGATAAATATGTTAGTATCATATAAATTAATTCATATATAATATATTATATACAGTGCTGTTCAAAACAACAAAAACTATATCGCCTGTTGAAAATATAAATTTTAAAACAAAGGCTTTAACGCAATATTCATGACAAAGTATGTTTTATAACTAAGTAAATTTTATAGCACATACTCATTAAACTCAAAATCTACTAAAAGTAGATTTCAAATCTCTTTTATAAGGCAAATGACATTTGAAATCTACGTAAAGTGAATTTTGGAAGTATAATGTGAATGAGGTATTACAGATTTTAGGGGTTAGAAGTGCAATATTTTTCATACTTTGTAAATAATATAATTTATAATTGTTTAAAAATCAGAATCCTACTCTCTTCAAAACAGTTTTAACTAATATTAAATGTCATATATTAAAAATAGTTTACGTGCTTGTTACTTTTTACTATAAATGTAAAAATTGGTATTATATCCATGCTGTTTGTTTTCTTCTTAAACGATCTTCTATGGGATAACATCCTATTGCTCTTTCAGCTTCACATAGATTATTTATTACAATTTTTTCCTTTTACAATTTTCCAAAGTTTCCATAGAATTTAAGTCAGAAAACAAGGTATCATGGTTTTCCAAATTTCGTTGTTGTACTACGCTTGCGTTAAAATCGGCGATAATCTGCTTTTTTAATGCGTTAATTGAACGCATTACCTCCATTTTATCAAATTATTCCAGAATAGAGCATAAAGGCAGTTTATAACAAAATTTTGCAATGAACAAACACATTTTTAACAAAAAGGAAAGTAATTGAAAATAGTTGCGTTTTAAATGAAAAAATATTTAAGTTTTTCAATCAACATCAATTAAATTTTCTGTTGAAACAATTAATTTTTAGTCAAGTATTTTTTTATGTCCTATTAAAACTGTGATACACATTGATTGAATATATTATCAATTATTTCGATGAATAAATTTCGTGATTCTGTGTGTACTTAAAATAAACTTACCAGGTAATGGATGACCTTTTCTTTTTGAAGCTGTTTTCCCTCTCCTTACAATTTGTCCTTGAAGGCTCAAAAGAGTACGTTTGTTGTTGTAACAGCTCCACAACTTACCCCTTGCAATGCATCCTTTGATTGATGGTATATAATATGCCGATACCACTTCCGTCGGAAAAATGGATATAATGGACTCGGCTAGACTGTGGAAATCGACTTTATTTATTCTGCAAATGTGTATTACGTTAATAAATTATAAGATGATGTTTTTAAATTAAATTTAGTTTCACTTCAAAATCTGGCTGATTTTGAAGTAAATTGAATTCGATGTTGACAAAATTGTCTGCAGATATAAAATATTCACAAAATTTTCTAGGGAAATAAAATTTTCACAAAATTTCTATCGATATAAAATTTTCACAAAATTTTCTATCGAAATAAAATTTTGACAGTTTTCAATGGAAATAAAATTTTCACAAAATTTTATATCGAAATAAAATTTTGACAAAATTTTCAATGGAAATAAAATTTTGTGAAAATTTTAAAATAAAATTTTCACAAAATTTTCTATGGAAATAAAATTTTCACAAAATTTTCAATGGAAATAAAAAATCAAGTATTTGAAGATTACAATACTTACATTTTACCAGGGTTATCTTTAAGGCACTCGTCAATAATCGCTTTGGCGATTTTTACTCTATCTCTATTTTCGAGTGAATTGCCCAACGCATATTTTTTAAGAATGGGAGATATGGCTGGCAGTCTTCTTATTGATGTGGTATTTGGAATAGTTGTCCAATTGAGGTCATCGTTTATGTCGGAGGTCAGTGATTCAGTGGATTCAGAGGTAGATGATTTGGCAGTTGAAGCTGGACTTTCTATATAATTACCAAACTTTTAAAGGAGGAAATGGATATATACCAGAAGTATCTATACCTTTCAGTTTTATTACCACTTGAAAGCTGGGCATATTATAAAACTGTTGAACTATATTCTTAAATATGCCTTGGCTCACAACAGCCCCATTGACATAAAGCACAAAATCTGCACTCTGTGTGGTACGAAATTCTTTAGCAGCTAAAATCATATTAAATTCTTATTACATATTTACAAACATTTGGATTGTAAATACAGATTAACTACGCCCAACTTCATCCGTTTAACAAATAGAAAAAAACTCAGTTTTTTGAATTGATTTTCAATGTGTGGTACTATTTAGAAGTAATTTACAATTTTACTACAAATTACCATGATTTAATTAGATTTTCATGAAATTTGAATTTATTCGAAATTTTATAGAAAATATGTATATACCTAGACCTCACTATGCGTCCAAGATACGTTCAAAAACACGATGCAAACTGAAACGACGCAAAGTGAATAATGAGTTTCTATGGCAACCCATGATTGGAGACAGATAACAACGCAACTTCAAAAATCTAACGACGCAAAGAGAAAACTAATACTATTTCAGCATCGACGCAACTTCGAAATAACTCAAAACGACTCAAAGCAAGGTCTAGGTGTATCGAATTTTCATAAACAATTTGTATTAGTTCCAATTAAAAATAAAAATAATCAATTTATCAACTTTTTATGAAAAATTTGAATATATTCTATAAATTTCGAATTTCTTCCTATCAAAATCGATACAAATTGATCTTATGTTCAAAAAAAATTTCTGGAGCAAATTTCTTCTCACCTTCGCTTATGAACTGCTCGTACTCGCATTGTTCTGTTATTTTTACGAATAGCTTTTCGTCCCCAAAAATTGTTTGGATAAACATTTTGGCCTTATGTTCCTTCTTAAATGCGTCTAAGAAGTAAAAAAGGAAACAATGAATGTCACCTAATCTAACCCAACCTAAATGTGGTTATTAAGTTCGAGTTTAGCCGCTAAAATCGTCAGTTTTTCACGATTACTTTTCTTCAATAATCCATTCTGAAGAACACAAACTTTATTAATATTTGTTTTAGGCTATTCCCCATTAGGTTATAATGAAATCTGAAACAAAACTGTATAATTTGTATGCCTTTTTTTAATTTTTTCATTTAATGTTTATCTATTTTATTTATTTATTTATAACTTTATGGTAAATAGCCCAAAGCAAATTTTCACAAAGTTTGTATTCCTTAATATGGATTATAAAAGAAAAGTAATCGTGGCAAAATGACAATACCAGCGGCTAAACTCAAACCTTTAGATTCAAAGTCTTTTCTCTTATTAAAGCCTAGTACTAAGATCACGTGTTCATTCGAAAAACCGTTGATGATGCAACTCTGCAATTTTCACGCGGCAAAAAATGGCTTTCATATTATTTCTAACAAATAAGATAAGAAATTCGTTTTTCGTAGAACTTAACTTAGTACTAAGCCTAAATTAAGAAAATTAATCACTTAAATACATTGAACAATGTGATGAAGATAGCCACCACGTGAATACTATACAATGCCGGTTTCAAATAAATCATGTATCCACACGTAGGCTATTTCATCAATTTGTTTTCCAATTTTAACACAACACAAATTTACCGTTGTAAAATTGGGTATTAAGTTCGAGTTTAGCCGCTAATATCGTTTTTTTTTATCACGATTACTTTTCTTTAATAATTCATTTTAGGGAATACAAACTTTGCGAAAATCTGCTTGGCGCTATTTCCAATCAAAATTTGAAAAAAGATGTATAATGTAATGCCATTTTTACTGATTTAGTTTTCATTTTATAGTCTAAACTCGAACTTAGTACTCACCTTAAATAAGTTTTTAAGCGGAATTAATTTTCCTTTTTTATTTTTTAATCTTGCGTTAAACTTTTAGCGCGATAATGCGATCTTAATACCCGCCTTTAAGGTTGGTATTAAGTTGGAGTTTAGCCGCTAAAATCGTCATTTTTCAACGATTACTTTTCTTTATTAATCCATCTTAAAGAATACAACATTTGCCTTGGGCTATTCCCAATCAAATTTTAATAAAATTTGCAACAAATATGTATAATATTATGCCTTTTTAAACTGAAATAAATCAGTAAAAAAGACATAAAATTATACATATTTGTTACAAATTTTATTAAAATTTGATTTGGAATAGCCCAAAGCAAATTTTCACAAAGATTGTATTTCTTGAAAGAAATCGAGAAAAAAATGACGATTTTAGCGGCTAAACTTCAACTTAATACTCACCTTTAAGCATTGTTTCGACAGAAAAATATATTAAAAACACTCAATACTTACATATATTTTATGCTCTGCCGACTTCTTTAAACAATTTCTTGAAACACAGCTTCTTATTTTCTTTTTTCCCGAGGCACAACTTTATTTCTTAACAGCACACTTTGAAATGAGAAAATGCATGCAACACTGACCACAGCCAACACTCGCACATCAGTGGTGGCAAATCAAAACGTTACTAGGGTACAAAATTCGCTTTTTCGTACTATGTTCGGTTCTTTCATCAAAACACTAAAATAAAAGTACAAATATATTTATGAAGTCGAATATATTTTGATCAAGCCTTACCAAATAATGGATGGAAAAGATCCAATGAATTGATTGCAAGTAATTTTATATTTCTAAATTAATTAATTACGAATGTAACCGTAAAACAAGCTTGGTTTCAGCTTGAAAACTGAACATAGTACAAAATTTAAACTCCACAGTTAAATCAATGTAAATCAGCCTGAATAGTCGTAAATCAATCAATTCTTGTATCTTTTATTATATTCGGCGTACTGATTGGAAATTTCGAGGTTACTTTATTGAAATTATAAATTTTGATGTAGATGATTTTACTCAATTAATGAGGGCGGCATTTTTCATACCCCTTTTTCAAGATTTAAATGGAATTTGTTTGCTTTCATACACCTTTTTAATTATTTTTCAAAAATGTTCCGCTAAAATCAAGTGAGTTTAACTCAAAAAACGAACATTACACTAGTCTTTATAATCAAATCAAAAGAAAACTCAAAAATGTATTTTTTATTAATGTTAAATATATATCAAAAAATATATCAAACTACTTATTTAAATCGGTATTTAATTTTTCAATTAAAACCTGTAATAGCTACTACAAAAGTTTGTATGCATATAAAGAGAAAAATTAAATTTAATGCATTTAATTTCATTTACTTAATCGAGCCCAGTAGGGCCATATATGATTAATTATGATTCAGATTATGTTTACCATTAGCATTTGTGTACTTTGTACCTATATAGATATAAGCGTACATTTCTAATGATTGGTACAATATTTTCCATCACTGGCATTTAGTTTCGCATGGTTATTTTTGCATTTGACACATACACTCACATTTTCCAACAAACACGAAAAGTAACTGTAATTGTTTATTCTTTGTATTCTGTTCTTTCAAATGTGGATTTAATAGTGCCATATTTTCTATTGCCATAATTTGCAATCATTGTTGCCACACGACCAAAAACTGGTTCCCAATTGAAAAGACAATCTCGCAAAGACAATTGCATATATGAAATATTTTGGTAATATAATTTATTACACTATTAATTTAGCCTAGTACAAAGATAACATTTTCCCATGAAAAATGTTTATTATTCACATAACAAAAGATTGAGCGGAATAATGATTAGTACTAAGTTCAGAATGAATAACCGTGAATACATATTGATTCAACAGTGCAATTTTCGCAAGGCATGCTTATATTTCACACAAATAAGGTAATAACCGTGCTTGGGATCCTATTCACGGTGACATATTCTTTGTTTAGAAACGAAAAAATATAAAACGATATATGTTTTAAACTTAAGGTGGGAACAACGTTTGTTTTTCGAGTTGAAAATACTTTTATTTTCGCGATTACTTTTCCTTAAATATTCAAAATTATAAATGGAAACAAGCATATCCCTGTAAAGCTTTTTCCGAAATCTAGAAGAACAAGAAACTGGGCATAAATTTAGTTAATTTATCTGCTTTGCTTTGTAACTTAGAGTTCAGGCGCTAAAATCATAATTTTTTCACTAGAGTGAAAACTAAACAGTAAAAAAATGCATAAAATTATACACATTGGTTGCAGATTTTATTATAACTTGATGGGGGAATAGTCCAAATCAAATTTGCACATAGTTTGTATTCTTTAAAATGGATTATTAAAGAAAAGTAATAGTGAAAAAATTACAATTTTAGCGGCTAAACTCTAACTTAATACACACCTTAAAGGTGGGTATTAAGTTCGAGTTTAGCCGCTAAAAACGTCATTTTTCACGATTACTTTTCTTTAATAATCCATTTTAAGGAATACAAACTTTGTGAAAATTTGCTTTGGGCTTTTCCCCATCAAGATATAATAAAATTTCAAACAAATATGAATAATTTCATGCATTTTTCTTACTGATTTAGTTTTCACTTTAGCGATTTTAGCGGCTAAACTCGAACTTAATACTCACCTTAATTCATTAAAAATGATCATAGGAGAATGCTGCTATTCGGCACTAAACCCCTTTACGAAAAATTAGTATATTGAGCACCGTAAATAAGGGTACCGACAGATCATTCATACATATGGCTATAAACTAAAAACACAGTTGTCAAAGACGTAAATATATAACATTAAATTTTTAATGACATCTAGTAGTTTGAAGAAAGTTTCAAGCTACCAAAACTTTTTTGGTACACGAACGGACCTTTGTTAGCTCTAATCGTATGTATGTATTTACGTATCTGGCAACTCAAGAATATTTCCATTGGAAAATTTTTATAAATGTCATGGAAAAAGGACACCACAAAAATAAAAATGTTGACATTTTGTGTCCTATCAGTCGTTGTTAAATAAAGGAACGTACAATATACGGCTTATTTTAAGAAAACTTTGAATTATATGCGATTTTCCGAATTACTTGGGTGAAGTAAAAAAGTGTTAAATTGCTTTAATTTTTAAATTTAATAAAAAATAAACATATTGGAAGCGCGCTGTACAACGACGATTATCTGCCGATTAACTGACATAAAAAGAAATTAATTTGGCTGAAAATCGGTAAGTGGCATTATTTGTGTGCAACCTATAGATAACAAATAAGCCTAATTTTGTATATAGGCCACGTAATACGATTCAAATCTTGAAGTTCAGAGCGCTGACATCATTGAGGGAGTGGTGTGTTTGATCATCATCAGAGAATCTGGCTACAAACAAAAAAGGGCAGTGATCTGTAAGTCGTTCAAAAAAATATATGAGTAAAATAATTTTTTTTTTTGCTGTCTTGTATATTTAGATATTAATTAGTTTTATAGTTTGTATTCCAACTGAAGAAATAAATGTAATTGTTTAATGTTTATATATTGTGTAGCCTATTCCACTGATGTGTTAAGACTATTAGACGTTTGAAGGTTTGTATGTAACACCCAGAAGGAGAAAAAATAGACCAATAATGTATCGTACTTATAAGCTCAGGTTCATTTTCCAATTCCATTTGGAACCGACATTCATTTGTCCAAATGAAATTGTTTGAATTTGGACAAAACATTGTTTTTTATTTGGATATAGGTAGCACCCGTATACATTCGATCGTGACTATTGAACTCTAATAAAATGAAGCATTCACTAAACTGAATAACTTAAAAAATGCTTAAGTACAGTGACAGACATAAGTCATCTTTTTTTTTTTTGATTTTTTGAAATCAAATGCATTTTTTGCAAACCGCTTAACATTTTTATGAAAGAGTTTAATTAAAATGTTTCCATTGATGTACATGAAAGCAAAACGTAAACAAAAAATTGTTAAATTAATTTCATGGTATTAATTTTAATCAGTGAATCAAAAAAGTACAAAAAAGTTCACAAAAGTACTCGCCGTATCAGTAATCACATTGAATGAGACATTATTTTTTCCACTTAGTATCACTGACTGCAGCCCGATTCCCTGTTAAGCTCAATGACAAGGGACCTCCTTTTTATAGCCGAGTCCGAATGGCGTTCCTCATTGGAGAGAAACCACTTTAGAGAAGCTTTGAAACCCTCAGAAATGTCACCAACATTACTGAGACGGGATAATCCACCGTGTATGCAAGGTTGGCATGCTAACCATTGCACCACGGTGGCTCCCAAAATAGCAATTAATAAAGCTATATATGTATTCATACAATAATATGGGTATTTGATAATTTGTGTTGTTCAGTACAAATGTTAAAGTACAATAAACATACTTATTATTTTAAATAATATGAAGTTTCCAAATATGGCTATCAAATTCACAAATCTACTTGTTCGAATGAAAATTGGCAAACTATCCTCTACTAAAGTGCAAATTTTTACACACCAGAAGGTAAAGGTAACAATATCAGTCTACACAGCCTTCGGTTGTGAAGTTTTACTTTTTTCTTATTTATTTAAACTTGCTAAAGTGGACAAATCTTGCAATTATTAATTAATTATAACTATTGTAGAACATAATCTACAAACATAAGTAAAACCTGTTCTAAACATATTGCGTTTTTGTATATATTCTAAAAATAAATTGCTTAAATGCACACATAGTCTATTTTTGGAATTATTTGTTCCCAAACTACAATATGCTCACGCCGAACTTTTAAAAACTATAAATTCAGATCCAAACATTACATATGTTCAACATACGTTTGTCCTAAACATATTATGTTATAACATATTAACTTATCTGTCCCACACATAATATATTACTTTTTGAATATAATGTATTTATACCCAAATATATTATGTTAAAAATTTCCGTTGCAAACATGTCATTTTTACATCGAAGCATATAAAAAACATATTTTTTTAACCGTGTATATATATATATATATATATATATATATATATATATATATATATATATATATATATATATATATATATATATATATATATATATATATATATATATATATATATATATATATATATATATATATATATATATATATATATATATATATATATATATATATATATATATATATATATATATATACTTTATGTAGTTTGAAATCGATATTTCGATGTGGTACAATCGGAATGACAAACTTATTATACCCCCATCGACTTTAATGATTGATTTTTTCACGTGGACTACCCAAATACATACATGGATGAAACTTTTCATCGCATAGACGAAAACACATTGATAAAACTGAATCGTCAATGTGACGAACGCTTTTTCTTTCGGTGTATCCTAATATTAATTTTATTGGTCCTAAATCTAAAGCCAAATAGGTCGCTAAAATGTCTTTATTTTAAAGAAGTCGCAGCTTTAGGTCGGAATCGATACCAGCCATATAAATTTTATATATAATGACGCCCAACGCACTTTAAGCCTCTTCATTGTATTTTCTTCGATATTTAAATGAATGCGTCTCAGTGAAATCAATGAACATCAAATTGATACGTACGTTTAGGAATAAACAACGAATAATGCGATTTCTTTGTTAATCACTCCACGCGTTAGTGTGTCACTTGAAACCAGTTTTTATTCTTCATGCTAAATAATAAAATAAATTTAGACTAAAATTAAAAATTTGTGAATTTATGACTAACTACGTATGTATTTCAAAAAGTCCATCAAATTTACGTTTGCAAACACAAAATCAATTCACATTCTCCGATTTACTTGAATATTTCAAGGAACATATAGAATGGTTTAGTGAATTATTTATGTTCTGGATCAAGAGGGGATTTTTGTGAAGTATGTATACTTAACGTACACTCGAAGAAAATTGCACATTATTACTTACAATTGTCCAAATACGTTTTTAACACAATGTGCAGCCGTCATAACAAATTGATCGGTTATCAACGATCCACCGCATTTGAATTGATCATCTGGCGAATCATATCGCAATAAAGCCATCCAAGGATATTCATTTATATGCGTCTCGGTGCCGCCGGAAACTCGATCACCAGATACTTGGCCGCATTTCATGCTATTCAGGATATTGTAGCCTTAAATTAGAGAGACTCGTAATCAATATAATCAGATATAACAGGTTGGCTGATAAGTCCACGGTCTAACAAAGAAAAGCACATTTTTTGTCAAAATTCGTTTTTATTATTCAACATAGTTCCCTTCAGAGCGATACAACGATTATAACGACCTTCGAATTTTGTGATACCATTTTGGTAGTACTCCTTCGGTTTTGCCTCAAAATAGGCCTCAGTTTCGGCGATCACCTTTTCATTGCAGTCAAAACTTTTCCCTCCGAGCATCCTTTTGAGGTCTGAGAACAAGAAAAAGTCGCTGGGGGCCAGATCTGGAGAATACGGTGGTTGGGGAAGCAATTCGAAGCCCAAATCATGAATTTTTGCCATCGTTCTCAATGACTTGTGGCACGGTGCGTTGTCTTGGTGGAACAACACTTTTTTCTTCTTCATATGGGGCCGTTTTACCGTGATTTCGACCTTCAAACGCTCCAATAACGCCATATAATAGTCACTGTTGATGGTTTTTCCCTTCTCAAGATAATCGATAAAAATTATTCCATGTGCATCCCAAAAAACAGAGGCCATTACTTTGCCAGCGGACTTTTGAGTCTTTTCACGCTTCGGAGACGGTTCACCGGTCGCTGTCCACTCAGCCGACTGTCGATTGGACTCAGGAGTGTAGTGATGGCGCCATGTTTCATCCATTGTAACATATCGACAGAAAACTAGGGTGTATTACGAGTTAACAGCTGCAAACACCGCTCAGAATCATCAACACGTTATTGTTTTCGGTCAAATGTGAGCTCGCGTGGCACCCATTTTGCACAGAGCTTCCGCATATCCAAATATTGATGAATGATATGACCAACACGTTCCTTTGATATCTTTAAGGCCTCTGCTATCTCGATCAACTTCATTTTACGGTCTTTCAAAATCAATTTTTTGGATTTTTTTGATGTTTTCGTCGGTAACCACCTCTTTCGGGCGTCCACTGCGTTCACCGTCCTCGTGCTCATTTCACCACGCTTGAATTTTGCATACCAATCAATTATTGTTGATTTCCCTGGGGCAGAGTCCGGAAACTCATTATCAAGCCAAGTTTTTGCTTCCACCGTATTTTTCCCCTTCAGAAAACAGTATTTTATCAAAACACGAAATTCCTTTTTTCTATTTTTTTTACAATAACAAAAGTTGCTTCACAAAAGACGCTCTATCTCACAAACTAATTGACTTACAGACGTCAAATTTTGACACGAATCATTTGAAGGTTGGTACTATATAAAAATAATATGCATTTAATACTAGCGACGCCATCTATGTGTCAGACCGGGGACTTATCAGCCAACCTGTTATTTATGGATTTAGAAATGACATTGAATCTTACCATCTTGATTTAGTTGACTTAAGAAGTCGGAATTTGGATCTAAATCCAGAATTTCATCACTAGCCTGTGTTGATGATTCCATGCGATTTTTTGGTACTGTACAACAAAGACGAATCTGCAATTATTACAATATATGATAACCATTTATTAAAAACAAATAGTATAATATTAAGATATGTGGGTCATTTCTTGTCCCGATAAACCGTTTTTATGTAAATATTTAATGACAGCACGCATTTCTAATTTTTCCATTGTAAAAAAATTGCGGATGCGTCTTTTTTGAACACCTGCTTCTATATGAAGGAGTTGCCAGATCGAAACGAAATTTAACATGTGTTCTTAACAGAGATGGAAGTTTCCAACACACTTATTTTATTCTGTTTATACCGCGCTTTTTGTGCTAGGCTAAGAAGTTTCCGAACTGCCCTCGTACCCTGCACCACTTTGTAGATCCACATTTTCGATCCGTCAAATGTGTTGGCTAAATCGCGTAAAAGATATATATGGGAGCTATATCTAAATCTGAACCGATTTCAATAACATTTAGCACACTCGACTATACTTCTAATTGTACTCCTTGTGCAAACTTTCAAGCTAATCATGGTAAAACACTGACTTCTGGGCCATATAAGTGCATAGCGGACAAAAGATATATATGTGAGCTATATCTAACTCTGAACCCATTTCTTCCAAAATCAACAGGGTTCTATTCTAACCCAAACCAGAAACTTGTACCAAATTTGAAGTCGATTGATTTATGTTAACATTGCGACCTAGACTTTGATTACAAAAATGTGTTCACAGACAGACGGAAATGGCTATATCGACTCAGGGACCTGGCCTGAGCAATATTGACAAAGACACCATATGTCTATCTCGTCTCCTTCTGGTTGTGTTCCACAGTGTGGCGCAGGGTATAAAAAGAGATTTAGAATCTCTGTTCATTGATTCAATCACGAATTTAATTGATCCAATTAATTTTTTAATTGAAATGTCTTCAACCACGAAAATGATAGTATCAATCACAGTTTTAATTGGATATTGTAAGATACTTGATTAAACAATTTATTGATTTCATTAGCAAATAAACTTTTAATTCATTCAATTAAAAATGTAATAGATGTTGATTGCAAAACTCAATTAAGTTTCTCATTAAAAACGTAACTATTTTCAATAACTTTTTTAACTGACTTACGGCCATTTTCATGTAGCTCCGTTAGGGTTTAACTGCCAATTAACAGAAAATAAATTGAAAATATCTTCTCTCCAGTTAAATTTAATTGGCAAATTTTCGGCAGTTAAGTTCCTAACTGGCATATGGAAAATATATGCAAGATGACAGCTTCGTCCATAATACGATTTAAAAGTTGGTTAGTTAACGGAACACTAACGGAGCTTTATGAAAATGGGGGTTAATGTTTTTAGTTTGATTTAAAATAAAATTTTAGTTAAAAATTTCCCATCACTTTTTTTAATGTCTTAGTCTTCTGCACAGAAAACATCTTCACGAAGATTTTTTCCAATTAAAGTCTTAATTGAGTTTTAAGAAATATTCAATTAAAAAAATAAATTGATTCATCAAATATATTAATTGAAATAAAAATCAATCACAAAAGTTTATAGTATCAATTAATTTTTTAATTGGATTAATTAATTTTGAATTGACTTTCAAGTAATTTTTTAATTGATACTATTATTTTCGTGATTGAAGATATTTCAACAAAAAAATTAATTGGATCAAATAATTTCGTGATTGAATCAGAAAAAAAACAAATATATATGGCCGTAAGTTCGGCAAGGCCGAATCTTATGTACCCTCCACCATGGATTGCGTAGAAACTTCTACGAAAGACTGTCATCCACAATCGAATTACTTAATCGTTTTCTAAATTATGAGTTAGTCCATACGTGGTATATATTAGACAAAAAATGTATGTGTAGGTATGTCTACAAATAATTACGAATCGATATGGACTTTTGCACGGTACGTACAGAGCCAGAATTGAAATATGGTGGTCGCTTATATGGGGGCTTTATACAATTATGAACTTTATATGGACCAAATTTTGTGTGATTGGGGATCGATTTATCTGAGGGCTATATATAACTATAGACCGATATGGACCTTGTTAGGCATGGTTGTTAACGGCCATATACTAGAACAATGTACCAAATTTCAACTGACTCGGATGAAATTTGCTCCTTCAAGAGGCTCCAAAACCAAATCTCGGGATCGGTTTATATGGGGGCTATATATGATTATGGACTGATATGGACCACTTTTGGCATGGTTGTTAAATATCATATACTACCACCACGTATCAAATTTCAACCAGATCGGATGAATTTTGCTCCTCCAAAAGGCACCGGAGGTCAAATCTGGGGATCGGTTTATATGGGGGCTATATATAATTATGGACCGATTTCGACCAATTTTTGCATGGGTGTTTGAGGCCATATATTAACACCACGTACCGAATATCAACTGAATCAGATGAATTTTGGTCTTCCAAGAGGCTCCGGAGGTCAAATCTGGTGATCGGTTTATATGGGGGCTATATATAATTATGCGCCGATGTGGACCAATTTTTGCATGGTCATTAGATACCATATACTAACACCATGTATCAAATTTCAGCGGGATCGGCTGAAATTTGCTTCTCTTAGAGGCTCCGCAAGCCAAATCGGGAGATCGGTTAATATGGGGGCTATATATAATTATTGACCGACATGGACCACTTTTTGCATAGTTGTTAGAAACCATATACTAAGACCATGTACCAACTTTCAGCCGGATCGGATGAAATGTGTTTCTCTTAGAGGCTCCGAAAGCCAAATCGGGGGATCGGTTCAGAGAATGAAGCCGCCGAGTCGCGCCGCCGATTTCAGTCGCCGCCTACCATTTTTTGCCAGTCGACGCCGCCGCCGAATATGTCGACTAATCTCGACTCAAATTTAGCCGCCAATTAATCAAAAATATCAATTTAAATCAGAAAAATTTTCTATATAATTGTCTTATATTTACCAAAATTTTGAACGCAACCAATCATTTTTAAGCTGCTTTAATAATTTTGGAAAAATTTAGCTCAGAAAATTTGAATGAAAAGTAAATTTGTTTGTAATATTGGTTGTACAACTAATCTCATTACCATTCGAATAAGTACAAATTGATTTTATAATGGATAATTGTCCGCAGCCGAATGGACAAATTTATATCGACTTAGCCGTCAAGCCGCCGCCACCGACAAAAATGGGTCGGCTTCATTCTCTGGATCGGTTTATATGGGGGCTATATATAAGTATGTACCGATGTGGACCAATTTTGTTAGTTGTTAGAGACCATATACTTACATCATGTACCAAATTTCAGCCGGATCGGATGAAATTTGCTTCTCTTAGAGGGTCTGCAAGCCAAATTTGGGGGTCCGTTTATATGAGGGCTATACGTAAAAGTGGACCATATCGGTCTATTTGCAATACCATCCGACCTACATTAATAGCAACTACTTGTGCCAAGTTACAAGTCTATAGCATGTTTCGTTCGGAAGTTAGCGTGATTTCGACAGACGGACGGGCGGACATGCTCAGATCGACTCAGAATTTCACCACGACCCAGAATATATATACTTTATGGGGTCTTAGAGCATTATTTCGATGTGTTACAAACGGAATGACAAAGTTAATATACCCCCTTCCTATGGTGGAGGGTATAAAAATTTTGTGTCCGAGTTTAATTAATAAATTATTGATATCAAATAGTTTTTAATTAAAAATTTTATAATTTTCAATCATTGACTTAATTAACTTAATGTTTGTATCTTTATTAAAAAGTTAATTGTATCAATAAATTTATTAATTGAAAATTTTCAACTTTTTAATTGGAAATATATTGGTGATCAACTGATTCCTGTTTTTATTAAAAAAAAAACTTAATATTTAATTATTTACTAATGATATTTTTATTAGTGGTATTTTTCTGTGTACTACACGATGGGATGGGGCCGTACCGTACCCCCGTATTTATGCAACGGAAAAACTTTAATCACGTTCATCTTAGTTTGTATGTTAATTCCTGTTAAATTTATTATCAATATAAAAAAAACTGTTTTATTTACATTAAATCCGAAATAAATTTATGAAATTTGTTGAATATAAATAACGTACAGTTGCATTTTCAATAGGAACCTTATTTTTTGTTTAGTCATCAAAACGTTAATAACAAATAATAATATTCATTTCACCATGTAATGTTAACCTTTTGTACATTAATTTCCAAAACTTAATTTTTTGTTTATGTGGTATTACACATGAATATTTACAATGCCCACTCGTTGTATTTATTTTTTTTTTTTCCTCATCCCACTTCACTTACGTTTGACAATGGTTCATTGTCTGCTGAACACTTCCTTTGCATTATATTATTCCTTTCGTGCGATGGCACTCCTCTTGGATACTTTTTAAGCAAATCAATTACGTAGGGACATTCTTTATACGGAACACATAAACCAAGCTCCAAATTAGGTGTTCGGCATATATTCTCTGAAAAATCTCATCACTTGTGAAAACAGCTCGCCGAAAATATCACGAGATCTAAATTTAGTAATGAGAAAAAAAACTTACGCGCTTTAATTGCACACAACAAACCGATTAAATAAAAAATTCTTATGGCATTCATATGAAAAGATAAAAATTCGTTATTACGACGATATTTAAGCTTAGTTAAATTACACGTTCTAAGTTTCCCGGTTTAACGACGACTAAATAAAAATGTATGTACAGCTTAAGTTTTAAACAAATGCGATCAACGCATGGAGCTCTCTCCCGTGTTCTCAATTGTTTGTATTCCATACAGTCGATGGTTATTTCGAGGAGGCTTGTATGCCTAAGAGCGTTTAAAACCGGAACGAAATATGAAGCGATATCTTGAACTTGATTTGTATTTGATTTTTGTTTTGAATGCAATCCATGAATCGATATAAGATGTTAAATGGTGTGGTGGTTTGGAATGATGAATTTTTCATTAAAAAACAAGTAAGTCTAAAGACGGGCGGGGCCGACTTTGTAGATATAAATTTTCGATACCATATCACATCCGTCAAATGTGTTGGGGGCTATATATACACACAAAATAATATTATAATTTTTGAGCTAACAATTAATTGTTGTTACAGAAAATTTTTTAGTTCAACAAATTTTTTGTTGATATAACAAAATTGGTTGTTAATGTGACTGAAATCGTAATTGTATTTACAAATTACGTCGTTAGCTCAAATTTAAACACAATTTTAATTGTATTGACAATAAAATTAATTGATATTTTTTTGTGTGTAAAAGTTTGTCCCAAATACATACATTTAAATATCACTCGATCTGGACAGAATTTGATAGACTTCTACAAAATCTATAGACTCAAAATTTAAGTCGGCTAATGCACTCGGGTGGAATACAATGTTAGTAAAAAAATATGGGAAACGTTTAAATCTGAAGCAATTTTAAGGAAACTTCGAAAAAGTTTATTTATGATTTATCGCTCGATAAAGGGTGATACGGTCAAAATTTGGTCAATATAAACTTGACGTATTTCTTTCAATTTTGCATTTAAAAAACCTGAACACCCCTCATTTTGAAGGTGTGTGTGTGTGTAGAATGTTGCTCCTATTTTGATTTTGGAATTCACTCTTCAGTTGTCAAAATGCCGTCCAAGCAAGAAGAGCAGCGTATCAAAATTTTGCTCGCGCATCGAGCTACTCGCACGCAAAGCTGACTAAATCGCTAAAAGTTGCCAAATCAACCGTTACAAATGTAATCAAAGTGTTTGGGGAACGTTTGTCGACAGCCAGGAAGTCTGGATCAGGGGGAAATCGAAAACCGGAAGCCGCTGAGACGACAAAGAGAATTGCCGGTAGTTTCAAGCGAAACCCTAACCTCTCTCACCGAGATGCCGCAAATAAGCTGGGTGTATCGTCTACAACCGTGCATCGAGCCAAAAAACAAGCCGGACTATCGACTTACAAGAAGGTAGTGACTCCAAATCGCGATGATAAACAAAATACGAAGGCCAAAGCGCGATCCCGGAGGCTGTACACGACGATGCTGACGATGTTTGACGGCGTGGTAATAGACGACGAAACCTACATCAAAGCCGACTACAAGCAGCTTCCGGGACAGGAGTTTTATACGGCAAAAGGAAGAGGAAAGGTAGCAGATATTTTCAAGCACACAAAAACTGTCAAAGTTCGCAAAGAAATATATGGTTTGGCAAGCCATCTGTACCTGTTGCTTGAAAAGCAGCATTTTCATAGCTTCCGGGACTGTCAACTAAGAAATTTACGTGAAAGAGTGTTTGAATAAACGTCTGCTGCCTTTCCTGAAGAAACACGGTTGTTCCTTACTGTTTTGGCCGGATTTGGCATCTTGCCATTACGGTAAAAAGGCCATGGAGTGGTACGCCGCCAACAACGTGCAGGTGGTTCCCAAGGACAAGAACCCTCCCAACACGCCAGAGCTCCGCCCAATTGAGAAATACTTGGCTATTGTCAAGCGGAACCTAAAGAAGACCAAAAAAGCTGCTAAGGACGTGCAGCAGTTCAAGGCAAACTGGCTTTCTGCGGCGAAGAAGGTGGACAAGGTGGCTGTACAAAATCTGATGGCAGGTGTCAAGCGTGAGGCCCGACAATTCGGATTTGGAAAAGCCTAACTAAATATTTTTCCTGAATTTTATACTAATTGAACTTGAAAAAGAAATTTAATTTGATTTTTTAAATAAACGATTTCACCGATTTACATGCGTTTTCCCTTGACCAAATTTTGACCTTTATGTATTAGAAGTTTAGGAAAATTAGAGTCATTTTTACAACTTTTCGACTAAGCAGTGGCGATTTTACAAGGAAAATGTTGGTATTTTGACCATTTTTGTCGAAATCAGAAAAACATATATATGGGAGCTATCTCTAAATCTGAACCGATTTCAACCAAATTTGGCACGCATGGCAACAATGCTAATTCTACTCCCTGTGCAAAATTTCAACTAAATCGGAGTTAAAAATTGGCCTCTGTGGTCATATGAGTGTAAATCGGGCGAAAGCTATATATGGGAGCTATATCTAAATCTGAACCGATTTCAACCAAATTTGGCACGAATAGCAACAATGCTAATTCTACTCCCTGTGCAAAATTTCAACTAAATCGGAGAATTGGCCTCTGTGGTCATATGAGTGTAAATCGGGCGAAAGCTATATATGGAAGATATATCTAAATCTGATCCGATTTCAACCAAATTTGGCACGCATAGCTACAATGCTAATTCTACTCCCTGTGCAAAATTTCAACTAAATCGGAGTTAAAAATTGGCCTCTGTGGTATTATGAGTGTAAACCGGGCGAAAGCTATATATGGGAGATATATCCAAATCTGAACCGATTTCAACCAAATTTGGCACGCATAGTTACAATGCTAATTCTACTCCCTGTGCAAAATTTCAACAAAATCGGAGTTAAAAATTGGCCTCTGTGGTCATATGAGTGTAAATCGGGCGAAAGCTATATATGGGAGCTATATCTAAATCTGAACCGATTTTGCTGATATTTTGCAAGTTTTTCGAGACTCATAAAATATTCGGATGTACCGAATTTGAGGAAGATCGGTTGTTATACACGCCAATTATGACCAGATCGGTGAAAAATATATATGGCAGCTATATCTAAATCTGAACCGATTTTTTCCAAAATCAATAGGGATCGTCTTTGAGCCGAAACAGGACCCTATACCAAATTTTAGGACAATCGGACTAAAACTGCGAGCTGTACTTTGCACACAAAAATACATCAACAGACAGACAGACAGACGGACAGACAGACGGACAGACAGACAGACGGACATCGCTAAATCGACTCAGAATTTAATTCTAAGCCGATCCGTATACTAAAAGGTTGGTCTTTGATTACTACTTCTTGGCGTTACATACAAATGCACAAACTTATTGTACCCTGTACCACAGTAGTGGTGAAGGGTATAAATATGGGAAACATTTAAATCTGAAGCAATTTTAAGGAAACTTGGAAAAAGTTTATTTATGATTTATCGCTCGATGTATATGTATTAGAAGTTTAGGAAAATTAGAGTCATTTTTACAACTTTTCGACTAAGCAGTGGTGATTTTACAAGGAAAATGTTGGTATTTTGACCATTTTTGTCGAAATCAGAAAAAAACATATATAAAGGGTGATTCTTTTGAGGTTAGGATTTTCATGCATTAGTATTTGACAGATCACGTGGGATTTCAGACATGGTGTCAAAGAGAAAGATGCTCAGTATGCTTTGACATTTCATCATGAATAGCCGAACGATCTGCCACAACGTCGAATTTTCAGTGAATGGGCCCTAGAAAAGTTGGCAGAAAATCCGCTTTTTTATCGACAAATTTTGTTCAGTGATGAGGCTCATT
This sequence comes from Haematobia irritans, assembly GCF_050003625.1. Lineage (NCBI taxonomy): Eukaryota > Metazoa > Arthropoda > Insecta > Diptera > Muscidae > Haematobia > Haematobia irritans. The sequence continues at coordinate 260,117,208 of NC_134397.1, forward strand.
TCTGGTTGAATGGCTACGTAAATAAGCAAAATTGCCGCATTTGGAGTGAAGAGCAACCAGAAGCCGTTCAAGAACTGCCCATGCATCCCGAAAAATGCACTGTTTGGTGTGGTTTGTACGCTGGTGGAATCATTGGACCGTATTTTTTCAAAGATGCTGTTGGACGCAACGTTACGGTGAATGGCGATCGCTATCGTTCGATGCTAACAAACTTTTTGTTGTCAAAAATGGAAGAACTGAACTTGGTTGACATGTGGTTTCAACAAGATGGCGCTACATGCCACACAGCTCGCGATTCTATGGCCATTTTGAGGGAAAACTTCGGAGAACAATTCATCTCAAGAAATGGACCGGTAAGTTGGCCACCAAGATCATGCGATTTGACGCCTTTAGACTATTTTTTGTGGGGCTACGTCAAGTCTAAAGTCTGCAGAAATAAGCCAGCAACTATTCCAGCTTTGGAAGACAACATTTCCGAAGAAATTCGGGCTATTCCGGCCGAAATGCTCGAAAAAGTTGCCCAAAATTGGACTTTCCGAATGGACCACCTAAGACGCAGCCGCGGTCAACATTTAAATGAAATTATCTTCAAAAAGTAAATGTCATGGACCAATCTAACGTTTCAAATAAAGAACCGATGAGATTTTGCAAATTTTATGCGTTTTTGTTTAAAAAAAATTTATCAAGCTCTTAACAAATCACCCTTTATATGGGAGCTATATCTAAATCTGAACCGATATCATCCAAATTTGGCACGCATAGTGACAATGCTAATTCTACTCCCTGTGCAAAATGTCAACTAAATCGGAGTTAAAAAATGGCCTCTGTGGTCATATGAGTGTAAATCGGTCGAAAGCTATATATGGGAGATATATCCAAATCTGAACCGATTTCAACCAAATTTGGCACGCATAGTTACAATGCTAATTGTACTCCCTATGCAAAATGTCAACTAAATCGGAGCAAAAAGTTGGCTTCTGTGGGCAAATGAGTGGAAATCGGACGAAAGCTATATATGGGAGCTATATCTAAATCTGAACCGATTTTGCTGATATTTTGCAAGTCTTTAGAATAAACTATTGAAAAATATGCCCTATTATTGAACGCTTTTTTGCTTTGTACACTCAAAAAAGTTTACTTGGATTCAACGATTTTGACCTTCATTAGGCATTGATTCCGAGCCAAAGATGCGGCAAAAAATGTTTTCTTCATTCCAAAAAAAAAAACTAATTAAACAAACTCCTTACAATTAGAATTAACCCACATTTGAAGCGTTTTTATCTTAAATTTTAAGATCAAATATTTCAGTTAATTTAACCCATTAACGCCAAAAATGAAACTACCAAACAAAAATTGATTGTACACTGAAAAAAATATTGTCGTGAGGTCAAAGATTTCATGTTTTTAAAATACGAATACAAATTTTGCTTAGCATAGAAGACGTATTTCTCTAAAATAAAGTTATTTTCCTTGTCCAAAAGTCGATAAACTTTTCAATGAAGTCGTATTGTCCTTGTAATTAAGTGATTTGACTTAAAAATGGGTATCATAACATGAAAAAAAAATGTTTGGATTAAGGTCAACTTGACTTTAATAATTCTGAAAAATTCTTTAAAATTAATGAAATTGTCTTTAAATTTGTTGTATTTTTGCATCTTGACTACAAAGCAAAAAATCGTTCAAATATAGGACATGTTTTTCAACACTTTATTTTAAAGACGTTTTTTACTTGAAACATAGCATAATTTCTACTGGAAGTCGAGTCCTAATTTGGAAAATAAAGTTGCCGTTAACTCGTTTTTAAAGGACTTTGATAGCATATGAAGAAAAAAAGCTGAGAAAGCGAAAAATTAAAATTTGCTTCCTAGAAGCAAGTATACAAAACCTAAATTTAAAAGAGAATTGTGTCTTAAAAGTATCCTTACTTGTATTCTCCGCTTCTTTGGCTCGGAATCAATACCAAATTTTTTAAAGTAAAGACAAAATCTTTGGAACCGAGTATGCTTTTTTTTTCAGTGTATGGGTTTTTATTAACTCAGTAACTACTAAATAATATGATTTAAATAAAAACACAGACACTTTTTGGAAAAAAAATCCCCATGTGGGGACATTGAGCAAATTAGGTATGAAATTCTTCAAAAATCTCCATTACAATTTTAAACTTTTTTTCTAAAATGAACTTCACAGTTTTATCTTCACACGATCTGGATATTATATGCGAAGAATTATAGAGTTTTGATCACTTGGTACACATAAAAAAAAAATGATAAGAATATAACGCACTGAATATGACACTTGTTTATAATCGCATTTTATAAACAAGTATCATATTCCGTGTCTCTGTTTATAGATCATACACTGAAAAAAATATTGTCGTGAGGTCAAAGATTTCATGTCCTTAAAATACGAATGCACATTTTGCTTAGCATAGAAGCCGCATTTCTCTAATATTAAGTTTTTTTTCCTTGTCCAAAAGTCGATAAACTTTTCAATGAAGTCGTATTGTCCTTATAATTAAGTGATTTGACTTAAAAATGGGTCTGATAATATGAAAGAAAACATTTTTGGGGTAAGGTCAACTTGACTTTAATAATTCGGTCTTCCAAGAGGCTCCGGAGGTCAAATCTGGTGATCGGTTTATATGGGGGCTATATATAATTATGGACCGATATGGAGCAATTTTTGCACGTTTGTTAGAGACCATATACTAACACCATGTACCAAATTTCAGCCGGATCGGATGAAATTTGCTTCTCTTAGAGGCTTCGCAAACCAAATTTGGGGGATCGGTTTATATGGGGGCTATATATAATTATGGACCGATGTGGACCAATTTTTGCATGGTTGTTAGAGACCATATGTTAACACCATGTACCAAAATTCAACTGAATCAGATGAATTTTGGTCTTCCAACAGGCTCCGGAGGTCAAATTTGGTGATCGGTTTATATGGGGGCTATATATAATTGTGGACCAATGTGGAGCAATTTTTGCACGTTTGTTAGAGACCATATACTAACACCATGTACCAAATTTCAGCCGGATCGGATGAAATTTGCTTCTCTTAGAGGCCTCGCAAACCAAATTTGGGGGATCGGTTTATATGGGGGCTATATATAATTATGGACCGATGTGGACCAAATTTTGCATGGTTGTTAGAGACCATATGTTAACACCATGTACCAAATTTCAGCCGGATCGGATGAAATTTGCTTCTCTTAGAGGCCTCGCAAGCCAAATCGGGGGATCGGTTTATATGGGGGCTATATGTAATTGTGGACCGATGTGGACCAATTTTTCCATGCTTGTTAGATACCATATACTAACACCATGTACCAAATTTCAGCTGGATCGGATGAAATTTGCTTCTCTTAGAGGCCTCGCAAACCAAATTTGGGGGATCGGTTTATATGGGGGCTATATATAATTATGGACCGATGTGGACCAAATTTTGCATGGTTGTTAGAGACCATATGTTAACACCATGTACCAAATTTCAGCCGGATCGGATGAAATTTGCTTCTCTTAGAGGCCTCGCAAGCCAAATCGGGGGATCGGTTTATATGGGGGCTATATGTAATTGTGAACCGATGTGGACCAATTTTTCCATGCTTGTTAGATACCATATACTAACACCATGTACCAAATTTCAGCCGGATCGGATGAAATTTGCTTCTCTTAGAGGCCTCGCAAGCCAAATCGGGGGATCGGTTTATATGGGGGCTATATATAATTATGGACCGATATGGACCAATTTTTACATGGTTGTTATAGACCATATACTAACATCATGTACCAAATTTCAGCCGGATCGGATGAAATTTGCTTCTCTTAGAGGCCTCGCAAGCCAAATTTGGGGGTACGTTTATATGGGGGCTATACGTAAAAGTGGTCCGATATGGCCCATTTGCAATACCATCCGACCTACATCAATAGCAACTATTTGTGCCAAGTTTCAAGTCGATAGCTTGTTTCGTTCGGAAGTTAGGGTGATTTCAACAGACGGACGGACATGCTCAGATCGACTCAGAATTTCACCACGACCCAGAATATTTATACTTTATGGGGTCTTAGAGCAATATTTCGATGTGTTACAAACGGAATGACAAAGTTAATATACCCCCCATCCTATGGTGGAGGGTATAAAAACAGGTAAATTTTTTTAATTACACTTTCCTTTTTTGTGTTCACATAAAACCACGTGGCACTTATGAGTAAATAAATTAACACAAAACACAGTGATTCCGCATTCTCCGTCCATTCCAAGAAACAATCAACACACGACTGACGCGCAAAATGAAAATCGTGTGTACCTGCTCAATGCTTTTATAAAATTATTTTCACTGCAAAAAATTAAATGGTCACGAAAATAATGCTTCTAGACATGTCTATACGTAACCTATAAAAATACTTTTTTCTCTGCAAGAAAGTAAAAAATTGAATGGTCAGGTACATGATTTTCGCGACAATTTAATGGTCTCAAATTCTATAATTTAAATAATAGAACATGTTTGCGTCATTTGAGAACCATTTAAATGTTTATTGTCAGCATATATTTTTCCGCTCGAAAATTATTTTTACAAAGACAAAATACATGATTTTTCGCGACAATTACACACTCTAGATAAGCATTAAATGGATGCGGCAACCATGTCCAAGCATGTTTTTTCTGTGCGTGTAAGCTAAATTTGTATTCGTATTTTAAGGACATGAAATCTTTGACCTCAAGGCAATATTTTTTTCAGTGTATATAATTAATTTTCCAAAAATTTCTCATTGAAATTGTATGTTCACAGGAAAATTGTATGTTATGAGAATCCTGCACTAAACATTAAATAAATAAATATGAAACATTTTTCAATAATTTGACATAAAAATGAAATATTATGAAAATTTCCTATACACTCAAAAAAGAGATCACTTGGATTTAAAGATTTTGACCTTCCCTTAAGGATGTTGGTATTGAATCCGAAAACAAGATGCGGCTTCTTTTAAAAAACTACATATTTTAGAGACCTCTTTGGCTTTAAATTTAGGATCAATAAAATTATGATTAGGATACAAATCTCATTCATCAAATTGTCATTCTTCAAAAGAAGTATTGTTTTTTTTTTGAAGTGTTTTTATCTTAATTCTAAAGATTCTACATTAGTTAACTTAAGGGTGATTTCTTTAAATTAAAAATGTTTTTCGTTACTTTAAAGAAAATTTGTTTACTTCAAAGACCTACGACTTTAACAGATGGACGAAAATTTCCAAAATTTGTGTTATATATAAATTCAATGAAAAAAAATTGAAGCAAAGATTATAAACTTTGATTTAATTAAAATGTCATTATGTCAAAGAATGTTGTCCTTAAATTCGAGAATTTTCCATATTAGGTCAATATTTTTTGTCAGTGTACAAAATTTTTCAGGAAATGAAATTATATAAACATTTACCAAAAAAATATATTCCAGAATTTCCTATAGAATTAATTTTCAAAAAATTTTCTATGGGATTAAAATTTCCAAAAATTTTCTATGGAACTGAAATTTTCTTAAATTTCTATAGAAATAAAATTTTCCAATGGCTCTATTAACCATGTTCCTTAATCTATATCTGTCCATAAAGCTCGAAAAATAATTGTATAATTAGATATAATGCATTTGGACGTCAATTGCCTGTTTCATTATCAGGCTAACATGAAATATAATAAGCAACGATGAGCCCGTCGTAAAACTAGGAAAAACACGACTAATGTACGCGTTAGAATTGTTGTTGTATCCTGGAAACCAGTTTCTGTTAATTGTCATATGTTGTAGTTGACTGTAGAAACAATAAGCATTGTTCGACTGTTCACCACTTAGGTGAATTCTAACAAATTAGCTTTCTAAAAATAAATTTCGTGTTGTTGCATTACTATGTAACAAAACGAAATAAAAATAAGATTAAGGGACTTGTAAGTTATATGAAAAGATGATGTACAGTGGGAGAAAAGATTATTCAATTTGTAAGAGGAAATTTCCCAAATGTTTTCTCCATAAGGAGTTAGCATAAAGGGCCCAAAATTGAGTTATCTCTCCCAGCCAGATCTATACTAAAGGCTGTGGAAAGGTTCATTCGCCCGAACCGAAACATGTACAGTCCAGGCGTGTATAGATTGGTATCTGGCGTTTTCTTTTCAATGGCTCTATTAACCATGTTCCTTAATCTATATCTGTCCATAAAGCTCGAAAAATAATTGTATAATTAGATATAAAATTTTCCGATAAATAATTCAAAATTTTCCTATAATATCTCACACACCCTCAAAAAATCGCTTCTCTAACATATATTCCAGACATATTTTGCAGGAAGCACATATATTATTGGATACTGCCGAAACATTAATATGTTTGTTTTATGTGAAGCATTTTGAGCTCAAAAATATTATATGCTTGGAAGAATTTTCCCCAATAAAGATTGTGCTCATTCCCTCAATTTTTAATACTTGGCACTTTTTCTGTAATACAAATAATGTTGAAGAAATTATTCAATTTTATAAATTTTACCTTTCGCCTCGATGGAGAAACGAACCGATGACCATACAGTTTGTAAGCCAACACACTATCCACTGGGCTACGTTATAGTCACCAGTAGACAATTATCGTTATAAGTTACATTTATATAGCATAGTTTGCAGCGCCCACGAGCATGGCATGGCAAACATAACACTATTTAATAGAAACATACATTTGTTGGCCACGTGGAGCAGTGGTTAGCATTTCTGCCTTGCATGCAAAGGTTCGTGGGTTCAATCCCTGTGTATTTTTTTTTAAATTTATACATTTATATTTATACCATATTAAATTTTTATAATGAAACTTCAAAATGTGGGTTATTAAAGATTTACAGTCAGAAACAGTGCTTGATATAAACGAAATGGACTGAGCTTTTGAATAAAATATTATTTTTTTTTATTGCAAAATAACAATTTTGTAATAAAAAACTGTGTTTGGTATAAAACTTTGAAATTTTGGAAAGAATTGAAAAACTCTAACAAAAGAAGAACGTGGAGTCGACTATAAACATACATAAAAAATTTTATAATATGCACATAAATTTATTTAGGTGTGAACAATTTTTTACTAGCATTTAACACTATTTTAAATGCATTTAAAGCTTATCGTGTTTTGTACTTAATTTTATTTTTACCTTTAAGGCCGGTATTAAGTTGGCATTATCGCTCTAAAATGACACTGTTTTGCCTTTTACTTTTCTTTAATAATTCATTTTAAAGAACATAAACTTTTTCAATTGTTTTAGCTGCAAAACTCGAACTCAATGCCCGCTTTTATATTTGAAGGTGTCCGTCAACTCCTCTTGGACTACTTATTAATAAAGAGGAACTAAACATTGTTTTTATACATTTTACTGTTTAATTTTTCACTATTTCCTCCTTTTTTCATTTTACTGTCCCAACTGCATTTTCGTAATTTTTATGAAGATCCCTTTGTAACTTTTATATATTTTCCACCTTTTTTTTATACCCACCACCATAGAATGGTGACGGGGGTATAATAAGTTTGTCATTCCGTTTGTAACACATCGAAATATAGATTTCCGACTATATAAATTATATATATTCTTGATCAGGGAGAAATTCTAAGACGATATAATCATGTCCGTCTGTCTATCTGTTGTACTCAAGCTACAGCCTTCAATAATGGCGCTATCGTCCTGAAATTTGGCACAGATTCGTCTTTTGTTCGCAGGCAGGTCAAGTTCGAAGATGGGCTATATCGGTCCAGGTTTAGATATAGTCCCCATATAAACCGACCTACCGATTTGGGGTCTTGGGCTTATAAAAACTGTAGTTTTTATCCAATTTGCCTGAAATTGGAAATCTAGAGGTATTTTAGGACCATCAAAAATGTACTGTAAATGGTGCCTATCGGTCCATGTTTTGGTATAGCCCCCAATATGGACCGTTTTCCCGACTTTGCTTCTTGGGCGTTTAGAAAGTGTATTTTCTATTTTTTTATCCAATATGCCACAAATTGACAATATACACGCAAAAAATAATTCTTTCCTCCCAAACGAAATTTTAGTCAAACAAAGTTCGTTTCTCATTTGCTTATCGTTGAAAGGAAGTGTATTTGGAAGAAAAGTATATACTTTTTGTGATAAACGTTTATTCTTTTCCAGGATGTAAAAACAATTTCATAAAGACTAACTCAAAAAAATTTTTTTTTGCTATTTACATTTTCCCTCACATCTTTCTCACTTCCACGAAGTTTTTTAGTTCTTAGCACCTTTTTCTGTAATACAAACAATGTAGAAGAAATTATACGTTATACGATTTTATATATTTTTAAAATTTTTTTTTACCTTTCGCCTGGACGGAGAATCGAACCGCGGACCATGCAATTTTTAAGCCAACACACTATCCACTGAGCTATGTAGCCGTTATTGTCATCAATAGACAATTACCCATATATGTTATATTTATATAGCATAGCTTGCGGCGCCCACGAGCCGATTAAACAAAGTTTATTTAACAGAAAAATATATTTAGTTTGGCACCGCGGAGCAGTGGTTGCTACGTCCGACTTCCATGCCAAGGGTCGTGGGTTCGATCCCTGCTTCGACCAAAGTTTTTTTTTACATATATTCCAGATATGGTCGGAAGATTCCGAAAAACGAAAATGTTCAACATTACATTTTACTATATTAAATTTTTACTATGAACTGTAAAATGTGTCTTATTAAAGACCTAAAGTCAGACAAGAAAAGTGTTTGATATAAACGAAATGGAATGTGTTGTTGGTTCAAAAATAACTTTTTTTATTGAACAATTAAAAATTTTGTAACAAACGAATTTTTTTGGTGATAAAAGTTATACTTTTCGAATTCAAAAAAAACTCTAACAACTCTAACAAAAAACTCTAGTTTGGTAAGGCCTCTATATAGACCGATTTCACTTATTGAGGGTATAGAAGGCGCACTGACCATTAAAATTGCTTGAAACTGAATGCAAAATTTCCAGATTTTACTTCTCGTAGTCAGATTTTAGATTTCAAATCAAGGCGTTATTTCATCATTGTCTTGCACTTACAAGAGATGTTTATGATTCCTGTAAAGCTCAAACAAAAAAGTAAGGAAAGTCTAAAGTCGGGCGGGGCCGACTATATTATACCCTGCACCTCTTTGTAGATCTAAATTTTCGATACCATATCACATCCGTCAAATGTGTTGGGGGCTATATATAAAGGTTTGTCCCAAATACATACATTTAAATATCACTCGATTTGGACAGAATTTGATAGACTTCTACAAAATCTATAGACTCAAAATTTAAGTTGGCTAATGCACTAGGGTGGAACGCAATTTTAGTAAAAAAATATGGGAAACATTTAAATCTGAAGCAATTTTAAGGAAACTTCGCAAAAGTTTATTTATGATTTATCGCTCGATATATATGTATCAGAAGTTTAGGAAAATTAGAGTAATTTTTACAACTTTTTGACTAAGCAGTGGCGATTTAACAAGGAAAATGTTGGTATTTTGACCATTTTCGTCAAAATCAGAAAAACACATATATGGGAGCTATATATAAATCTGAACCGATTTCAATCAAATTTGGCACACATGACTATATTACTAATTGTACTCCTAGTGCAAAATTTCAACCAAATTGGGCCAAAACTCTGGCTTCTGGGGCCATATAAGTCCATATCGGGCGAAAAATATATATGGAAGCTTTATCTACATCTGAACCGATTTCAATCAAATTCGGCATACATATATATACTACCAATTGTACTCATTGTGCAAAATTGCAAGCTAATCGGGATAAAACTCTGGCTTCTGGGTCCATATAAGTGCATATCGGGTCCATATAAGTGCATATATATATACGGGAGCTATATCTAAATCTGAACCGATTTCAATCAAATTTTTTGCACACTTGACTATACTACTAATTGTACTCTCAGTGCAAAATTTCAACCAAATTCGGCCAAAAATCTGGTTTATGGGGCCATATAAGTCCATTTGGGGCGAAAGATATATATGGGAGCTATATCTAAAACTGAACCGATTTCAATCAAATTTTGCACGCTTGACTATACGACTAAGTGTTATGTTTGTACAAAATTTCAAGCAAATCGGTATAAAACTCTGGCTGCTGGGCCCATATTAGTGCATATCGGGCGAAAGATATATATGGGAGCTATATCTAAATCTGAACCGATTTCTTCCAAAATCAATAGGGTTCTATTCTGACCCACATTAGGAACATATGCCAAATTTGAAGGCGATTGGACTTAAATTGCGACCTAGACTTTGATCACAAAAATGTGTTCACAGACAGACGGACGGACGGATGGACGGACGGACAGACGGACATGGTTATATCGACTCAGGGACCCACCCGGAGCATTATTGCCAAAGACACCATGTGTCTATCTCGTCTCCTTCTGGGTGTTACAAACATATGCACTAACTTATAATACCCTGTTCCACAGTGTGGCGCAGGGTATAAAAATGGTTCCTATAAATTCAGAATCTGATCTAGTCTTCATAGGTAAAATCTTTACATTTATCTGTGGGAAGCGTACTGGTTGAACTGATCTGCTTGGGAAAATATCTGTCATCAAACCCCCCCCCCCCCTGAAATTTCCAAAGAAAACTATTATATTTGATTCATTGTGGTGCACAGAAAAAAATATCACCAAAATATTTCCAATTAAAAAGTTAATTGAAGTTGAAAATTTTTTCAATTAATAAATTAATTGATACAATTAACTTTTTAATTATGATAGAAGCATTAAGTTAATTAAGTCAATGATTGAAAATTTTTAAATTTTTAATTAAAAAATTAATTGATACAATTAACTTTTTAATCAAATTCGGAAGACTAATTCAGTTAAAAAAAGTGCTGATTTTTTTTTTAATTTTTAATTAAAAATGTATTTCAAACAACCATTTGTTAATCCAAATAAAAACTCTAAGCCAATTCAGAAAGTAATTAAAAATAGTTACCTTTTTTAATTAATAAATTAATTGATTTTTGCAATCAACATCAATTAAATTTTTAATTGAATCAATTAAAAAATTAATTGAAATTAATTTGAAAATCAATTAATTTTTTAATCAAGAATTTTTTCTATGCCCAATTAAAACTATGATTGATACTATCATTTTCGTGATTGAAGACATTTCAATTAAAAAATTAATTGGATCAATTAATTTGGTGATTGAATCAGAAAAAAATTTTTTTGTGTGTGGGTATTTAAGATTCGGCCCGGCTGAATATTTCGACTTACTCCTCGTACGTTCCGATTTCTTTTAACGAACCAAGAAAAAAATTTTGCCGATAATGCCAAAATGATAAGCAAAACACATGTCCACACATATTAAAATTTTCCGAATATTTCCTATAGAAATAAAAGTTTCCAAAAATTTCCCATAGAAATTAAATTTTTTAATAATTTTCTATATAAATGAAATGTTCCGTTTATTTCCTAAAGAATTTTAATTTTTCTATAATTTCTCATAGAAATGAAGTTTTCCAATAATTTCATATACAAAAAGTTTTCTGACATTTTCTACAGAAACTAAGTTTCTAAAAGCTTTCTGTAGAATTAAAATTTCCTATAGAAATGAAATTTGCCTAAAATTTCATATAAAAAATTATATTTTTCCAAAATTTCCCATTAAAATGAAAAATTTCCAGAAATATCATCATGACAACTTACAATCTCCAATTGTTTTTATACAAATAAAAGTAAATATTTGAAAAAGTTCTTATCATTGTAAAGTTTACATTTACACTGCCTTATTTAATTTAATTACTGCGCACATGTTTAAATTCCATTTGGGAATCCCTCAATAAAACGGAAGATTTATTAATTGGTTTTTGCTTATGGGCGGAAACAAAACATCATCGGCAAATTATTTTCAAAATTCAATATACCTTATTCCCAAAAGAATGAATTGATGTAGCACACCCTTTATTCAAGAAACAAAAAAGGAAATACACTGAAAAAAAAATATTGTAGTGAGGTCAAAGATTTCATGTCGCTAAAATACGAATGCAAATTTTGCAGAAAAATTCAGAAAAATTCAGAAAAATTCTTTAAAAATAATGAAATTGTCTTTGAATTTGTTGTCAAAAATAGGACATGTTTTTAAACACTTTCTTTTAAAGACGTTTTTTACTTGAAACATAGAATAATTTCTACTGGAAGTCGTTTCTGAATTTGAAAAATAAAGTTGTCGTTAACTTGTTCTTAAAGGACTTTGATAGCATAGAAAGAAAAAAAATGTGAAAAATCTAAAAAATAAAATTTTCTTCCTAGAAGTATCCTAGAAGTATCCTTACTTGAATTCTCCTTACTTGAATTGGCTCTGAATCAATGAAAAAATTGTTAAAGTAAAGACAAAATCTTTGGAACCGGGCATGCTTTTTTTCTGTGTAGGATCCCTTGCATACTACGATAAATAATATTTAGATGTATATAATATATTAAATTGTTGATATGACATTTATTTATTTTTATAGAATAATTCTGTATTGAATATTAAATTATACTGAAATTTCTATACATTCCATATCGATTATTCAGGTTTTATATGATCCGTAATCCACTGCATATAATGCGAGACATTTGTGTAAATTGCTGCGACATTCTCCTCTCCACATCTTTCTAATCCGACAGAGACAATGCCATATTGTATGAAACGTGGACGATTATTATAAATATCCTTATAACCCAAAGGACCTCCTGAATCGCCCTTACATGTATCAATCAAATCTTTGCCACCAGCACATATATGTCCTTCGTTTAAAGCTGATTTAAGACGGTAAGGCCTTAATTGAGTTTGACAGATAGAGTTGTCGACTCGAGGCAACAGTGCGATTCTTAGAACATCCGATTTAAATCCTATAAAAACGCTTAGCTAAGATTGTCGACGATAAATAAAAATCTTTGAACATACCATTTTCCATCCTTCCCCAGCCCGATACCACATAATTATCATAAAGTTTCGATCTTAGATTGTCATAGATTGGAAGACAAATTGGTTTTATATGACCTATAATTGGAGAATACCAAGTTGGACCACATTTTCAGTATACACCCAGGGAAGGAATATGATCACCTCAAACATGTTTTAAGAGCAAAATGTTATTTTTGAGTGGTGACCATGTAACATGGTTTTCGCAACCATGTTATTTTCTCGGAAATCATGTATCTGATTTCGGCAAGCAGGTTATATTTGACGAGAAAATAACATTTTAGTGACAAACATGTTACATGGTCACCATACAAAAATAACATTTTGCTCTTGAAACATGTTTGAGGTGATCATATTCCTTCTCTGCGTGTATAATCAATGTTCATACTCACTTTGAGGTTCCACTTTGCGCTTCAAACGTATCAAAGCAATATCATTATAAATTCCATGATAATCTGGATGTAAAATGAATTCTTCAATTTCAACATCTACTACGGGAGGGGCACACGTTTCCTCGCTGCCAAAGGTAATACAATCTGTCGCCGTACTTATTCGATGCTCACCCAATCTAATGGTCATCCTAGAAAAATAGTAACAGCCGTATCTCCTCCGTATTAATTTTCGTAGAGAGAAAGGAAAATCCCAAACCTATGTAAATAAAATGTGATTTGTACTACTTACAATAATGATTCATGGCCTCGAATACAATGGGCAGCTGTTAGTATATGTTCTATGCAAAAAAAAAAAATAAAATAAGGGAAAATTTAATCAACTTGGAAATCCTCCTAGTAAACGATACAGAAATATTACATACGTTGACTTATTAAAGTTCCAGCACATTTGTATGGATCCCTTTCATCATCGTATATGAATAAGGCCATCCATGGGAAACCCGACAATTTAGCTTCAAACCCATTTGTAACTCTGTCAGAAGTGATTAGGCCACACTTTTGTTTTTTTAGGACATCCAGACCATCTGGATTCAATTGAACCTTCGATACCTCGCAGCAGATGTGGTGCTAATAGAACCAAACGAAAATAATGCATAAATATTTTACTTTAAATGTAAACAGTGTGTCTAGAGAAAATTTCATTAAAATTAAACCAGCGAAAGTATTGCATTGACCAAAATAAAATGTTTCCTTAGGATCCCAGCAAAAAATGTTGGAAGTTCTTCTAAAGGCACAACTTTAAAAGCGCTTCCAAAAATGTTCTCCCAAAGAAGTTCTTTATTTTAACTGCACAGGAAGTCCATTCGAGTTAATTTTTTATAACTCGCTTTTTTTCATACTTTTAATGGGAATTGCTTTTATACCCTCCACCATAGGATGGGGGTATATTAACTTTGTCATTCCGTTCGTAACACATCGAAATATTGCTCTAAGACCCCATAAAGTATATATATATATTCTGGGTCGTGGTGAAATTCTGAGTCGATCTGAGCATATCCGTCCGTCCGTCCATCTGTTAAAATCACGCTAACTTCCGAACGAAACAAGCTATCGACTTGAAACTTGGCACAAGTAGTTGTTATTGATGTAGGTCGGATGGTATTGCAAATGGGCCATATCGGTCCACTTTTACGTATAGCCCCCTTATAAACCGATCCCCCGATTTGGCTTGCGAAACCTCTAAGAGAAGCAAATTTCATCCGATCCGGCTGAAACTTGGTACATGGTGTAGGTATATGGTCTCTAACAACTATGCAAAAATTAGTCCACATCGGTTCATAATTATATATAGCCCCCATATAAACCGATCCCCCGATTTGGCTTGCGGAGCCTCTAAGAGAAGCAAATTTCATCCGATCCGGCTGAAATTTGGTACATATGTGGCTTCAAACACCAATGCAAAAATTGGTCGAAATCAGTCCATAATTATATATAGCCCCCATATAAACCGATCCCCAGATTTGACCTCCGGAGCCCCTAGGAAGAGCAAAATTTATCCGATTCGGTTTAAATTTGGTACGTGATGTTAGTATATGCACTCAAAAAAAAGTGAACTCTCTATTTCACTAAAGCCATATTAACTTTATATTAGAATCATTATGTTTGGAAAAAGTTTATTTTAGTCAAATAATTTTTTGCGTATGTTAGTTAAATGAACTAAAAAACGGGAAAAAGTTATACACAAATAAAGCATAAAGATTTCCTAATTTCGTATTTCTTACAAAATAGTTCATTATTTCTATAAATTTGTAAACTTTACCCAAAATGTGTCCATCATGAACTTCGTATGTCACTAAAGACATTCTTGCAATTTTGAACTCCAAGATTTCTCTTAAAACTACAAAATTTTCTTTAACTACTGAAAAAATTTAGTTATGTCTAATAAATTTTCTTGAATTTGTCGAAAAATATTTACTTATTTTTGCCATATCGAAGTGCAAAGCCAGCGCTTGTAATACCGTTTAGTTAAAATTTTCTAAAAAAGTTCAAAATTTTCTAAAATTAATCGAAAGTTATCTTTCCTGGTGGGTTCACTGTTTTTTCAGTGTGGTATCCAACAACCATGCAGGAATTGGTTCATATCAGTCCATAATTATATATAGCCCCCATATAAAGCGATCCCCAGATTTGCCTTTCGGAGAAACAAAATTCATCCGATCTGCTTGAAATTTGGTACGTGGTGGTAGTATATGGTATTTAACAACCATGCCAAAAGTGGTCCATATCAGTCCATAATCATATATAGCCCCCATATAAACCGATCCCGAGATTTGGTTCTGGAGCCACTTGGAGGAGCAAATTTCATCCGATTCAGTTGAAATTTGGTACATTGTGCTAGTATATGGCCGTTAACAACCATGCCTAACTAGGTCCATATCGGACTATAATGATATAGCCCTCAGATAAAACGATCCCCAATCACACAAACATTAGTCCATATCAAGTGCATAATTCTATATAGCCCCCATATAATCGACCCCCGTATTTCAATTCTGGCTCTCTACCTAACGTGCAAAAAGTGCATATCGATTCGTAATTATTTGTAGACTTAACTATACATAACTTTTTTGTCTAATATATACCACGTATGGACTAACTAACAATTTAGAAAACGATGTTAAGAAGTTTGAAGATACCACAGCCCAAGTAATTCGATTGTGGATGACAGTCTTTCGTAGAAGTTTTTACGCAATCCATGGTGGGTACATAAGATTCGGCCTGGCCGAACTCACGGCCGTATATACTTGTTTTTTTTTTTTTTTAATAGGTTAAAAACACATAAGGAATTAATGAAATGATACAAATTATTTAAATTTGGCCGAAATAAATGTTAAATCCATTCTAGAAAACTTGCGAGTTTTTTTAAATATTTGATGTCAATCGTTCCAGGCAAGCGTTAGAATGCATTAAAAATCATAAAAATCATAAAAATTTTTAAAATTTATTTATTTTTCAAAATAAGACATATTTTCTTAATTCATATCCAAAACAGTGAATTCGCATCACACCTTAAGAAGTGATGCAAACTCAGTGCAACGGCAACTGAAATGGTGGACATCCGTCCTATGACAAGCCCATGTTAAATTCATCGCTTCTGCGCCAATTTTGCACCACTTCCGGGTACAAAAAGGACATTTTCACTACTTTTTGGCGACGCTTTTTTTGCTGGGATTATGAAACTGTTCATTAATAGCATGAAGTGTTTCCAATTTAACAAAAAATATTCAATACGAAATTTTATTTTAATAGAAAATTTATGGAAACAATTTCATAAGAAACATTTGGAAAAATCGCAATTCTATAGAACACATTTAGAAAAAAAATCAATTTTATAGGAAATTTTAAGAAAATATTACAATTCTATAGAACACATTTAAAAATATTCATTTTTATATGAAAATTTAATTTCTTAGGAAATTTTCGGAATTTTTCATTTATATATCAAAAATTTCATTTCTATAAGAAATTGTTGCAAAATGTTATTACTATAGGAAATTTTCTGAAAATTTAATTTCTTTAGGAAATTTTCTAAAAATTTCATTTCTATAGGAAATTTTCTGAAAATTTAATTTCTATAGGAAATTTTCTGAAAATTTCATATCTATAGGAAATTTTCTGAAAATTTATTTCTTTAGTAAATTTTGTGAAAATTTCGTTTCTGTAGGAAATTTTCTGCAAATTTAATTTCTACAGGAAATTTTCTGAAAATTTCATTTCTATAGGAAATTTTCTGAAAATTTATTTCTATAAGAAATTTTTTGAAAATTTAATTTCTATAGGAAATTTTCTGAAAATTTCATTTCTATAAAAAAATTTCGACAAAATTTAATTTCTATTGAAAATGTTCTGAAAATATAAATTCTATAGGAAATTTTAAGAAAAAATTACAATTCTATAGAATACATTTAAAAAAAATCATTTTTATATGAAAATTTAATTTTTTAAGAAATTTTCGGAATTTTTCATTTATATATCAACAATTTCATTTCTATAAGAAATTGTTGAAAAATGTTATTACTATAGGAAATTTTCTGAAATTTTAATTTTTTTCTGAAATTTTCTGAAAATTTCAATCCTATAGAAATTATTCTGAAGATTTCAATTATATAGGAAATTTTCTGAAAATTTAATTTCTATAAGAAATCTTATGAAAATTGTATTTCTATAGGAAATTTTCTGAAAATTTCATTTTTATAGGATATTTTCTGAAAATTTCATTTCTATAGGAAATTTTTTGAAAATTTCATATCTATAGGAAAATTTCGAAAATATTCATTTCTATAGGAAATTTTCCAAAAAAATCATTTCTACAGAAAAATTTCGGAAATTTTCATTTCTATAGAAATTTTCTGAAATTTACATTTCTATAGAAAATTTTCTGAAAATTTAATTTCTATAGGAAATTTTCTGAAAATTTAATTTTTATAAGAAATTTTCTAAAAATTTCATTTCTATAGGAAATTTTCTGAAACTTTAATTTCTATAGGAAATTTTCTGAAAATTTAATTTCGATAGGAAATTTTCTGAAAATTGCATTTCTATGGTAAAATTTCTAAAAATTTATTTCTATGGGAAATTTTATGAAAATTTAATTTCTATTTCTATTGAAAATTAAATTTCTACGGGAAATTTTCTGAAAATTTAATTTCTATGGGAAATTTTCGAAAAATTTTATTTCTATTGAAAATTTTCTGAAAATTTAAATTCTATAGGAATTTTAGAAAAAAATTTTATATTCATTTTATATATCAAAAATTTCATTTCTATAAGAAATTGTTGAAAAATGTTATTAATATAGGAAATTTTCTGAAATTTTAATTTCTTTAGGAAATTTTCTGAAAATTTCATTTCTATAGGAAATTTTTTGAAAATTTCATTTTTATAGGAAATTTTATAAAAATTTAATTTCTATAGAAATTCTCTGAAAATTGTATTTCTACAGAAAATTTTCTAAAGATTTCATTTCTATGGTAAATTTTCTGAAAATTTCATTTGTATGGTAAATTTTCTGATGATTTCATTCCTATGGTAAATTTTCTGAAAATTTCATTTCTATAGGAAAATTTCGAAAATTTTCATTTCTATAGAAAAGTTTCGGCAATTTTCATTTCTATAGAAAATTTTCTGAAAATTTATTTGCTATAGGAAATTTTCTGAAAAGTTCGTGTCTATAGGAAATTTTCTGAAAATGTCATTTCTATGGGGAAATTTAATTTCTATGGTAAAATTTCTGAAAATTTAATTTCTATGGAAAATTTTATGAAAATTTCATTTCTATAGGAAATTTTATGTAAATTTCATTTTTATGGGAATTTTTCTATAAAAAATTATAGGAAAATTTCTTTTTATAAGACATTTTTGGGAAAATTAATTTTTATAGGAGATTATCGGAAAATGTAATTTCTTTAGGAAACTATCGGAAGTTTTCATTTTAGAAGAAAATAATAGGAAAATTTCATTTCAATACACTCAAAAAAGTGAACCCACCGGAAAAAAATTTTGGTTTATTTTAGAAAATTTAGATTAATTTAAAATTAATTTAAATAAACTTGTTTAAAAACTCAGATATCACGCCGATTTCACAAAAATAAGTAAATATTTTTCGACAAATTCAAGAATATTTATTAGACATAATTGTTTTTATTTTCATTTGTTAAAGAAATTTTCGAAGTTGGAAGGAAAAAATTGAACTTGTAAAAATGTCGATAGATTATTTGTAAAATTTACTAGTTTTAATAAATTCTGAACTATTTGATGGCATTACGAATGTAGTAAATCATTTTATGATTGATTTGTGTATAATTTTTCCCTCTTTTTTAGGTCATTTAAGTTCATTTTAAGCACACAAAATATTATTAAAGTCTAGAAAACGTTTTCAAAACATAATAGTTCCATGAAGTAAAATGGATTTAAATTGGCTTCACTTTCATTTCAGAAGATTTAATTTCTATAGAAAATTATCGGAAATTTTCATTTCTACAGGAATCTTTTCAGATAAAAATGAATGAATGAACTTACCACCCCTCGAAAAGTGCCACAGTGTAAGCTTTGGATTTCTTCACGTTCACTAGCCGATATAGGTCGTTTGGATTGTGCTAGTTGTATAAAAAAATCATGGGCTGGCTTACATGATTTAACGGGTATGCAAATTCCTGGCACATCTTCGGGTGTTTTACACTTGGATCCATATTCTATGAGAGGAATCATATAAATAAATATGTTGAAGTATTGTTAATAATATACTCACCACAACGTCCCATAGTAATCAGAATAGTAAATATGCATAAGGTTATGATGCCATCTTTCATATTGTTTAGTTTCAAGAACATTTTCACCCAAATCGGTTATGTATTCTTGATATTTATTTAGATTTATGTTAAAAAATTTTTAAAAACCTATAAAAATGGGTTAAAACCGGGGTAGGAGTGGGTTGAATATTGTAGTACCTAATTCCTAATTTGATACGAATTTTGGGAATGGTATATTCAGCAATATTTCCTAAAACAATTTTCTTTGCAAACCTCAATAACAATCATAATGATATTATAATTAGTTCAAACATTATAAAGATTTCAGTTCATATTGGAATTAAAAACAAGTATATACGGCCAGGTCGAATCTTATGTACCCTCCACCATGGATTGTATAGAAACTTGTACTAAAGGTATCTTAAAACTTCTTAACGGGGGTATATATTAAACAAAAAGGCCCGATAAAATACGTAAATAATTCAGTTTGACAAAATTTTCTATAGAAATAAAATTTTGACAAAAATTTCTATAGAAATAACATTTTGACAAAATTTTCTATAACAATAAAAGTTTAACAAAATTTCTATAGAAATAAAATTTTGACAAAATTTTCTATAGAAATAAAATTTTGACAAAATTTTCTATAGAAATAAAATCCAATGAAGGAGTGGGGAATTCTTCCCACTTAAATATTAGCTAAATTATTAGTTTTTGTACACAAAAGAATAGCAACAGCCGAATTCAAATAACACCCAGCAACAACAATGCAGCAATTTTAAAGTAAACGGCGAAGAAAGCAACTACAGGAATTGATGGCAACAACAACAACAATGATGTGAAGTCTGAGTAAGATTTTCCACTTCCACAAAAGTTGAGCAATAAAATTTTGACAAAATGTTCTATAGAAATAACATTTTGGTAGATTATTTTTGGGGATCGGTTATACAGTCGACTCCGCTTTAGCGCAATGCGCTTTACTGAAAAACCTCGGATAACTGAAATCGATCGCATTCCCCAGTTGTTTTTTCTGTCAATTTCATTTAAATTACTCCGCTTTAGTGAAACTCCGCTTAACTGAAAAAATCGGATTACTGAAAAGTTTTTTGTGTTCAAATGAGTTTCGTCACATTAGTATGACTTCGCTTTACTGAAAATGCCACATTCTCGCTATTGAGAGAGAGTACATTTTCTTCTCCGTATTGAGAACGCTTTATTTCAAGTGAAGATGGCACTTTCAAAACAGTTTAAATCACTCTGTAAATAAAATCAACTGAAAGGTAAAATTGTAGATGGCACACACACGGAATCAAACACCTTGTTTTTATTATTTTATGTACATAGCATTGGTCATAAGTTCGGTTAACTGAAATTGAGTGGATTTTTTTCCAGTTATACGGAGTCCGCTTTACTGAAACTTTTTCAGTTATCCGAAGTTCGCATTACTGGAAGTTTTTTTCAGTTATCCGTAGTCCGCTTTAGCAAAAACTTCGGATAACTGAAATTAAATGGCTGCATTTTTAACGTTTCAGTAAAGCGGAGTCGACTGTATATAACTATAGACCAATATGGACCAATTTTGGCATGGTTGTTAGCGGCCATATACTTTTTTTATATTTCACCACGTACCAAATTTTAACCGGGTCGGATGAATTTTGCTCCTCCAATAGCTCTGGATGTCAAATCTGGGGATTGGTTTAAATGGGGGTTATATATAATTAAGACCGGTGTCGACCAATTTTTGCATGGTTGTTAGAGACCATATACTAACACCACGTACCAAATTTCAATCGGATCGGGTGAATTTTGCTCTTCCAAGGGGCTCTGAAGGTCAATTGTGGGGATCGGTTTATATGGGGGCTATATATAATTATGGACCGATGTGAACCAATTTTTGCATGATTTTTAGAGACCATATACTAACACCATGTACCAAATTTCAGCCGGATCGGATGAAATTTGCTTCTCTTAGAGGCACCGCAAGCCAAATCGGGGGATCGGTTTATATAGGGTGGACCAATTTTTGCATGGTTGTTAGAGACCATATACTTACACCATGTACCAAATTTCAGCCGGAACGGATGAAATTTGCTTCTCTTAGAGGCTCCGCAAGCCAAATCGGGGGATCGGTTTATATAGGGGGCTATATATAAGGTCTATATATAATTATGGACCTATTTGTACCAATTTTTGCATAGTTATTAGAGACCATATACTAACGCCATGTAACAAGTTTCAACCGGATCGGATGAAATTTGCTTCTCTTAGAGGCTCCGCTAGCCAAATCTGGGGATCGGTTTATATGGGGGACCGACTTGGACCAATTTGCATGGTTGTGAGAGACCATATACAAACACCCTGTACCAAATTTCAACCGGATCGGATGAATTTTGCTCCACCAAGAGGCTCCGGAAGCCAAATCTGAGCATCGGGGGCTATACGTAAAAGTGGTCCGATATGGCCCATTTTCAATACCATCCGACCTACATCAATAACAACTACTTGTGCCAAGTTTCAAGTCGATAGCTTGTTTCGGAAGTTAGAGTGATTTCAACAGACGGACGGACGGACGGACGGACATGCTTAGATCGATTCAGAATTTCACCACGACCCAGAATATATATTCTTTATGAGGTCTTAGAGCAATATTTCGATGTGTTACAAACGGAATGACAAAGTTAATATAATCTGTGATATGTTAAGTGGTTCAAAAATATCAATGCGAAAATCAAAATCTTAAAAAAAAATCGTATTTTACAATGGATTTTTTCAGCCAGAAAAGTATAAACCATTTCTAACTCGAGATATATTGTGTTTAGTGGAAAAAATGCGAAAATTTAAAAATAGCGGGATATCTCAAAATCTGTTCCATAGTTAAAAAAAAATTAAAAAAAAATCGAATTCAGCAGCTCAAAATACATAATAAAAGTTGGTTTCCATCAAGTGTACTTGAATTTTTTTTGTAAACTAGTGTAATTTGATTAATACACTCATAAAAACAGTGAACGCACCAGGGCATAAAAAGCCAATTTACACGCAAAGAAAAAAAAAGTTTGGGAAACGTGTGCCGAAAACGTTTTTGTTTTGTTAGAGTTTTTTTGAATTGCCTCGAAAATTTTAAACTTTTATCACCAAAAAAAAAATTTTTTTCAATAAAAAAAAAAATATTTTTGAAACAACAACATGGCTCCATCACTACACTCCTGAGTCCAATCGACAGTCGGCTGAGTGGACAGCGACCGGTGAACCGTCTCCGAAGCGTTGAAAGACTCAAAAGTCCGCTGGCAAAGTAATGGCCTCTGTTTTTTGAGATGCGCATGGAATAATTTTTATCGATTATATTGAGAAGGAAAAAACCATCAACAGTGATTATTATATGGCGTTATTGGAGCGTTTGAAGGTCGAAATCGCGGCAAAACGGCCCCATATGAAGAAGAAAAAAGTATTGCAAAAATTTATGAATTGGGCTTCGAATTGCTTCCCCAACCACCGTATTCTCCAGATCTGGCTCCCAGCGACTTTTTCTTGTTCTCAGACCTCAAAAGGATGCTCGCAGGGAAAAAATTTGGCTGCAATGAAGAGGTGATCGCCGAAACTGAGGCCTATTTTGAGGCAAAACCGAAGGAGTACTACCAAAATGGTATCAAAAAATTGGAAGGTCGTTGTAATCGTTGTATCGCTCTTGAAGGGAACTATGTTGAATAATAAAAACGAATTTTGAAAAAAAAAATGTGTTTTTCTTTGTTAGACCGGGGACTTATCAGCCAACCTCTTATTTAATGTTTAACACCTTTTCGGGATCTTCCGGCAGGAATATATATAAAAAAAAAACTTTTTGGTGTTTGGTCGAAGCAGGGCTCGAACCCACGACCCTTGGCATGCAAGGCGGACGTAGCTACCACTGCTCCAAGGTGCCCAACTAAATGTATGTTTCTGTTAAATAACGTTTGTTTAATCGGCTCGTGGGCGCCGCAAGCTATGTTATATAAATATAACTTATATGGATAATTGTCTATTGATGACAATAACAGCAACATAGCTCAATGGATAGTGTGTTGGCTTACAAATTGCATGGTCCGCGGTTCGATTCTCCGTCCAGGCGAAAGGTAAAAAAATTTTAAAAATTTATAAAATCGTATAATTTCTTCTACATTGTTGGTATTACAGGAAAAGGTGTTAAGAACTAAAAACCTCGTGGATGTGATAAAGATGTGAGGGAAAATGCAATTAGCAAGAAAACAATGTTTTTTTTTTAGTTTGTCTTTATGAAATTGTTTTTACATCCTGGAAAAGAATAAACGTTTATTACAAAAAGTATATACTTTTCTTCCAAATACACTTCCTTACAGCGAAAAGCAAATGAGAAACAAACTTTGTTTGTCTAAAATTTCGTTTGGGAGGAAAGAATTATTGTTTTGCGTGTAACTGTATTTTAGTTCGTTTAATATCTTTTAGTTAAAATTTTCCAAATAAGACTTTTCCAAATATAACTTTTTGTATATATTGGTTAACCACCATTTTAATGAAGCTCCATTATAGCTATGTTTGCTAATGTATTTTTAAAACGTACTATATTTTTATTGTTTCATTCATACTAATAAAGAAGTACTTAAAATGTTATGCCTTGGTGTCATAATCACTGTTGCCACTGTTGGTGGAATTCTACCAATTATGGTAGATTTTGTACTGTTTGATAGATTGGTGGAATTCTTGATGTCTTGGTCGATTTTACAAAATATTCCTCTCCACCTAAGAGGTATTTCACAAATTTTCTATAGCATAAAATTTGGACAAAATTGTCTATAAAAAAAATTGACAAAATCTTCTATAGAAATCCAAATTTTTTCTAGGAATAACATTTAGACAAATTTTTTTCTTCGTATAAAATTTTGAAAAATATTTCTCTAGGAATAAAATGTTGGAAAAATGTTTTCGTTTGCCCATGTAAAATTCATTGGAGATGATCCAAATTTGCAATACTTCCGTATCACAAATTTGTGATCCAAACTTCATTTTTGAAAGCTATGTTTTAGCTGGGATATTTACTTATTTTCATGATAACGGTGTTTAAATTTATCTACGTTTTCTTTCCTGGTGGGTTCACTTTTTTGAGAGTATAATTTTTATTTATCCCTTGCGTCATTCAAAATATTATATTAGTTTAGGGCGATTTTACAATATGCACAGGAATTCTATCTAAAATAATTTTACATTCAGAAAATTGAGGATAAATATATAGGAGAAAAGTTTTTTTTTTCTGGTGGAAATCACGTTTTGTTTTCAATTATTGTATAAAACTAAATGCAGTAGCTGAACTTGATCGTTGAGTGTTCTATGCGATACTGGTCAATTGGGTAATGGGGAAATACACAAGAATCAGAGGGATGTTGATTAAAAAAAGAACCAAGTTTGCTTGGAGCATAATAAATAATTTATACACTGATTTAATTATCTCATTTATAAGTTTTTGCTTCTCGTTTTCTCATATAAAACAGAGTATCTTAGAAAATTGTTTTTTTTTTTAATATTTTAATCTTGCTATAAGAGAAATAGGAAAAAAGAGTTGAATATCAAATTGAACTCAAACCGGCTTCCATTGCTGCTCTCAGAGAAATGCTTTTGCTTGACATTTTAGTGCTAATCTCAAAACAGCATCAGTTCATTGTATTATAACCACGGTTGCCACACATTTGGTAGAATTCTATCAAAAATTGTAGATTTTTTACTGCTTGGTAGATTGGTAGAATTCTAGATGTTTTGGTAGATTTTGCTAATTTACCAACAATCTCCTCAACTAAAATGTACTTTTAAAATTTTTCCTATAGAAATAAAATTTTGACAAAATTTCCTATAGAACTAAAGTTTTGACAAAATTTCCTATAGAAATAAACTTTTGATAAACTTTTCTATAGAAATAAAATTTTGACCAAATTTTCTATAGAAATAAAATTTTGACCAAATTTTCTATAGGAATAAAATTGTGACAAAATTCCTATAGAAATGAAATTTTGACAAAATTTCCTATAGAAATATAATAGATAAAATATTTCCTATAGAAATAAAATTTCGACAAAATTTTCTATAGCAATAATATTTCGACAAATATTTCTATAGAAATAAAATTTCGCAAAATTTTCGATAGAAATAAAATTCGTTTTGTTTTGTTATTGTTGGTTTTTTTCTTTAATCATTGTTGTTGTTTTTGATTTCAGCTTAAAACCATGCATTGACTAAACTACAAGTGTAGCTAAACCAACAGAGAAAAATAATTTTTGTTAAATTTATTTGGGCAAAGCAATAAAATTTTGACAAAATTTTCTATAGAAATAAAATGTTGATAAAATTTTCTATAGGAATAAAATTTCAGATAAAGTTTTCTATAGAAATAAAATTTCGACAAATTTTTTTATCGAAATAAAATTTCGACAAATATTTCTATAGAAATAAAATTTTGACAAAATTTTATACAAAAATAAAATTTCGACAAAATTTTCTATACACTGTTAGAAAAAGATGTTTTTCATATGTTCCGATATAAACAAAATGTGTTTCGGGCACAATTTTAAAACACAATATATTTAAGTGCAAACATGTAATGTTCCTAAACTAACACTAAATGTTTGGGACATCTATGTTAATATGTTAGAATATATTATGTTTGAGGCATGAATGTTTCATAAAAATCATATGTGTGAATGCAAACATATATAAATTTACAAATTTGGACTAAACATACATATGTTGTGATATTTTATTCAAAGCTATAGAGAGAGTATAGAGAAAGAAATAGAGATGGAAACCGGGAGAGTTGACAAAAGATATCAACATAACACAGCCAAAGAATCAAAAGAGAACAATTTCTGTGAAACCGCTTGTATGTTGTTTCGGAAAACTGTTTTATGATAAGGCCAAAAATTTGATATGCTTAAGTCTAAATATTATTTAATTTGAATAAAGAGAATAGACATTCGGAACAAAGAGAATAGACATTTGAAAAACAAACAGCATATGTTTTCGCCTTTAGAGCAGCATTTTATGTATGTGTGGACATGTGTTTTGTTTATCATTTTGGCATTATGGGCACAAGTTTTTTCTTGGTTCGTTAAAAGGAATCAGGGGTCTTCATAAAAATAACGAAAGGGCACTATACTCTTTTTAGAGTTGGGACAGTAAAATGAAATAAGGAGGAAATAGTGAAAAATTACACAGCAAAATGTGTAAAAACAAAGTTTAGTTCCTCTTTATTAATAAGTAGTCCACGCACTCAAAAAAAGTGAACTCTCTATTTCACTAAAGCCAATTTAACTTTCGTTTAGTTCATGGAATTATTATGTTTGGAGAAAGTTTCCGCTACTCTAATAATTTTTTGTGTACGTTAGTTAAATTAACTAAAACCGAGGAAAACAAGTAAGTAAAGTAGAAAGTCGGGCGGGGCCGACTATATCATACCCTAAACTACCATTACAGAATTAGTAATCATAAGCATTTGTGGGGTAACATATAGGCCTGGGAGATAAACCGCAGTTGCATATTTAAGAAAATTAAGGGGTACATGTCTATGGGTGCTTTGTGTCAATCTGATTATAGCTCATAGTCAATGTTGCCACGGAAAATGTTCGGTTTAACCTACAAGGACAAAAAAAGTTCCCTACTTTCCAATACATTCCCAAACAAATTTTCCTACTATATTTTTCGTTAAATTTAAAAAATTTTATAAAACAAAAATGGTTCTAAGTACTTTATTATCTTAAAACATGAATATGCAACGTATTTAACTTAGAATATAAATTTGTATTACCGCCACGGTTGCAACAGTTGGTAGAATTCTACCCAAATTAGTAATCTTTTTTGTTAAATCTTTATAAAAATAAAATTTTGGAAAAAGTTTCTATAAACAAATTTTTGAGAGAAATTTTTCTATAGAAATAAAATTTTGACCATAAATTCTATAGAAATAAAATTTTGAGAAAAAATTCAACAGAAATAAAATTTTGAGAAAATTTTTTATAGAAATAATATTTTGAAAAAAAAATTCTATAGAAATAAAATTTTGACAAAATATTCTATAGAAATAAAATGTTGACAAAATTTTCTGCAGGAATAAAGTTTACCACACATTGTTAAAGATCAAGCCTTGCCGGCTTCTAATTTCCTCCTCTAGAGCCACAAAAATGTAATAATTATTACAAATTGTGTTGAGCGAAAATGTCCTACATTGTGGCCCTACGTCCCTACAAGACACTAAATATTAGAAAAACCCTACATATAGGGAATTTCCCCTACTTCTAGCAACACTGGCTGTGTTGATATTGCACCCACAGAGTTAGTATGCCACTAATATTGAGCCCATTATTAAAAAAGAGAAAATCGTTAACTTAGTGTGGGTAATAAATACAAATTTGTAAAAATCGTGCAATATTCTTATGTAAGAGCTACAAGTACGTATAAGTACGATCGGCTAGTTATAGTTAGTGCTATAGAAGATTATATTTAGCCAACCTTGAGTAAGATCGGTTGATAAATAAAGGTTTTGTGGCCAAATTTGGGAAAATCGGGCGATACATATATGTATATGAGAGCTATATCTAAATCTGAAACGATTTGGATGAAATTTTGCAAACTTGAAGGGCGATGAAAAAGATTACTTTTTGCCCAATTTGGTAACGATCCGTTTGAAAAAACGCGCAACGTGACCCCATTTGTCGAAATCGGGCGATACATATATATGGGAGCTATATCTAAATTTGATCCGATTTCTTCCAAATTCAATAGCGTTCGTTCTTGTGCCCAAAAAACTCCCTGTACCAAATTTCATCAAAATCGGTTAATAATTGCGACCGGAATCCTGTGAACAACAAATACATGGACAGACGGACGGACGGACTATGGGGTCTAAAATCAATATTTCTGGTAGGCACATTTTTTGGCCGATCAAACTTATTATACCCTGACCACTATGTGGTTTAGGGTATAAAAATATACACAAATGAAGGATAAAGATTAACTAAATTCGTGTCTTCCACAAAATAGTTTAATATTTCTTTAAATTTGAAAATTTTACTACAAATGCGTTCATCATGAACTGCGTATGTCACTAAAGACATTCTTGCAATTTTGAACTCCAATTTTTTCCTTCAAACTACAAAATTTTCTTTAACAAGTGAAAAAACTTATTTATGTCTAATAAATTTTCTTGAATTTGTCGAAAAAAATTTACTTATTTTTATGACATCGGCGTGATGCCAGCGTTTGTTATACTGTTTAGTTAAAATTTTCTAAAAATATTCAACATTTTCTAAAATTAACCGAAATTTTTCTTCCTGGTGGGTTGACTGTTTTTTCAGTGCGAGGAGTTGAAGTTGAGTCAAATATAAAAGCGGGCATTAAGTTCGAGTTTTGCAGCTAAAACAATTTAAAAAGTTTATTTTCTTTAAAATGAATTATTAAAGAAAAATAAAAGGCATTTTAGAGCGATGGTGTTAAATGCTAGTAAAAAACTGTCCACGCCTAAATAAATTTATGTTTATATTATAGAATTATTTATGTATGTTTATACTCGACTCCACGTTCTTTTTTTGTTAGAGTTTTTGAACTCCTTCCAAATTTTAAAGTTTTGTATCAAAAACAGTTTGTTGTTACAAAATTGTTATTTCTGCAATAAAAAAATAATATTTTATCCAAAACTCAGTCAATTTCGTTTATATCAAGTACTGTTACTGACTATAAATCTTTAATAACCCACATTTCGAAGTTTCATTATCAAAATTTAATATAGTATAAATATAAATGTGTAAATTAAAAAAAAAAAAAGCGTTCGGTCGGAGCAGAGATTGAACCCACGACCCTTTGCATGCAAGGCAGACATGCTAACCACTGCTCCACGTGGCAAACAAATGTATGTTTCTGTTAAATAATGTTATGTTTGCATGGGCTCGTGGGCGCTGCAAACTATGCTATATAAATGTAACTTATAACGATAATTATCTACTGGTGACTATAACAGCTACGTAGCCCAGTGGATAGTGTATTGGCTTACAAACTGTATGGTCCTCGGTTCGATTCTCCGAGCAGACGAAAGGTAAAATTTAAAAAATTTATAAAATTTATAAAAGTGAATAATTTCTTCAACAGAAAAAGGTGCCAAGAACTAAAATATTTCGTGGAAGTGAAAATTACGAGTATGTCAGGCAATGAGCACAATCATCTTTGGGAAAAATTCTTATAAGCATATAATATTTTTGGGCTCAAAATGCTTCCAAACATATAATATGTTCACATAAACAAACATATTAATGTTTCGGCAGTATCCAATAATATATGTGCTTCTTGCAAAATATGTTTGGAACATATGTTAAAGAAGCGATTTTTTTGTGGGTGTAGCAATAAAATTTCGACAAAATTTTCTGTAGAAGTAAATTGTTGATAAAATTTTATATACAAATAACATTTAGATAAAATTTTATATAACAATAAAATTTCGACAAAATTTTCTATAGAAATAAAATTTCGAAAAAAATTTTCTATAGAAATCAAATTTTGACAAAATTTTCTATAGAAATAAAATTGTGACAAAATTTCCTTTACAAATACAATTGAGACAAAATTTCCTTTAGAAATACATATATAAAAATAAAACTTTGACAGAATTTTCTATAGAAATAAAATTTTGACAAAATTTTATACAAAAATAAAAAAATTTTCTGACAAAATTTTCTGTAGACATAAATTTTCTGTAGAAATAAAGTGTTGATAAAATTTTATATAAAAATAAAACTTTAACAGAATTTTCTATAGAAATAAAATTTTGACAAAATTTTTTATAGAAATGAATTTTGGACAAAATTTTCTATAGAAATAAAATGTTGGCTAAATTTCCTATAGAAATAAAATTATGACAGAATTTCCTATAGAAATAAGATTTCGATAAAATCTACTATAAAAATAAAATTTTAACAAAATCTTCTATACAAATAAAATTTTGACAAAATTTTCTAGAAAAATTAAATTTTGACAAAATTTTCTGGAAAAATTAAATTTTGACAAAATTTTCTATGTTTTATTGTTTGGTAGTTTCTTGGTAACATTTGTTTTTGGCTGGAGTGGCAATTGTGATTATAACGCAGAAAACTCTTGGGCTACCTTTTTTAAATCTATTAAATTATTTAAACTTAACGTTTTTATTTTAATTAAATTTTTCCATATTTCAATAAATGAAATCATTCATTTTTTGCTTTTTTATATAATGTAATAAAATTCAATTTAAGTTTGCAAAAAGAAATCCATTTATTTTATTAAAGTTAATCAACTACATGTTATATTTATTCCACCATATTATCTGTAATCCATTGCATATAGTTGGAGACATTTGTGTAAACATTAGGTGCATCTCCACTACCGCATAAATTCACACCAAAACTAACAACTCCGAATAATATGAAACGTATGTGACCATTGTATTTATCCTTATATCCCAAGGGACCACCGGAATCACCATCACAGGTATCGATTAAATTTCTATTGCCAGCACAAATATGACCAGAAGTTAGAGGACGACGCAGACGATGACGACTGAGAATGGTTTGACATTCCATACGATCTACCAGAGGTATTACGGCAGCCATTAATACATCAGATATGGGTGCTACAAAAATTTAAATTACAAAAGCAGGTTTAGAAACATTTTTCATTTTGAATTTTTGAAGATGAATCTGTGTATTTGGAATTTGACTTTGTTAATATTTTTTTTTATAAATGGAATTAGTACAATGAAAAAAAAAATATTGTCGTAAGCACAAAAATTTCCTGTACATAAGCAACGTAACAATTTTTAGGGGTTTTAACCTTTTCTTACTATCAACTGAAGTAGACTTTCTACCTTCGGTAAAAGTAATTTTTCTGCAAACATAATTTTCTTTTCAATTTAATGCTTACCTGTATCTGTTCGACCCCATCCTGATATGACATACTGCGGATGTGATTTTCCCCGCAATTCCTCATATATAGGTAGACAAATAGGCTTGATATGTACTGTGAAGATGAGTTTTAAACAAGTTTTTGACTATGATTATATTTTTTTTTCTTAAATATATATATTTTTTTTGTCTTGAACACTTACCTTGTGGTTCTATTTTACGTTGCAATCGCAATAAGGCAATGTCGTTAGAGTATTTCACATAAGCATGATGTTTTATAATCTTCTCTATGGCGACATTTTCCACAGGAGGTGCACAATATTTTCCATTTTCTACACAATCCGGTTCAGTGCTAATACGATGTTCACCCAAGCGAACTTGATACAAATTATCTTTGATACAATGGGCTGCTGTTACCACATATTCTATAAAAATATTGTTTTTGTTTTCTTTTATTATTTATTAAATTATAATAGTAGTACTTACGTTCACTTACCAACGAACCTCCACATCGATATGGATTTCGTTCATCATTATAGACCAATAATGCCATCCATGGAATAGAAGATAAAGTTACTTCAACACCATGCGAAACTTTGTCCGTTGTAATAATGCCACATTTTTGTTTCCTTAATATATCCATTCCATCGGGATTGAATTGTATATCGGATTTGGAACAGCATACATGCACCTTTTATGAAATATGAAAAATATAACTTGAAGATGTATTGTCAAATTTACGCTCTAAAATTAAATATGGTAGTTGACACGAAGTGTTAAGAAGTTTCCGTTAGTATATCTGTCAAAATTTATTTGTTTGATATTTATTTTATTTACAGCTCATTAGATTAAGTACAAATCACATTTAAGCATATGAGTTTCAATTTATGTTTAGTTTTCTTAGTTGACCTTTGGAATTTTATAATTATTGGGATTCTTTTTGGCTTGAGGTCATGATAAATGAAAAATGCTGGTGTAGTTGCTTTTTTCAATGTTTTATTATTGAAATATTGCTATTTCGCATATTTCGATACACCTTCGGTGATCATCTTCAGCGAGATATTATCTATAAAATACCATAATTTAAACATTTTACAATATTTACTTTAACAATGGTTTTTAACAAAAATATAACAAACATTTTTCATATTTACGTTTTACAAAGTAATGGACTTTCTCCTTGCAAAGTTCATATCTAACTAAAGCTATCCTACTTATGTTTGTGCCTTTGTATGGGATTTCTATAAATCTGTGCACAGTGGTCTGTGTCGGTTTTGTAATTCATACGTTCGTCAGTGGGAGTGTTTATTATATGTAACATCTCCAATGTATATCTTCTCTTAGTATTTTCTTCCGTCGTCAGTATTTCAACATTCTTGAAATTTGGTATGTGTCCTGTATTCGTGCAATGTGCTGCAAGGGCCGTTTTTTGTTCTAGGGGCTTGATTTTCATCTTTTGGTCGGACTTGTGGGCAGAAAGTCTAGTTTTTAGCTTGGACCTGGTAGTGCCAACATAAGACATTGTACATGGATTGGTTTCGTCCCCATCACATTTTATTTTGTATACCACATTCGATTTGTCTTCCATTTTTATCTTGGTCTTATGCTATGGTCACACTGGGCAAATATTTGACAGAAATCAAAATAGAATCCGTCGCCACAGCCAAACCAGAAATGATATTTAGCTCATATTGGATATATAACATCATGTTAGGATTATTTTCCAAAAACCGTATCAAGATATTTGGAAAATGGTTCTGGAAAAATGTTTGACACTCGTTGTGGTCAAATATTTGCCTAGTGTGACCATAGCCTTAGTTTTGCTAAATAAGTCATTTATCGTCCTGTTACACTTTTGCGCTAATTTATAATTCTCCTTTTTGTAAATATTTGATTTTTCAAATCTTTGGGAAAACCTCGGTATATATGTCGTCTTTTTGAAAACCATGGATGTGGCTTCTGGTTTGTTGTGATTCTTATTTACTTTATTTTTCACGTATTTTATGAGATTACTGATTGTGTTATTGGGGAAGTCATTTTGTTTTAGAATCCATCGTATTTCCTTCTCGTTAGTCTTGTGAAATTTTACGTCGCTTATGTTTAAAACCCTATTAATAAAATTGGTAGCAGTATTAATGTTAATACGCCTAGGATGATTGGAGTGAAAATTTATTAATCTTCCTGATGCAGTTTTCTTTTGATACCAATCCAACATTAATCGTCTTTATCTATGATGCAAAATATGTCATCAACATATTTAGTCATAAATCTTGGTTTTTTGCGAGTTTGTTCATTGAGTCGTCCAATAATTTCTCCATTATAATATCTGCGATTATGGGAGATATAGGGGATCCCATCGGCATTCCTTTGGTTTGTTCAAATATCTTTTCGCCATATGTGAAATATCTGGAGTCCTTTATGCATAGCGTCACTATTTCTAAAAATAAATCCATTGGAATTTTGGTAAATTCTTGTATTATAGTCCATTTTTCTTTAATCGTCTTTATTGTTAGATTTATAGGTACACTCGGAAAGAGGGATATCACATCAAATGAGTTTAGCAACTCGTTGTCCTTTATTGTTTGTTTGTTAATTCTTTCATTAAATTCTATTCCATCCTTTATATTGTACTTTGAGTCATTCGTAAGATTTTTCAATATATTTGATATATATTTTGATACGTGATATGTAGGAGAATTGATGGATGAACAAATGGGTCTTAGAGGTGTACCTTCTTTATGAATTTTTGGGAGACCATATATCCTTGGAGCTGTGGCAGTTTTGCTTGTCAATTTATATTTTTCGTTCGCATTCAGTATATTCATGTTAAATAATTTGTCCACTAATTTATTGTTCTTCATCTGTAATCCTGACGTGGGATCTCGCTTAAGTCGGCGGTATGTGCACATATCACCTAATATAGTTCTCATTTTTTGTTTATAGTCATCTTTACTCATGGCTACCGTTTTCCCCCCTTAATCTGCACTCAGGATTAATATGTCATCATTCGATTTTAGAAATTGTCTTGCTTCCCCCACTGTGTCTAATACTAATTTGTCTCTTTTGGTTAGTTTCTCTTTTCGTAGATGGTCATCTATCAATGTAACTAGTTTTATTCTAGCATTCTCTTGCTGCTCTTTATTCTCTAATGTTTGAATACACTCTTCTCCTTCTGCTATTACATTAAACAATGGGAAAGTTGTTCTTGTTGTAGGAAGAGCGAATTTTGGTCCCAGTGAGAGCAACCATTGAACGTTTGGTGGTATGTGTTTGTCCTTGTTGTTGACGAACCAATCGTCATTCAAGACATCTTGTATTGCACCATAAACCGTGATACTGGTACCGTGTAGTCAGCGGTGCCAACTCTGACGATTTTTCGTCATTTTGACGATTTTTAATGGTAAATTTGGCCTCTGACGATTTGACGACGATTTTAAACAACTTAGTTATGAGATGACGATTTCTTAAAATGCTCGACTCAAGTGTTTCCTTGTAAGAGTTTTTATGCCAATTTGACGATTTTTCAAAGTGATATAGTTATAAGTTGACGATTTTCATAAGTTGTAATGTAAACATGTTATTTTGGATCTCAATAATATGACAATTTATATGTAGCTTGCTCCCAGCCGTCTCCAATGTAGAAAGAAGTTTCAAAGCAATCAATATAAATAAACCTAAAATTCGAAATCCCTTTGAAACTTAAACATTGCAAGGTATTCTTTTGTCTAGAAACTATTTAAAGCGAAATAATTTTGATTGCTATGAAGCCAGTTTAGTTAAATTCACTTTATTTATTTATTCATTACCGATAATAGTAATAATAACAAAAATTATACATGAGCAAGTAATAAGGATTTAAATTCGCTTGGAGAATAGGAAATTTTTCTGTCAAGAAAATGTTGTTAAACAATGTAGTACATGTGGTCACAATCCGATATATTAATTTAAATTAATTAAAAATTTACTTCAATTAATCGTCGTTTAAAAAACTGGAAACTATATGACTTACTTAGAGATTTAAATGGCATATTCATCTAACTAAAATGAATAAAACCCCTTTTTTAATAACAGCTTTATTGTGTATACAATATATGGATGCCTCAGATGTTTCAATAAAACTATTATTTTGTTCCTAAATCTTTTTTTTCAACTGTTTTATGAGTGACGATTTTTTGACGAATTCCTTGGGATGAATTGACGATTTTGACGAAAAATATGTTTAAAATTACGATTTTCAGCCCAAAACAGTTGGCACCACTGCGTGTAGTGGTAAAGATTTATAAATGCCAAAGGAAACAGTAACGAAGGAAAAAAATAGAAGAACCCAGCAAAAAAAGCGAAGGAAAAAAGTAGTTAAAATGTTCTGCATTTAACATGGGCTTGTCATAGGATGGATCCACCACCACCATTTCAACAGCAGTTGCACTGAATTTGCATCACTTCTTAAGGTGTGATTCGAATTCAGTGTTCTGCATGTGAATTGAAAAAAAATTTATTATTTTGTCAAATAAATAATTTTTTATAATTTTTATTCATTCTAATGCTTGTCTTAAACGTTTGACCTCAGATATTTTCAAATATTCGCAATTTTTCTAGATGGAATTTTTCATTTTTTCGACAACATTTTAATAATTTGTACCATTTTATTAATTTTACATCTGTTTTTAATCCATTTGAAACAAAAACAAGTATATACGGCCGTAAGTTCGGCCAGGTCGAAGCTTATGTACCCTCCACCATGGATTGCGTAGAAACTTCTTCTAAACACTGCCATCCACAATCGAATTACTTGAGTTGCGGTAACGCTTGCCGATGGCAAGGTATCTTAGAACCTCCTAACACCGTCTTCTAAATTGTATGTAAGTCCATACGTGGTATATATTAAATCAAAAAACATCGATTAAATACGTATATAATTGAGTTTGACAACATTTTCTATAAAAATAAAATTTTAACAAAATTTTCTATAGAAATAAAATTTTAATAAAATTTTCTATAGAAATAAAATGTTATTAAAATTTTCTATAGAAATTAAATTTTCACAAAATTCTCTATAGAAATAAAATTTTGACAAAATTTTCTACAGAAATAAAATTTTGACAAAATTTTCTACAGACATGAAATTTTAACAAAATTTTCTATAGAAATAAAATTTTAACAAAATTTTTTATAGAAATAAAATTTTGACAAAATTTTCTTTAGAAATAAAATTTTTGTGGATTATTGTTTGGCTCGAGTGGCAACCATGATTATGAACCGATATGGACCAATTTTTGTGTGATTGGAGATCGGCTATATATAACTATAGACCGATATGGACCAATTTTGGTATAGTTGTTAGCGGCCATATACTAACACCACGTTCCTAATTTGAACCGGATCGGATGAATTTTGCTCCTCCAAGAGGCTCCGGAGGTCAAATCTGGAGAACGTTTTATATGGGGGCTATATATAATTATGGACCGATATGGACCAATTCTGGCACGGGTGTTAGAGACCATATACTAACACCATGTTCCGAATTTCAACCGGATCGGATGAAACATGCTTCTCTTAGAGGCTCCGCAAGCCAAATCTGGGGTTCGGTTTATATGGGGGCTATATATAATTGTGAACCGATGTGGACCAATTTTTGCATGAATGTTAGAGACCATATACCAACATCATGTACCAAATTTCAGGCGGATCGGATGAAATTTGTTTCTTTTTGAGGCTCCGCCAGCCAAATTTGGGGATCGGTTTATATGGGAGCTATATATAATTATGGACCGATGTGGACAAATTTTTGCATGATTGTTAGAAACCCTATACAAACACCATGTTCAAAATTTCAGCCGGATCGCATGAAATTTGCTTCCCTTTGAGGCTCCGCAAGCCAAATCTGGAGATCGGTATATATGGGGGCTATATATAATTATGGACCGATGTGGACCAATTTTTGCATGGTTGTTAGAGACCATATACCAACACCATGTACTAAATTTCATCCGGATCGGAAGAAATTTGCTTCTCTTTGAGGCTTCGCAAGCCAAATCTGGAGATCGGTATATATGGGGGCTATATATAATTATGGACCGATGTGGACCAATTTTTGCATGATTGTTAGAGACCCTATACCAACAACATGTACCAAATTTCAGCCGGATCGGATGAAATATACTTCCGTTAGAGGCGCCGCAAGCCAAATCTGAGGGTCCGTTTATATGGGGGCTATACGTAAAAGTGGACCGATATGGCCCATTTGCAATACCATCCGACCTACATCAATAACAGCTACTTGTGCCAAGCTTCAAGTCGATAGCTTGTTTCGTTCGGAAGTTAGCGTGATTTCAACAGACGGACGGACATGCTCAGATCGACTCAGAAATTCACCATGACCCAGAATATATATACTTTATGGGTTACAAACGGAATGACAAAGTTAATATACCCCCCATCCTATGGTGGAGGGTATAAAAATTAAAATTACCCCTTAAAAATCTGAAAAAAGCGAGTTATTAAAAATTGAATTAAAAGAACTTCCTGCACGGACGAAAAAGACTGTTTTTCATATAACAGGTTGGCTGATAAGTCCCCGGTCTAACAAAGAAAAACACATTTTTTTTGTCAAAATTCGTTTTTAGTATTCAACATAGTTCTCTTCAAGAGCGATACAACGATTATAACGAACTTCCAATTTTTTGATACCATTTTAGTACTCCTTCGGTTTGCCTCAAAATAGGCCTTAGTTTCGGCGATCACCTCTTCATTGCAGCCACATTTTTTCTTGAACAAGAAAAAGTCGCTGGGGGCCAGATCTAGAGAAAACGGTGGGTGGGGAAGCAATTCGAAGCCCAATTCATGAATTTTTGCCATCGTTCTCAATGACTTGTGGCACGGTGCGTTGTCTTGGTGGAACAACACTTTTTTCTTCTTCATATGGGGTCGTTTTGCCGCGATTTCGACCTTCAAACGCTCCAATAACGCCATTTAATAGTCACTGTTGATGGTTTTTCCCTTCTCAAGATAATCGATAAAAATTATACCATGCGCATCCCAAAAAAACAGAGGCCATTACTTTGCCAGCGGACTTTTGAGTCTTTCCACGCTTCGGAGACGGTTCAGCGGTCGCTGCCCACTCAGCCGACTGTCGATTGGACTCAGGAGTGTAGTGATGCAGCCATGTTTCGTCGGTAACCACCTCTTTCGGGCGTCCACTGCGTTCATCAGAATCATCCGTGCTCATTTCACCACGCTTGAATTTTGCATAACAATCAATTATTGTTGATTTCCCTGGGGCAGAGTCCGGAAAATCATTCAGAAAACAGTATTTTATCAAAACACGAAATTCCTTTTTTTCCATTTTTTTACAATAACAAAAGTTGCTTCACAAAAGACGCTCTATCACACAAACTAACATAATTCACTTACAGACGTCAAATTTTGACACTAATCATTTGAAGGTTGGTACTATATAAAAATAATATGCATTTAATACTAGCGACGCCATCTATGTGTCAGACCGGGGACTTATCAGCCAACCTGTTATTTGGGTGTAAAAATTATATGTTTGGAACTCAAATTTTTTAACACAATATTTTTAAGTGCAAGCATATAATGGTCATAAACTAACATAACATGTTTGGGACATATATGTTAATATGTTAGAACATATTATGTTTGGGACATAAAATGTTTGTAAATATAATATGCTTAGATGCAAGCATGTATTAATTTAGAAATAGCCTATAAACATATATGTGTTTGGAGAGTATGCTCTAAATACAATAATGGAAGTAACCAATTGGCGCCTCAAAAATATATCCACATAAAAAAAATTGCATTAAATTTTCTTACTACCAGTGTATGCCGTAAGGTGAAACATAATATGTTTGAACAATACAAACAATATTTTGTTTGGACCAATCCTGAAAATATATATGCTTGAAGCAAAATGTGTTTGGGGTATATATTACAGAAGCGATTTTTTTGGAGGGTGTTTGTAGTTAAAAAAAGAAAATCTGTGGGAGGACAGTTTTGGGAGTGGTTTAAAAGTTGTCCCTCGGCAACAACTTCCAATTTTGCTGAGGAGAAAAAGACTAAACTTAGTAATACCAAATTTCATGAAGGTTGAAACCAAATTCATGTCGAAGTTTTGAAGACAATAATGTAGAACTACAAGCCGTAATCTTTGTGGACATTCCATTCTAGAGCGATTTAGCTGCCGATGCATACGTGACTTATTCTGAAAATACCCATTTTTATGTCGAATCACTTAACTACAAGGACAAAACGACTTCATTGACAAATTTATATACTTTTGAACAAGGAATAATACATTTGTATGTAACGCCAAGAAGTCTTAGAATTAAATTCCGTCTTAGAATTAAATTCCCGATCGTCTTAGAATTAAATTCTGAGTCGATTTAGCGATGTCCGTCTGTCTGTCTGTATATGTAATTTTGTGTGCAAAGTACAGCTCGCAGTTTAAGCCTGATCGTCCTCAAATTTTGCATAGCGTCGTTTTTTGGAATAAAGACAATCGCTATTGATTTTGGAAAAAATCGGTTCAGATTTAGATATAGCTGTCATATATATTTATCCCCGATCTGGTCATAATTGGCGTGTTTATCAACCGATTTTCTTAAAATTCCATACATCCGCATTTTTATGAGTCTCGAAAAACTTGCAAAATATCAGCCAAATCGGTTCAGATTTAGATATAGCTCCCATATATATCTTTCGTTCGATTTAGACTCATATGGCAACAGAGGCCAAAGTTTACTACCGATTTTCGTGAAATTTTGCAGAGAGAGTAGAATTGACATTCTACCAATGCTTGGTAAATTTGATTGAAATCGGTTCAAATTTAGATATAGCTCCCATATATATCTTTCGTCCGATTTGAACTTATATGGCCACAAAAGCCAGAGTTTTGCCGTGATTTGCTTCAAATTTTGCACAAGCGGTACTTTTAACGATACTATTGTATGTGTCAAATATGGTCAAAATCGATTCAGATTTAGATATAGCTCCCATATATATATATTTCGTCCGATTTGAACTTATATGGCCTCAAAATCCAGGGTTTTGCCGTGATTTGCTTCAAATTTCGCACAAGGAGTACGTTTAGTAGTATAGGTAATTGTGGCAAATTTGGTTGAAATCGGTTCAGATTTAGATATGGCTCCCATATATATCTCACGTCCGATTTGCACTCATATGACCAGGGGGCCAAAGTTATACTCCCATTTACGTGAAATTTCGCATAGATAGCAGAATTATTATTCTAACTATGCATGTCAAATTTAGTCAAAATTGGTTCAGATTGTATATAGCTCCCATATATACGTACACCAGAGTTGGGGAAATATGGTAGACTGTTTCATATTTTAGACCCATTTTCAATGGTATTTTCCTACAATTGACTGGATAGTTTCCTCAGAAAATACAAATATGGCCAAAATTCTCACACTTTACACAAAATTCTGTGATGATTTTCCCATATCATAGCCATATCCTACACACTGCAATGCCAAAATTTCCACAGAACGGATGAGTTTTAAATAATGCTCCAAGTCACCCAACTAGACCAAATAATATATCACAACCCACACTTGATCACATATCTTGGCGAGATCTAACCAATCCTTGTAAAATCGCCACTGCTGAGTAGCAAAAATTGTAAATATTACTCTAATTGTCCTATATCTCGAATACATATGTATCGCCTGAAAAACCATAAATCTCTTTTGTACAATTGCATTAAAATTTCTCTCGGTTCATATTTCCCATATTTTTTACTAACATTGTGTTTCATCCCAGGGCGTTAGCCGATTTAAATTTTAATTCTAGAGATTTTGTAGAAGTACATAAAATTGTCTCCATTAAAAATATTTGTATCTGGAAATGCAAACTTTTATATAGCTCCCAGAGTGGCTTTTGAGACCATATAAGTCCAAATCGGGCGAAAGATATATATGTGAGCTATATCTAAATCTGAACCGATTTTAACAAAATTTTACACACTTAACGATACTATTAAACGTACCCCTTGTGCAAAATTTGAAGCAAATTACGGCAAAACTCTGGCTTTTGTGGCCATATAAGTTCAAATCGGACGAAAGATATATATGGGAGCTATATCTAAATTTGAACCGATTTCAATCAAATTTACCAAGCATTGGTAGACTGTCAAAGCTACCCTCTGTGCAAAATTTCACGAAGATCGGTAGTAAACTTTGGCCTCTGTGGTCATATGAGTCTAAATCGGACGAAAGATATATATGGGAGCTATATCTAAATCTGAACCGATTTGGCTGATATTTTGCAAGATTTTCGAGATTCATAAAATATTTGGATGTACGATATTTCAAGAAAATCGGTTGATAAACACGCTAACTATGACCACATCGGTGATAAATATATATGGCAGCTATATCTAAATCTGAACCGATTTTTTCCAAAACCAATAGCGATTGTCTCTGTCCCAAGAAACGGCCCTATGCCAAATTTGCGGACGATCGGACTTAAATTGCGAGCTGTACTTTGTGCACAAAATTACATATACAGACAGACGGACGGACAGACAGACAGACAGACAGACAGACGGACATCGCTAAATCGACTCAGAATTTAATTCTAAGCCGATCGGTATACTAAAAGAT
This sequence comes from Haematobia irritans, assembly GCF_050003625.1. Lineage (NCBI taxonomy): Eukaryota > Metazoa > Arthropoda > Insecta > Diptera > Muscidae > Haematobia > Haematobia irritans. The sequence goes on from NC_134397.1 coordinate 260,159,449, forward strand.
TGGTCTATGAAAACTATTTCTTGGTGTTACATACAAATGCACAAACTTATTATACCCTGTACCACAGTAGTGGTGAAGGGTATAATTAATTGAAATTTGCTAATGAAATCAATTAATTTTTCAATCAAGTATTTTTTTAATTTCCAATTAAAACTGTGATTGATACTATAATTTTCGTGATTCGTGAAAAAAAATGTTTTTGTGTGTTTTGAGTAACATTTAAAACTTAAAAAAAATTTACAATTTGTTACATTAAAAAAAAGGTGAACCCTATATGACACTAAAGCCAATTTCATTCTATTTTAGTTCATGGAATTATTATGTTTTGAGAAAGTTTCCTTGACTTTAAAAATTATTTTTTAGTTAAGTTAACTAATAAAATGCTAATTTTGCACAAATTCGTGTCTCCCACACGAATTGTTCAGAATTTCATAAAATTTCTAAAATTTACCAACAATGCGCCAATCTTGAACATAGTATGCCTTTAAAGACAGTTTTGGTAATTTTAAATTCATTTTTTACCTTCAATTTTTTAATTTTTAATGTGTAATACAATTTACAATACAAAAACGAGTATATAAATTTTCTAAAATATGCCCAAATTTTCATTTCTGTTGCACACAACATTTTTTTCAGATTAAATCATTGCTTTTACTGCTTTTTGAGGAAACACCAACCAACTGTTGCATTTTTCTATGGGTGAAGCAAAAGCTAAACCTTAACATTTACACCACATACTTTTTCGTATTAATAACTTAACTTGACCAAATCGATAGTATTTAATTGCCAGCATGTAAATACCTTCCTACCAATATATGCCAATTACGTAATCTCTAAAGATCAATGGCATATTATCAATTTAAAATCTAAAAATAAATTTTATAAACAATGTCATACTGAAGCACCATCCATAAACACAATTCAACACTTTGTCAACTTGACCAACATATTTTCTCTTACCACATTTTCAAATGTTCCGCAATGAAGCTGTTGCAATTGTTGCAATTCCTCCCGAGTCGCTTTCCGATTTTCCGAAACGGCTCTATTCAGGGTATCTATAATGGGTTTACACGATTTAACCGGCATACATAGACCATTTTGACCATTTGGCAATTTGCATTCACTTTCATACTCTAATGAATGAAATCCATAAAAATTATATTTTTATTAATTTTTTATTTGACTTATGTGTTTCGTTACTTTGCTTTCACTTACGCCCCTTTATTGTTTGACCAAACAACAGGGAGAAGCCTATGATGATAAGGCCTTTCGTGAACATATTTTGTTCATTCCTTTAAATACAAAGCGAATCTATTGAACGTTTGCCGATAACGCTCAAACAACGACTAAACAACTTAACAATTGAAGACTGCATTTTGGGATCATCTTGGAGAATCTGGAATACACATATTATAAACTTTCTCAGATTATTCTCCTACACTGACAGTAAATGCTTCGTAATATTATTGAAAGATGTCAAAAAAAATCATAAATTCAATAATACACTGAAAAACTATTGATTATGCAAGGACATGATTATTTAAGGACATGAAATTTCAATTCTACAGAAAATTTTGTCAAAACTTTATTTCTATAGAACATTTTATTTCTATATAAAATTTTGTCGAAACTTAATTCTACAAAAAATCTTGTTAAAATTTTACTTCTATAGAAAAATTTGTCAAAATTTTATTTCCATTGAAAATTTTGTCAAAATTTTATTTCTATAGAAAATTTTGTCAAAATTCTATTTCTGTAGAAAATTTTGCCAAAATTTTATTTCTTTAGAACATTTTGTCAAAATTCTATTTCTATAGAAAATTTTGTCAACATTTTATTTCTATCGAGAATTTTGTGAAAATTTTATTTCTATCGAAAATTTGGTCAAAATTTTAGTTCTATAGAAACTTTTGTCAACATTTTATTTCTATAGAAAATTTTGTCAAATTTATTTTTTTCTATAGAGAATTCAGTCAAAATTTCATTTCTATAGAAAATTTTCTCAAAATTTTAGTTCTATAAAAATTTTTGCGAACATTTTATTTCTATATAAAATTTGGTCGAAACTTAATTCAGAAAAAATCTTGTTAAAATTTTACTTCTATATTTCCATAGAAAATTTTGTCAAAATTTTATTTTTATAGAAAATTTTATTTCTGTAGAAAATTTTGTCAAAATATTATTTCTTTAGAAAAATTTGTCAAAATTCTATTTGTTTTGTCAGTTTTGTCAAAAGTTTATTTTGTATAGAAAATTTTGTCAAAAATTTATTTTCATTCTATAGAAAATTTTGTCAAAATTTTATTTCTATAGAAAATTTTGTCAAAATTTTATTTCTATAGAAAATTTTGTCAAAATTTTATTTCTATAGAAAATTTTGTCAAATTTTTTTTTCTATAGAAAATTTTGTCAAAATTTTATTTCTATAGACAATTTTATGAAAAATTTATTTCTAAAGAAAATTTTGTGAAAATTTTATTTCTATAGAAAATATTGTCAAAACTTTATTTCTAAAGAAAATTTTGTGAAAATTTTATTTCTATAGGAAATTTTGTTAAAATTTTATTTCTATAGAAAATTTTGTCAAAATTTTAGTTCTATAGAAACTTTTGTCAAAATTTTAGTTCTATAGAAACTTTTGTCAAGATTTTAGTTCTATGGAAACTATTGTCAAAATTTTATTACTATAGAAAATTTTGTCAAAATTTTATTTCTATAGAAAATTTTATGAACATTTTGTGAAAATTTTATTTCTATAGAAACTTTTGTCAACATTTTATTTCTATAGAAACTTTTGTCAAAATTTTCTTTCTACAGAAAATTTTCTCAAAATTTTATTTCTAAAAAAATTTTTGTCAAAATTTTCTTTCTATAGAAAATTTGTCAAAATTTTATTTCTATAGAAAATTTTGTCAAAATTTCATGTCTATACAAAATTTAGTCAAAATTTTATTTCTAAAGAAAATTTTGTCAAAATTTTCTTTCTATAGAAAATTTTGTCAAAATTTTCTTTCTATAGAAAATTTTGTCAAAATGTTATTTCTAAAGAAAATTTTGTCAAAATTTTTTCTATAGAAAATTTTTTCAAAATTTTATTTCTATAGAAAATTTTATGAAAAATTTATTTCTAAAGAAAATTTTGTGAAAATTGTATTTCTAAAGAAAATTTTGTCAAGATTTAATTTCTATAAAAAAATTTTGTCAAAATTTTAATTCTATAGAAAATTTTGTCAACATTTTGTTTCCATAGAACACTTTTTGATAAAATTTTTCTATAGAAAATTTTGTCAAAATTTTATTTGTTGTTGTTGTTTTTATTGCAGCTTAAAACCATACATTGGCTAAACTACAAGTGTAGCTTAACCAACAGAGGAAAATAATGTTTGTCTAATTTTTTTGGGCAAAGCCCTATAGACTGCAAGATGGTTGGATGGACACACGTTTCGGAATTACCACATTCCTCATCAGCATCCTCTACTTGCAGCAAAACTATCAACCAATTATCAGAATAAATTCAGGCAGTTCATTAAACCCATCAATGAACCACACTTGAACCTCCCGAAAAAAGGTTTTGTATGATAGCCGGTTTATGCCAAAATAAATTCAAAACAAACATATCTCGTTTCCTATGCCACTGTCAAATCATCGATTTGAATTCAATTGGCTGGGTTTATTTTGAGCGCGCTTCCTCTTCTTTTTCCATTTATTTTTGTTTTGTTATTGTTGGTTTTGTTCTTTAAGCATTGTTGTTGTTTTTATTGCAGCTTAAAACCATACATTGACTAAACTACAAGTGTAGCTTCTAAAGACAATTTTGTCAAAAATTTCTTTCTATAGAAAATTTTGTCAAAATGTTATTTCTAAAGAAAATTTTGTCAAAATTTTTTTCTATAGAAAATTTTGTCAAAATTTCATGTCTATAAAAAATTTAGTCAAAATTTTATTTCTAAAGAAAATTTTGTCAAAATTTTATTTCTATAGAAAATTTTGTCAAAATGTTATTTCTAAAGAAAATTTTGTCAAAATTTTTTTCTATAGAAAATTTTTTCAAAATTTTATTTCTATAGAAAATTTTATGAAAATTTTATTTCTAAAGAAAATTTTGTAAAAATTGTATTTCTAAAGAAAATTTTGTCAAAATTTTATTTCTATAGAAAATTTTGTCAAAATTTTATTTCTATAGAAAATTTTGTCAAAATTTTATTTCTATAGAAAATTTTGTCAAAATTTTATTTCTATAGAAAATTTTGTCAAAATTTTATTTCTATAGAAAATTTTGTCAAATTTAGTTTTTTTCTTCTATTGAGAATTTTGTCACAATTTTATTTCTATAGAAAATTTTGTCAAATTTTAATTTCTATAGAAAATTTTGTCAAATTTATTTTTTTTATAGAAAATTTTGTCAAAATTTTATTTCTATAGAAAATTTTGTCAAAATTTCATATCTATAAAAAATTTAGTCAAAATTTTATTTCTAAAGAAAATTTTGTCAAAATTTTCTTTTTATAGAAAATTTTCTCAAAATGTTATTTCTATAGAAAATTTTTTCTAAATTTTATTTCTATAGAAAATTTTGTGAAAATTTTATTTCTAAAGAAAATTTTGTCAAAATTGTATTTCTATAGAAAATTTTGTGAAAATTTTGTTTCTATAGAAAATTTTATCAAAATTTTATTTCTATAAAAAATTTTGTCAAAATTTTAATTCTATAGAAAATTTTGTCAAAATTTTATTTCCATAGAACATTTTGTCAAAATGTTTCTATAGAAAATTTTGTCAAAATTTTATTTCTATAAAAAATTTTGTCAAAATTTTATTTCTACAAAAAAAATTTGTAAAGCTTTTATTTCTGTAGAAAATTTTAACAAAATTTTAGTTCTATATAAACTTTTGTCAAAATTTCATTTCTATATAAAATTTTGTAAAAATTGTAGTTCTATAGAATATTTTACCAAAATTTTATTTCTATAGAAACTTTTGTAAAAATTTTAGTTCTATAGAATATTCGTATAGTTCATATTTTCTCAAATAGTACTTTTGAATAAAATTGTGTTCATAAATTTCTAAAAAATTCAAATTTAGGTTAATTGTGCCTTTCTTTTAATATCTATAGCACTAAAGACATTTTAACATTTTTTTCCTTTAAAATATGGCATTTTCTTAAACAGCACATGTAAAAATATTCGTTTTAATAAATTTTCTTCAATTTGTCAAAAATTGTTAATTTATTTGTAGCATATTTCTATAAATAAAATATTCAATTTTTTTTTAAATAAATCTTCAATCTCTTCCATGGTGCGTTCACTTTTTTTGAGTGTACAACATTTCTTATCGCTGTACTCATAGTTTAATTTTTAATATCATTAAAAGCAACTTAAGAGAAGGTTGAATCACTATCTCAAAACGAGTTTGAGTTGATTCTTAAACAACAAAATGGTTGAGTGGAATTTAGCTACAATGTATTAAAACCGTATGTAAATAAAATGTTTGTTTACAATCAGCTGTTTTTCTCTAATAGATAAGAAAAAACGTCATCCTTATTTGGATTACTTTTCAGCGTACAAAATAATTTTTGGGAGAAAAATATTGTATTATACTGTGGAAAGAACAAATATCACTGATTAGCACTAACTTTAAAATACTTATCGGTGATCGAAATTTTAAAAAAAAGTCAACCTTTTTTATGCCGAAAATCAAATTTTCCTACATTGGAAATGGTCGAAAAGAGATTTTTACATACCACTTCTTTGAACGCCCATCGAAAGTGACGTCTTTGTATGTAGTAATTAAATTCATGTCTTTGATAAGTATTTCACCTCTTTGGGGAGCCACACCATACAATTTATCGTTCAATTTGAATGTGAAAGATAAAAATGTATTATCCAAAAAATCTTAAATTTACAATTAAATATTTTACGTGAACTTAAAGATTACGCAACGTAAAGTATAGGATGCACAATTTACAAAATATTAAGGACCAACTTCTTTAAAATAATGATCTTTAATTAAATTAACTTTGCTTCAATATTTGTTTTATTAAATTTATAACACAAATTTTGAAAATATGCGTTCCTCCATTAAAGTCGTATGTCTTTGAACTAAGGAAGATTTTCCTTAAAGTAAAGAAACACAGTTTTGATTTAAAGAAATCACCTTTAAATGAAGTGAAATATTGAATTTTTAGATTTAAGACAAAAACGCTTTAAATATAGGTTAAGAATTATTTTGAGGATTTAGCAGCTTTAGTTTAAAGTTTTTTTTTTTTTTGTATTAAGAAAACATTTTTTACTTTGAAGTATTCGTTACAATTTGGATTTTTAAACTGGCATTTGTTTGTGAATAGCTTTATTCATATCACGCAAAAAAAGAATGCAGATTCTATAAATGAGATATGTATCATAAATTTAATTTTATTGATCGTACACTGAAAAAATATTGACCTAATATGGAAGATTATGCATCTTAAATTTTAGGATTCGCAATTTACGCAACATTTTTTTCATTAAATTTAGCACACAAATCTTGAAATTGAAGTAAGGCAAATGTTCCTTAAAAATGTTCCTTTTAATTTAAAGAAATCGTCTTTAACTCAACTGACATAATGAATATTTAAATTTAATATAAAAATGTTTCAAATATAGGCTAAGACTTATTTTAAGGATTTGCATCCTTGGTTTAATTTTTTTACCATTAAGAAAACAGTTTTTACTTTGAAGTACTTGGCGTAATTTGGATTTTGAAACTGGAATTTGTTTGCACATGAATACTTTATTAATATATCGCAAACAGAGAATAATAAATCGATGGAAGAGATCTGTATCCAAATTTAATTTTATCGATCCTAGATTTGAAGCCAGGGAGGTCCCTCTAAAAATGTCTTTATTTTAAAGAAGCCGCATCTTCGGCTCGGAATCAAAATCCTTAAAGGAAGGCCAAAATCATTGGATCCAAGTAAACTTTGTTTTGAGTGTAGATGTAAAGCCTGCGATAATAACAAATGTACAATTTTTTCTGTCTATACACAGAAAAAAATCTCACCAAAAAGTTTTCCAATTAAAGTATTGAATTTTAAAAAATATTCAATTAAAAATTTAATTGATTCAACAAATTTTTTAATTGAAACAAAAATCATTCACAAAAACTTATAGTGTCAATTAATTTTTTAATCGACTTTCAATTAATTTTTTAATTGATACTATCATTTCTGTGATTGAGGACATTTCAATTAATTTCGTGATTAACGACGAAAAATATTTTTCGTGTGTGTACTCCGATAGGGTGAGAGTTGAAACTTTTGTACTTTTTTTTTTTGGTACAATTTGAGCAAAATAAGTACGGCGGCACCCCATCTAAGAGGTACTTCACAAAATTTCCATAGGAATAGAATGTTGACAAAATTTTATTTCTACAGATAAAGAAATGTTCTATAGAAATAAAAAAAAGTTCTATAGATATAAAAAATTTTCTTTGGTAATAAAATTTTGAGAAAATTTTCTATATAAATAAAATTTTGACAAAATTTTCTATAGAAATAAAATTTGTTGTTGTTTTTTTGATTTCAGCTTAAAACCATACATTGACTAAACTACAAGTGTAGCTTAATAAACAGAGGAAAAGAATGTTTGTCAAATTTATTTGGGCAAAGCCCTATAGAATTTCCAAATTTTCTTTAGAAATAAAACTTTGGCCAACTTTTCTTTAGAAATAAAACTTTCACAAAATTTTCTATATAAATACAATTTTGAAAAAAAAAAATTTAAAAATAAAATTTTGACAAAATTTTCCATAGAAATAACATTTTGACAAAATTTTCCATAGAAATAACATCTTGACAAAATTTTCTATAGAATGAAATTTTGACAAAATTTAACAAAAAAAAAATAAAATTTTTATAAACATTTCTATAGAAATAAAATTTTCTATAGATTTTTTTATTTCTAAAGAAATAACATTTTTTATCGATATTTATTCAAATTTATTTGGGCAAAGCCCTATAGAATGCAGGGGAGCCACCGTGGTGCAATGGTTAGCATGCCCGCCTTGCATACACAAGGTCGTGGGTTCGATTCCTGCTTCGACCGAACACCAAAAAAAAGTTTTTCAGCAGTGGATTATCCCACGTCAGTAATGCTGGTGACATTTCTGAGGGTTTCAAATCTTCTCTAAGTGGTTTCACTGCAATGTGGAACGTCGTTCGGACTCGGCTATAAAAAGGAGGTCCCTTGTCATTGAGCTTAACATGGAATCGGGCAGAACTCAGTGATAAGAGAGAAGTTCACCAATGTGGTATCACAATGTACTGCATAGTCTAAGTGAGCCTGATACATCGGGCTGCCACTTAACCTAACCTATAGACTGCAAGATGGTTGGATGGGCGGCCGTTTCGGAATTACAACAGTCCTCATACCTACTTAGTAATTCCGAAACGGCCATCTATAGGGCTTTGCCCAAGTAAATTTTACAAATACACTTTTACTCTGTTGGTTAAACTACTCTTGTAGTTTAGTCAACGCATGGTTTTAAACTGAAATCAAACAGAACAGAAATGAAATAAAATAAAATAAAATTTTGACCAAGCTTTCTATAGAATTAAAATTTTGATAAAAATTTCTTTAGAGATAAAATGTTGACAAATTTTTCTATAGAAATAAAATTTTGACAAAATTTTCTATAGAAATAAAATTTTTGGCAAAATTTTCTATAGAAATAAACTTTTGAAAAAATTTTCTATAGAAATAAAATTGTCAACATTTTCTATAGAAATAACATTTTGACTAAATTGCAATAGAAAAAAATGTATGAAAATTTTCTATATAAATAAAATTTTGACAAAATTTTCTATAGAAACAAAGTTTTGACAAAATTTTCTATAGAAAAAAATTTTGACAAGATTTTCTATAGAAATAAAATTTTGAAAAAAAAATTTATAGAAATAATTTTAACAAAATTGTACAAGTATATATGGCCGTAAGTTCGGCCAGGCCGAAGCTTATGTACCCTCCACCATGGATTGCGTAGAAACTTATACGAAAGACTGTCATCCACAATCGAATTACTTGGGTTGTGGTATCTTAAAACTTCTTAACACCGTTTTGTAAATTGTGAGTTAGTCCATACGTGGTAGAGAGCCGGAATTGGAATATGGGGGTCGCGTATATGGGGGCTATATACAATTATGGACCAATTTTTGTGTGATTGGGGATCGATTTATCTGAGGGCTATATATAACTATAGACCGATATGGACCTAGTTAGGCATGGTTGGTAACGGCCATATACTAGCACAATGTACCAAATTTCAACTGACTCGGATGAAATTTGCTCCTCCAAGAGGCTCCAAAACCAAATCTCAGGATCGGTTTATATGGGGGCTATATATGATTATGGATTGATATGGACCACTTTTGGCATGGTTGTTAAATATCATATACTACCACCACGTACCAAATTTCAACCAGATCGGATGAATTTTGCTCTTCCAAGGGGCTCCGGATGTCAAATCTGGGGTTCGGTTTATATGGGGGCTATATATAATTATGGACCGATTTCGACCAATTTTTGCATGGGTGTTTGAGGCCATATATTAACACCGCGTACCAAATTTCAACCAAATCGGTTGAATTTTGCTCTTCCACGAGGCTCCGGAGGTCAAATCTGGGCGTCGGTTTATATGGGGGCTATATATAATTATGGACCTATTTAGACCAATTTTTGCATGGTTGTTAGAGATCATATGCTGACACCATGTACCAACCGGATCGGATGAAATTTGCTTCTCTTAGAGGCTCGGCAAACCAAATCTGGGGATCGGTTTATATGGGGGCTATATATAATTATGGACCGATGTGAACGAATTTTTGCATGGTTGTTAGAGACCATATACCAACACCATGAACCAAATTTCAGGCGGATCGGATGAAATTTGCTTCTCTTAGAGGCTCGGCAAGCCAAATTGCAATACCATCCGACCTACATCAATAACAACTACTTGTGCCAAGTTTCAAGTCGATAGCTTGTTTCGTTCGGAAGTTAGCGTGATTTCAACAGACGGACGGACATGCTCAGATCGACTCAGAATTTCACCACGACCCAGAATATATATACTTTATGGGGTCTTAGAGCAATATTTCGATGTGTTACAAACGGAATGACAAAGTTAATATACCCCCATCCTATGGTGGAGGGTATAAAAATGTATCAAAATATTCAATAGAAATACAATTTTGACAGAATACGATTTTTTTGTTTCATAGTTTTTTTGGTAAAAAATTCTCCAAATTTGTTTTTTTTTTTGTCTCCAGTGGCAACCGTGCTTGTTGTTCCACATTATCGTCTTCAAGATTTTGACAAGAATTTGTTTCTAACCTTCATGAAATTTAGTATTATAAAGTTTCTATTTCTTTATTGTATAAATTTTAAAAGATTGTTTCCTTTTTTTTTCTTGTCAGCCAATTTCTCTAATTGAAGTCAATTGTTTTTCCTTTTTTCACTTCAATTTTTTTTTAATATTCTATGTTGGGAGCCACCGTGGTGCAATGGTTAGCATGCCCGCCTTGCATACACAAGGTGTTGGGATCGATTCCTGCTTCGACCGAATTCCAAAAAGTTTTTCAACGGTGGATTATCCCACCTCAGTAATGCTGGTGACATTTCTGAGGGTTTCAAAGCTTCTCTAAGTGGTTCCATTGCAATGTGGAACGCCGTTCGGACTCGGCTATAAAAAGGAGGTCACTTGTCATTGAGCTTAACATGGAATAGGGCAGCACTCAGTGATAAGAGAGAAGTTCACCAATGTGGTATCACAATGGACTGAATAGTCTAAGTGAGCCTGATACATCGGACTGCCACCTACACAGAAAAAAATATCACCAAAATATTTCCAATTAAAAAGTTAATTGAAGTTGAAATTTTTTTCAATTAATGAATTAATTGGTACAATTAACTTTTTAATCAAGATAGAAACATTAAGTTAATTAAGTCAATGATTGAACATTTTTAATTAAAAAGTTAATTGATACAATTAACTTTTAATCAAATTCGGAAGACTAAGTGAGTTTATGATGATGATGAAATTTTTTTTTAAATTTTTAATTAAAATTTTTTTTCAAACAATCAATTGTTAATCCAAATAAAAATTCTAAGCCAATTCAGAATGTAATTGAAAATAGTTACCTTTTTTTAATTAATAAATTAATTGAGTTGTGCAATCAACATCAATTAAATGTTTAATTGAATCAATTAAAAAATTAATTGAAATTTGGCAATGAAATCAATTAATTTTTTAATCAAGAATTTTTTCTATGCCCAATTAAAACTGTGATTGATACTATAATTTTCGTGATTGAAGACATTTCAATTAAAAAATTAATTGGATCAATTAATTTCGTGATTGAATCAGAAAAAAAATTTTTTGTGTGTAACCTAACCTAATATTCTATGTTTCCTTGTTTCAAAAAAATTCCACAAAGTGTAAATTACTAACAGATAATTTCCACAATGGAAAGAATCAAACAGTAATTCGTTCCCATTTTCGGTCCTTAACCGTTATTTGAGGGAAATACGCCAATGAAAAATGACAGTCTGTATTACAAGCTGACATACTTACCATTTTATCATGGCGTACCTCTTATATAAGCAAAAAGAAAAGGTCTTGATTGAAACTTTGATTGAAACCTTCTGGCGTAAAAATTTGCTTTTTGGAAGCTGTTTCAGTACAATTTTAAGAATGCTATTTATCATCCCTGTCCTCAGATCAAAGAGGAACACCTCATAATACAATTCTCCATGGAAATAAAAGCCAATGGACATCTCCCACTCAGAATATATCCCTTGCTTACCATTTTGCATATTAATTACTCTTAAATAAATTGGATTTTAATTCACATTATTTTATTTTTACAAAAAATATTTATTTTTGAAAAAAAAAATAGTACACATAATTCGTTTCATTTATAATTTTTTCTTTTTCTGGCTGAATATAATTTTAAATAAGTATTTCACTAAAATTAATATAAGAAATTAAATATGTTAAGGCAAAATACAATTGTATGAAACTATATTTTATAAGAAAACGTTTTGGGGGCAGGGTTGTAGAAATACCAACATGATATGACAGACAGCAGTATAGTGTAAAATAGAAGGGGATCATAACAACTTTGTAGGGAGGGAGGGGAGAAAAGAAGCTATAAATTGCACATACTACAATATACATATATGTTTCATATATATACTTTTTGTTCCAATTATACGAAAGAATATTTATTTGCATAATCTAAAACAATTTTGAATTTTCATTTTAAATTTTATTTCTTCTTTACATACATAGTGATGGGATTGTTTGGTTATCTTTACAAAAACAAAAAACTACTAATAAATATTACAAAGTATTTCTTTTTTGTTGTTTAGTTTACAAAAATGCCAAAGGTTTTTGTTTTAATTTTTCATATAACACATTATTTCAAATATTTTATATATGTATATTACTATTATTATTTTTTTCCGCACACAATTATTTATGTAAAAAAAGTTTTGTAAACTTTCTGTTGAACAGCTTCTATTTTGCAAATATAAACTTTATCCATATATAAATATTATTATATTGTTTATATTATTTTATTGTAATTTTTCCCTAAAAATGCACACAAACTTAGTGATTTTTGTTTGTTAAAGAAAAAACGGAGTGGAACACAGAAAAAATATTTTTTTAAAAATATATATGTATGTATATATTAAAAAATAATAATTTTTGCTTATAACTTGGACTTTGTATACTTAGGGATTTATGTACACTTTTACATAATCACATACATATTGTGTTTTGAAATATTGGCCAAGCTTTAAAAGGACAAAAATATGTCCATCTAGCAAATGTAGCCACGATTTTATTTCGAGGTAGGATTTTTTTCAAAAATCAAAAAATTCTAAAATATATTCGTTTTTGAAGGCAGAGATTTGAACTATCCGTTTTTCTCTTATCAAAAACCAAATTCTAAAGTAGCCAAATTTTTTAATATTCCAAACGAATTATTGATATCTCCATTGTTTTTAAAATTGTCCATTCGAAGCAATGAACAAATCTTGAAACATTAGGCTTTAAAAAAATTTTAAAAAGTCAACCCCGGAAATAACAAAAATTAAATACGACTTTCCAAAAATTCCAAAGAAAATTTCTTTCGAAATAAAAATATAGAAATATTTGGTTTTTGAAAGTCGAAATTTGAAAAAGTGAAAACTCGTATTTGAAACATTTTTAAAATTTGGATTTTTTTTACCTTTACTCTCTCTACATTTTGGATATAAAATCCCAAATCCCCCTCTTTTCCGTTTGGCTACTTTTCCGAATCCATAAGTTTTTAAGATTTATTCTCTTTTTTTTTAAGTTTCCTTCCTTCAAACAAAACAAATGCATGCAATTTCCATGTTCAAAGGCTAGAAGAAGAAGGATTTTGTGCAAAAAAACAAACACACAAAACATTTGAAATTAAGATAGAAAATCAACAAAGTAACATGAAGAAAATTCCGCTGTATGTGTATATATGCGTGTGTATGTGTGTGTGGGTGGTGATTTAGAAGAATATAATGAATGAAATTGATATTACAACAATACACCACCATTATTATCCTTTCTATGATTTGCGGCCTTTGTAATTTCGAACATTAGCAGCGTTTTGATGGTGGCACTAAATGATCAGGCAATACATTTGGTAATTCATTGCCCTCCAATTTGACATTGATTAAATGTAAGGCCAAAGCAAATTCATCGGAATCAAGGAAACCATCACCATCGACATCAGATAATTTCCAGATTTTACTAAGCACTGAATTTGGCAATTTCGATTTGATGAGTTCTTGTTTGGCAGCTGTAAAAAAAACAAGCGATACGAAATTCGTTAGAGTTTTGTAATCCATGTTATGGAATTTCAAATTTCATGACACATACCTTGACCGGAAATTTTACCATCGACCGGTCCAAGTGTATTGAAAATATTATCTGTCCGTGCCTTATCTCTCTGGCAAATCCAATCGTGTTCACCGTAACCGGCATCAATGCCTTCACCTTTCATATAACCGAAGGGTGACACATTATCATCGATAACACCCTCAAAGGCACCACCTGTAAAAAAATTCAAGATAAAATAAATTGTTGATAAGTTTTTAGTTTCGAATACAAAGGGGAAATATTTTTTATAAATATATATAAATAAAATAAGTGATTAAGTAATTTCAAAAAACGATATATTTATAACATATTTTAATGTTTAGATCAATGAAATATATAAGAAGAAATTTTAGAGCAGATGAAATCTGAAGAAAGTTTCGTTAAAAGTACGAAATTTTTTCACAGAAAAGTTAATGTAGAATATTTCGTAGACATTTCATATATTCGTAAAAAATTTTTAGTAAAATTTAAAATGTCGTTGTTTTAAAGAAGAGTTTACGAAGAATAGAAATGGAAAAGGTTGTAATGAAAATCCAAAAGTCGACTTTACAGATGAGACAAAGGTGGAAAATTCGAGTTTAGGATTTTATGATCAGTTGTTGTCCTTTGATTTTGTAACTTTTTGTAATTTGTCCTTAAATGTCTATAAGTCCATTTTGGACATTATAGATTTTTATATCCTCAAAAGACCCCTTCATGTTGTCGCAAAGCAAAAAACAAGGCAAAAGACATACAGTAGTGCAAGTATTGGCATGTGCGCCCAATACCCATTTCGGTCGAAACCCAAAAAGTTGGCAATAGTTGGCAATGAAACATGCATAGATGCATGTTTCAAAGCTTTATGTGTGAGATACGAAATTTTTGAAAGGCTATGGCCAAAATTGTACTAAGCGAATGGACATTTTGGGGCGCAGTCGTGGTCAAGATTTGCGTGCAATAATCTTCAAAAATTATCGATTCAAATAAAAATTTGATGCATTTTATTTCTTTTTTTGTGTAAATGTCTCTATAATTCTTAAAAAATCACCCTTTACTGTATGGTATGATTAGATCTAAAAATGTGCCTATAGAAATGAAATATAAAAATTTTCTTTAGAAATAAAATTTTGACAAAATTTTCATAGATATAAAATTTGGGCAAAATTTTCTTGAGAAATAACGTTTTGACAAATTTTTCTATAGAAATAAAATTTTGACAAAATTTTCTATAGAAATAAAGAAAATTTGACAGCATCTTTTATAGGAGATTTTGTCAAAATTTTATTTCTATAGGAAATAGGGTCAACATTTTTTATAGAAATAAAATTTTAACAAAATTTTTTATAGAAATAAAAATTTAACAAAATTTTTTATAGAAATAAAATTTTAACAAAATTTTCTATAGACATAAAATTTTGTCAAAATTTTCTATAGAAATAAAATTTTGACAAAATTTTCTATATAAATAAAATTTTGACAACATTTTCTATAGAAATAAAATTTTGACAACATTTTCTATAAAAAAAATTTGACAAAATTTTTTATAGAAATAAAATGTTAACAAAATTTTCTATAGACATAAAATTTTAACAAAAATTGTGACAAAATTTTCTATAGAAATAAAATGTTGACAAAATTTTCTATAGAAATAAAATTTTTAGAAAATTTTCTATAGAAATAAAATTTTGAAAAAAATTTTCATAGAAATAAAATTTTGACAAAATTTTCATTAAAAAAATTTTTTGTCAAAATTTTCATAGAAATAAAATTATAAAATATAAAATTATAAAAAAAATTTTCTATAGAAATAATATTTTGACAACATTTTCTATAAAAATAAAATTTTGCCAACATTTTCTATAGAAATAAAATAAATTTGACAACATTTTTTATAGGAAATTTTGTCAAAATTTTATTTCTATAGAAAATTTGTCAAAATTTTATTTCTATAGGAAATTTTGTCGAAATTTTATTTCTAAAGAAAATTTTGTCAAAAATTTATTTCTATAGGAAATGTGGTCAAAGTTTTATTTCTATAGAAAATTTTGTCAAAATTGTATTTCTAAAAAAATTATATAGAAATAAAATTTTGACAAAATTTTTTATAGAAATAAAATTTTAACAAAATTTTCTGTAGACATAAATCTTTGACAACATTTTCTATAGAAATAAAATTTTGATAAAATTTTCTATAGAAATAAAATGTTGCCAAATTTCCTATAGAAATAAATTTTTTACAAAATTTTCTATAGAAATAAAATTTTGACAAAATTTTTTTCATAAAAATAAAATTTTGACAAAATTTGCTATAGAAATAAAGGCTGTGGAAAGTTTCTAAAGGCTGTGGAAAGGTTCATTCGCCCGAACCGAAACATGTACAGTCCAGGCGTGTATAGATTTGTATCTGGCGTTTTCTTTTCAATGGCTCTATTAACCATGATCCTTAATCTATATCTGTCCATAAAGCTCGAAAAATAATTGTATAATTAGATATAATGCATTTGGACGTCAATTGCCTGTTTCGGTATCAGGCTAACATGAAATATAATATGCAACGATGAGCCCGTCGTAAAACTAGGAAAAACACAACTAATGTACGCGTTAGAATTGTTGTTGTATCCTGAAAACCAGTTTCTGTAAGTTGTTGTATTTGACTGTAGAAACAATAAGTATTGTTCGACTGTTCACCACTTAGGTGAATTCTAACAAATTAGCTTTCTAAAAATAAATTTCGTGTTGTTGCATTACTATGTAACAAAACGAAATAAAAATAAGATTAAGGAACTTGTAAGTTATATGAAAAAATGATGTACAGTGGGAGAAAAGATGATTCAATTTGTAAGAGGAAATTTCCCAAATGTTTTCTCCATAAGGAGTTAGCATAAAGGGCCCAAAATTGAGTTATCTCTCCCAGCCAGATCTATACTAAAGGCTGTGGAAAGGTTCATTCGCCCGAACCGAAACATGTACAGTCCAGGCGTGTATAGATTTGTATCTGGCGTTTTCTTTTGAATGGCTCTATTAACCATGTTCCTTAATCTATATCTGTCCATAAAGCTCGAAAAATAATTGTATAATTAAATATAATGCATTTGGACGTCAATTGCCTGTTTCGGTATCAGGCTAATATGAAATATAATAGAAATAAAATTTTGAAAAAATTTCCTATAGAAATACAATTTTGACAATATTTTCTATAGAAATAAAATTTTGACCACATTTCCTATAGAAATAAAATTTTGACAAAATTGTTTATAGAAATAAAATTTTGGCGAATTTTTCTATAAAAATAAAATTTTGACAAAATCTATATATATAAAATTCAATCTATGTTTGTTTATTTGTTTGTTTGTTTGTTTGTATGGCTGAACCGATTTACTTGAAACTTTCAGAGATCGTAGGGGGCGTTCATGTGGTGAAAATAGGGTACCTCATTTTTTGACACCTGGTCGCGGAGGGGGACCTCCCCTTTGTCGGACTTTTTGAAAATTGGACCAAAGTTGACCGATTTGGTTGAAATTTTCGTTGAAGATTGGGGTTGGCATCTAGACAAAGATCCGCTACTTTTTATTTCGATATTTGGTGGTGGAGGGGGGCCTCTCCTTTGTTCGACTTTTTTAAAGTACAGTGAAAAAACTAAAATTCTCTAAATTATCTGAGATTTACAGAGAACATGTGGTGAGGTTATGGAATTAATATGGGGTACCCGATGATTTCATATGTGGATGGGGAGGGGGACCTCCCCCTTGCCCTACTTTTTTAAACTTGGAAGAAAATTATGCGATTTGCTCGAAATTTTCATTGAATGTTGGGGTTGGATGTAGACAAAAATCCGCTACATTATTTTTCGATATTTGGTCGGGGAGGAGGACCACCCCTTTGCCCAATTTTTTTTTTTTGAAAGTTCAAACAAAACTAAACTCCGCCGACTGAAATTTTACAGAAAAAATGGGTTACGAAATTTATATCAGGTTCCTGATTTTTTAATAAAAATAAAAGGACATAGGGAGACATGCGCTTCTCTTAAGTACATACAGAGAAACAATTAAACTTTACCGAGTTAGTTGAAATTTACAGAGGACTGGGGAGAGATCGTAACCTCCGTCAACCGCCCCTTTAGGCTTATAATTTGCTTGACATTTTCTGGGACGTTTACAAAAGATACGCTTTTCAACATTTGGTCGGGGAGGAGGTCCTCCTCTAAAACTACAAAAAAAATTTAAGTTTTCTTGAAATTTACAAAGGCAGTGGGGGAAGGTTATGAACGAAGAGGCAACCTTCCTTGCCCCACACTTGAAGGAAAGTTTCAAGAATTTTCAGGGAAGGTTAGGGGTGTCGATATTGTATCGGGGAAAGTGACGTCCCTTTAAAACAATAGAGCAAAATTTAAACATCGCCGATCTACTTGAAATTTACAGGGACGTGGCAGGAGGTGATTAAATTTATACATAATTTTTAAATTACTATATGATTTTTCGATATCTGGTTGGGGAAGGGGAAAATTGAAATAAACTTTATCGATTTACTTCGATAGAATTTATAGGGACCATTGAGTAGTTGCGAAATTAATATAGGGTACGTGATAGTCCGATATCAGGTCGGAGTGGAGCGAAGGTGGTGAGAGGGTTCCCTTTTGTCCGTTTTTTTTTTTTTAAATTGAAAGTAGAGGGTTGTCCGTAAATGGGAACTCGGTACATAATTTTATGATTTTTGTACAGGCTTCTGCCAGACTTCTTTTTAGTAAAGAACTTGAACATGAAATTGGCAGCCAACGTAGAGGGTGCATCATTTTCCAACATTTTAGCAAATGTCAATGTGGTAAAATTTTTTACTACTTTTGCTTTTCCCGATTTATTGGATGGGAAACAGTAATTCTTTGTATGTTATTATAATATAGTGCTTAATTTTCAGATATGTTGAGGAGAAGGATACCTTTCCTTGACAAACCCCACTTACAATTCACAAGAAATATAGAAGATTGTCCAACTACTTGAATACAGAACATTATTAAAAAAATTGGTGGAACGGGTACACCCTCTCCCGCCGTATTTGTCCCTATAAACGAAAAATCAAGCAGTCCGATTTGTTTAAAAGAATTGAAATCTTTTCGAATTTGTTTTCAGCACGAAGGATATAGTTGACTAATTTAATGCAAAATGTTCCTCCAAATACGCTTCGGAAGGCGCAGCGAAGCGGGCCGGGTTACGCTAGTTTTCTATAAAAATAAAATTTTGACAACATTTTCTATAGAAATAATATTTTGACAACATTTTCTATAAAAATAAAATTTTGACGCCATTTTCTATAGAAATAAAATAAATTTGACATTTTTATAGGAAATTTTGTCAAAATTTTATTTCTATAGAAAATATTGTCAAAAGTGTATTTCTATAGGAAATTTTTTCCAAAATTTTATTTCTATAGCAAATTTTGTCAAAATTTTATTTCTGTAGGAAATGTGGTCAAAATTTTTTATAGAAATAAAATTTTAACAAAAATTTTATAGAAATAAAAAAAGTTTAACAAAATTTTCTATAGAAAATTTTAACAAAATTTTGTATAGACATAAAATTTTGACAAAATTTTCTATATAAATAAAATTTTGACAACATTTTCTATAAAAATAAAATTTTGACAAAATTTTTTATATAAATAAAATTTTGACAAAATTTTCTATAGAAATAAAATTTTGACAACATTCTCTATAAAAATAAAATTTTGACAAAATTTTCTATATAAATAAAATTTGGACAAAATGTTCTATAGAAATAAAATTGTGACAACATTTCCTATAGAAATAAAATTTTTACAAAATTTTCTATAGACATAAAATTTTGACAAAATTTTCTATAGAAATAAAATTTTGACTACATTCTCTATAAAAATAAAATTTTGACAAAATTTTCTATATAAATAAAATTTGGACAAAATGTTCTATAGAAATAAAATTGTGACAACATTTCCTATAGAAATAAAATTTTTACAAAATTTTCTATAGAAATAAAATTTTGACAAAATTTTCTATAAAAATAAAATGTTGACAAAATTATAAAAATAAAATTTTGACAACATTTTCTTAGAAATAAAATTTTGACAAAATTTTCTATAAAAATAAAATTTTGACAAAATTTTCTACAGAAATAAAATTTTGACAAAATTTTCTATAGAAATAAAATTTTATAAAAATTTTCTATAGAAATAAAATTATGACAAAATTGTAATAGAAAAAAAATCCAAATTTCCAAAGAAATAAAATTTTCTCAAAATTTTCTATGGAAGATTTTTTTGTTTGGTAGTTTTTTGGTAGAATTTTCTCCAAATTTTGGTAAATTATTTTTGGCTCGAGTGGCAACCGTGGTAACATTTCGTTTCAGCTATGATCTGAATATTCACCGTGATTTTAGATACCAAAAAATACGTGGCTTACGTTAACTTCCTTAAACAAATGCTTCCACGATTCCGCTGCATTCTTAACTTTATTTATGAAAATGACCCCAAAAGATTTTTCTTCGAAACAGTTATTGCTCACAAGAATTCAATTCATTTTATAATGGCTGGTTATTGATATCAAGAACTTAAAACTAGGTCAACACATAGGCTATTTGTTTTACATATAACAGAGATAAAACAAAACGCTTCCAGGGTTCAATGTTTAGTCCACCAGTGTGATTACAAAGCCAATCGCTTGTAATCCAAAGTCAAACTCCCAATTACTAAGTGGGCTGCCCAGCAACCAGTCATCATGCATTGACTAATAAAAGTGATCTTTCAAAATACAATTCAATAGATCGCATGAAATGCACCCAAGCATTTTTATGTATAAGCGCAGCTATATCACACACTTAAGAAAACAATTTCGAGTGCATTGTTCATGGAAAGCAATAGTCCAACAAATGACCACCAGCAGCAAACCAAAGTTACAGATTCCGAATGAAATTGCGCCTATTGCTCAAGTTGATTTAAGTGTAGCACCACAGAAACAAACCGCTACGCAAACAAACCGACAAACCTAGCCAAGGAGAGAGCAAAGTAAGTAAGTCAAGCCAACTACTATAGCCACCGGCTGCTTAATGCATCATCACGAGTAAATAGCGACGAATGATCTTTGGCGCTCTACCGAGTTGTGCAGCCAACGAAATCGAGATGCTACAAATAAACATTTAATTGTTACTAATTGAAAGGTTGTGCGAAATAGAATGGACACAAAGTAAAGTTTGTGGTGGGAGATGGTGAGGGTGCCACACGCAATATGCAAATATCTCAAGTCGTCCCAACTACTCAATGATTTCAAAAATTGTTTTTCGGGAGAAGTATTTCTTTCTTCATAGTTCCCACGAATCTACCATTGGAAAACTTTCTCTCAAAAATCTCTTTTTTTTATATGTAGTGATTCACGCGAGAGTAGTATTTTGCGATCGCGTGAGTAAACAATTAAACTTTTAAGAGTTTACGTGAAAATTTTTTTTAATCCTATTCATGCAAAAGCTTTAAAAATAAATTTTGTGCAATAAAGTGTTTATAACATTTTTTATTATAAATTGGGCATAAGAATTTAACTTATAGGTCCGCTACATTGATATCATCTTAGTTAAATCGAGTAATGGCCAAATGTATGGTCTTAGACAAAATTTAAAAAAAAAAACGCATATTTGTAGATTTGATTGAGAATTTCCATAAATTTTGGGGATTTTTTCGAAATCGGTCCAGTATTATAAATCAGAATATCTTTTTATTTTAGCATTATTAACATTAAAAATGATTACTTTGCTCCAATACTTTTCACGACATAGAAACAAGGACAAATGGCGCATTTGGGCTAGAAGCAGACACGGGATTTAATATTGGGCGCCCACGGGATTTAATGTTGGGCGCCTAATTTATAATTTTATTCAGCTTGACTAAGACATTTTTCTCATCATTGTTTATCACTGATTTGGGCAATATATTCCATAAATATAGAACTGATCAACCAAAATTATCTCAAATTTAAATATTTTTCATATTTCATGTTAGCCTGATACCGAAACAGGCAATTGACGTCCAAATGCATTATATCTAATTATACAATTATTTTTCGAGCTTTTATGGACAGATATAGATTAAGGAACATGGTTAATAGAGCCATTGAAAAGAAAACGCCAGATACAAATCTATACACGCCTGGACTGTACATGTTTCGGATCGGGTGAATGAACCTTTCCACAGCCTTTAGTATAGATCTGGCTGGGAGAGATAACTCAATTTTGGGCCCTTTATGCTAACTCCTTATGGAGAAAACATTTGGGAAATTTCCTCTTACAAATTGAATCATCTTTAGATTAAAGCCTCTACTTTAAAATAACACCGAGAAATAAATCGAAACTAAGTGGAAAAATAGAATTTGGTGTCTTTTTCGAATGTCCTTCTAAGAGGTCATCGGTACCCAGCAAAAAAAGCGTCGCCAAAAAAGTAATGAAAATGTTCTTTTTGGATCCGGAAGTGGTGCAAAATTGACGCAGAAGCGATGAATTTAACATGGGCTTGTCATAGGACGGAAGTCTTCCATTTCAAC
Source organism: Haematobia irritans (assembly GCF_050003625.1). Classification (NCBI taxonomy): domain Eukaryota; kingdom Metazoa; phylum Arthropoda; class Insecta; order Diptera; family Muscidae; genus Haematobia; species Haematobia irritans. The sequence goes on from NC_134397.1 coordinate 260,181,917, forward strand.
AGCCGTTGCACTGAATATGCATCACTTCTTTAGGTGTGATCCGAATTAAATGTTTTGGATGTAAATTCAAAAATTTTGTGATATTTTGTCAAAGAAATAATTTTTATAATTTTTAATGGATACTAACGCTTGTCGGAAATGTTTGACCTCAAATGTTTTCAAAAAATCACAATTTTTTCAGATTGGATTTAGTATTTTTGTCGGCAAAATTTAAATAATTTGTACCATTTTATGTATTCTTACTCTGTTTTTAACCTATTTGAAAGAAGTTATAAAAAATTGAATTAAAAGAAATTTTGTCAAAATGTTATTGCTATAGAAAATTTTGTCAAAATTTTATTTCTATGGAATTATTTGTCAAAATTTTATTTCTATAGAAAATTTTGTCAAAATTTTTTTTCTACCGACTATTTTGTCAAAATTTTATTTCTATAAAAAATTTTGTCAAACATTTATTTCTATAGAAAATTTTGTCAAAATTTTATTTAAAAAAAAATTGTTAAAATGATCTTTATATAGAAAATTTTGTTAAAATTTTATCTTTATAAAAAGTTTTGTCAAAATTGTATTTCTATAAAAAGTTTTGTCAACATTTTATTTATATAGAAAATTTTGTTAAACTTTTATTTCTATGGGAAATTATGTCAAAATTTTATTTCTATAGAAAATTTTGTCAAAATTTTATTTCTATAGAAAATTTTGTCAAAATTTTATTTCTATAGAAAATTTTGTCAAAATTTTATTTCTATAGAAATTTTTTTACAAATTTTATTTCTATAGAAAATTTTTTTAAAAATTTTATTTATATAGAATATTTTGTTAAAATGATATTTCTATAGAAAATTTTGTAAAAATTTTATGTCTATAGAAAATTTGTCAAAATTTTATTTCTATAGAAAATAGTGTCAAAATTTTATTTCTATAGAAAATTTTGTCAAAATTTTATTTCTATAGAAAATTTTGTCAACATTTTATTTCTATAGAAAATTTTGTCAAAATTTTATATCCTATAGAAAATGTTGTCAAAATTTTATATACTATAGAAAATTTTTTCAAAATTGTACTTCTATAAAAAATTTTGTCAAAATGTTATTTCTATCGAAACTTTTGTGAAAATTGTATATCCTATAGAAAATTTTGTCAAAATTTTATTTCCTATAAAAAATTTTGTCAAAATTTTATTTCTATAGAAAATGTTATCAAAATTTTATTTCTATAGAAAATTTTATCAAAATGTTATGACTATAGAAAATTTTGTCAAAGTTTTTTTATTTCTATTGAGAATGTTGTCCAAATTTAGAAAATTTTGTCAAAATACTATTTCTATAGGAAATATTGTCAAAGTTTTATTTCTATGGAATTATTTGTCAAACTTTTATTTCTATAGAAAATTTTGTTAGAATTTTATTTCTCAAAAATATTATATTTCAAAATTTTATTTCTATAGAAAAATTTGTCAAAATTTTATTTCTATAGAGAATGTTGTCAAAATTTAGAAAATTTTGTCAAAATGTTATTTCTATAGAAAATTTTGTCAAAGTTTTATTTCTATGGAATTATTTGTCAAACTTTTATTTCTATAGAAAATTTTGTCAGAATTTTATTTCTCAAAAATATTATATTTCAAAATTTTATTTCTATAGAAAATTTTGTCAATATTTTATTGCTATAGAAAATTTTGTCAAAATTTTATTTCTATAGACAATTTTTTGAAAATTTTATTTCTATAGAAAATTTTTTCAAAATTTTATTTCTATAGAAAATTTTGTTAAAATTTTATTTCTATAGAAAATTTTGTCAAAATTTTATTTCTATAGAAAATGTTGTCAAAGTTTTATTTCTATAGAAAATTTTGTCAAAATTTTATTTCTACAGAATATTCTCTTGTCAAAATTTAGAAAATTTTGTCAAAGTTTTATTTCTATGGAATTATTTGTCAAACTTTTATTTCTATAGAAAATTTTGTTAGAATTTTATTTCTCAAAAATATTATATTTCAAAATTTTATTTCTATAGAAAATTTTTTCAAAATTTTATTTCTATAGAAAATTTTGTCAAAATTTTTTTTTCTATAGAAAATTTTGTCAAAATTTTATTTCTATAGAAAATTGTGTCAATATTTTATCTCTATAGAATATTTTGTCAAAATTTTATTTGTATAGAAAATTTTGTCAAAATTTTATTTCTATACAAAATGTTTTCAAATTGTATTTCTACACAGAAAAAAATGTCACCAAAATATTTCCAATTAAAAAGTTAATTGAAGTTGAAAATTTTTTCAATTAATAAATTAATTGGTACAATTAACTTTTTAATCATGATAGAAACATTAAGTTAATTAAGTCAATGATAGAAAATTTTAAAATTTTTAATTAAAAATGGTTTTCAAACAATCAATTGTTCATCTAAATAAGAACTCTAAATCAATTCAGAAAGTAATTGAAAATAGTTACCTTTTTTAATTAATAAATTAATTGAGTTTTGCAATCAACATCAATTAAATTTTTGATTGAATCAATTAAAAATTTAGTTGAAATTTGCTAATGAAATCAATTAATTTTTTAATAAAGAATTTTTTCTATGCCCAATTAAAACTGTGATTGATACTGTCATTTTCGTGATTGAAGACATTTCAATTAAAAAATTAATTGGATCAATTAATTTCGTGATTGAATCAGAAAAAAAATTTTTTGTGTGTATAGAAAATTTTTTTCAAAATTTTATTTCTGTAGAAAATTTGTGTCAAAATATTATTTCTATAGAATATTTTGTCAAAATTTTATTTCTATAGAAAATTTTGTCAAAATTTTATTTCTATAGAAAATTTTGTCAAAATTTTATTTCTATAGAAAATTTTGTCAAACCGAAAAAGAAAACCAAAAAGAAAACAAACAAAAAATAGGGAAATTGCAAAATTTACAAAAACACCAAATAAATAAATCGAACGACAGCAACAGAAATCATCGTATTTCTCTATCTTTTCTAGAGGCATTCTGAATAGAGCATTTTTTCTTATTTCTATAGAAAATTTTGTCAAAATTTTATTTCTATTGAAAATTTTGTCAAAATTTTATTTCTATAGACAATTTTGTCAAAATTTTATTTATATAGAACATTTTTTCAACATTTTATTTCTATAGAAAATTTTGTCAAAATTTTATATCCTATAGAAAATTTTGTCAAAATTTTATATCGTATAGAAAATTTTGTCAAAATTGTATTTCTATAGAAAATTTTGTCAAAATGTTATTTCTATAGAAACTTTTGTGAAAATTTTATTTCTAAGAAAATTTTGTCAAAATTTTATTTCTATAGAAAATTTTGTCAAAATTTTATTTCTATAGAAAATTTTGTCAAAATTTTATTTCTATAGAAACTTTTGTGAAAATTTTATTTCTATAGAAACTTTTGTGAAAATTTTATTTCTATAGAATATTTTGTGAAATTTTTTTTTGATCCAATACATTTTTTAATTGAAATGTCTTCAATCACAGAAATGATAGTATCAATTAACAAATTAATTGAAAGTCAATTAAAAACTTAATTCCAATTAAAAAAATTTCTTGATACTATTAATTTTTGTGATTAATTTTTGTTTCAATTAAAAAATTTGTTGAATCAATTAATTTTTTAATTGAATATTTTTTAAAACTCAATTAAGACTTTAATTGGAAAATTTTTTCGTGAAATTTTGTCTGTGTAGAAAACTTTGTCAAAATTTTATATGTATAGAAAATTTTGTCAAAATTTTATTTCTATAGAAGTGTATCGAGTTTTCTAACCACACTCGTAGCCACCCAAAAGACATCTTATTGAATCCGAATGGAGCGTGGTATAGTAACCATTTAAATTTCACAATTTAAAAAATAATATAGAATCAACAAATTAACAAAGCCAAAAAATAAATAAAACAAACAAGAAAATTGCTACAATTAACAAAATTTAAAGCAAAAGTTTATTATACAACTTCAGAGTTTTGATGTGCTCCCTTTTAAGGCATACGAAAAAGGTTTCGTAACGAAATTATAGACAAACTACCATTTATGTGTAAGGTATTTAATTTAAGATAAATTAACCGAATTGGAGACAGTCGTAGCAAAGTTTACCAAACGAGTTCTACAAACGCTTAAAGAAAATACTTTAAGAAAACTTGGTTCGACTAACATTTCGTTTCGAAGAAATTATTGTAATTTTTTTTTTTTGCGTGTATGTAATTCTACTCTACTTGAACAAAAAGAAATATGAAATGAGGAAGGAAGGCGTTGTCTTACTTTTTGCACTTCTGAAATTTCGCAAGAGCAGAAGTCTTCAATCTTTCTAACAATTCATGAATTCGTTGTCTTGCGTTAAATAGCACGGGTTGTGGCTCAACACACTCAAGAGATTGTTGCTGACGATCGTTGGAAGAAGTGATGGAAGGAGATGATGAGGAAAGAATTTCTAGAAAAATATGTTAATGTAAAGAAAAAGAAGAAAAGGAAAACAATTTGTTATAGTTAAAGAGTCCAAATTAAACTTTAACGTCAAAATTGTGTCACAACATAAAGAGATTGGAAAAAAAAACAACAAAGGTAGCTGAAGAGAAAAGCAGACAGACAAGAGAAAAAAAAAAAACAATTGGGCTAAATAATAACCATAAAGCTTAGTGAAAATTGGGAACATGACCGAAAAGAAAACCAAGAAGAAAACAAACAAAAAAAAATAGGGAAATTGCAAAATTTACAAAAACACCAAATAAAAAAAAAACGAACGATGACGATGGTGTAGACAGCAACAGAAATCATCGTATTTCTCTATCTTTTCTAAAGGCATTCTTCACTAGAGTAGTAGCAATTTCAGCTGCCGCCGCCAAGAAAAAGCACTAACAATCGTTCGTATACCTTCAAAGCCATTTAGCAATTTAATGCTAAACATGTGATATAAATTATTAACTAAACTGGGAAATATTTCATTTGCAATTTGAACTCCTCCATTACTATTCGCTGTATTTTAGGTAAAGTGAATGAACAGAGCAAACAGAGAATAAAAGCGCCGCAAGTCTCATGATGATAAGACATGGTAACAGATATTTTTTCATTTATTAAGAGACTGTAGTCTGATAACTAACAAGTTGTCTACTATATAAGTATATATATACGTACTGATACAATTTAGTAGACATAATTTTATGATAAAGTAGGAGAAAAATAAATTATATAATAATACAATACTTAAGTAGCCTATAGTTGGTATGTTTCTGAGGTGAGAAATCACAAAATATGTCGTTAATTTTGAATTCTACAAGGTGAAATAAAAGTTTCATCTAGGTTATAACAAATAACTTCATAATGCGATAAGCATTGTTTTATGATGTCATAGAATAAATGATTTCACAACCAATAAAAATACCAAGGGTGACACTAACGTAATCTAAGGACAGTAAGCAGGTCAATAAAAAATACACAGAAAAATTAACTTCACATTTAAAGAAAGGTTCAACAAATAAATTTCCCTTTTGACTGAAATTAATCAAAGAAATTAAATTCTTTGTTGTAAAAGTGATGCATTAGGAAATTTAGATGGAATAGATGCAATATGGCGTCAAGAACATCTATGCATGACAGGTTAGGCCAGCTTAGAGGCAGCCCGATATTTCAAACTCAAACAAGTACATACGGCCGTAAGTTCGGCCAGGCCGAAGCTTATGTACCCTCCACCATGGATTGCGTAGAAACTTCTACTGAAGACTGTCATCCACAATCGAATTACTTGGGTTGCGGTAACACTTGCCGATGGCAAGGTATCTTAAAACTTCCTACACACAAAATTTTTTTTCTGATTCAATCACGAAATTAATTGATCCAATTAATTTTTAATTGAAATGTCTTCAATCACAGAAATGATAGTATCAATTAAAAAATTAATTGAAGGTCAATTAAAAAGTTAATTGATCCAATTAAAAAAATAATTGATACTATTATTTTTGTGATTGATTTTTGTTTCAATTAAAAAATTTTTTGAATCAATTAAATTTTTAATTGAATATTTTTTAAAACTCAATTAAAATTTTAATTGGAAAAAATTTCGTGAAATTTTTTTGTGTGTAACACCGTAATATATACCATATAGTCCATACGTGGTTTATATCAACCTAAACAAGGCCGATTAAATACGTATATAATTAAGTTTAGAGTTTCTATAGAAATAAAATTTTTGATTTTTTATAGAAAATAAAAGTAAAATTTGGAAAAAATTTTCTATAGAAATAAAACTTTGACAAAATTTTTTATAGAAATAAAATTTTGCCAAAATTTTCTATAGAAATAAAATTTTGACAAAATTTTCTATAGAAATAAAATTTTGACAATGTTTTCCATAAAACTAAAATTTTGGTAGATTATTTTTGGCTCGAGTGGCAACCATGAATATGAACCGATAAGGACCAATTTTTGTGTGATTGGGGATCGCCTATATATAACTATAGACCGATATGGACCAATTTTGGCATGGTTATTAGCGGCCTTATACTAACACCACGTTGCAAATTTTAACCGGATCGGATGAATTTTGCTAATCCAAGAGGCTCCGGAGGACAAATCTGGGGATCGATTTATATGGGGGCTACATATAATTATGGGCCGATGTGGACCAATTTTTGGATGGTCATTAGAGAACATATACCAACACCATGTACCAAATTTCAGCCGGATCGGATAAAATTTGGTTCTCTTAGAGGCTTCGCAAGCCAAATCGGGGGATCGGTTTACATGGGGGCTATATGTAATTAAGGACCGATATGGACCACTTTTTGCATGGTTGTTAGAGACCATATACTAACACCATGTACCAAATTTCAGCCGCATGGGATGAAATTTGTTTCTCTTAGAGCAATCGCAAGCCAAATTTGGGGGTCCGTTTATATGGGGGCTATACGTAAAAGTGGACCGATATGGACCAATTTTTGCATGGTTGTTAAAGACCATATACTAACATCATGTACCAAATTTCAGTCGGATCGGATGAAATTTGCTTCTCTTAGAGCAATCGCAAGCCAAATCTGGGGATCGGTTTATATGGGGGCTATATATAATTATGGGCCGATGTGGACCAATTTTTGCATGGTTGTTAGAGACCATATACTAACACCATGTACCAAATTTCAGCCGGATCGGATGAAATTTGGTTCTCTTAGAGGCTCCGCAAGCCAAATCGGGGGATCGGTTTATATGAGGGCTATATGTAATTATGGACCGATATGGACCACTTTTTGCATGGTTGTTAGAGACCATATACTAACACCATGTACGAAATTTCAGCCGGATCTTAGAACAATCGCAAGCCAAATTTGGGGGTCCGTTTATATGGGGGCTATATGGCCCATTTTCAATACCATCCGACCTACATCAATAACAACTACTTGTGCCAAGTTTCAAGTCGATAGCTTGTTTCGTTCGGAAGTTAGCGTAATTTCAACAGACGGACGGACGGACATTCTCAGATCGACTCAGAATCAGAGATGGTCTGTATCAAACTTTTTTAAGTTTGCAACTGTCGCAAAGTTGTAAACGTCGTAAACGTCACATACGCGTCGTAAATGTAGAAAAAGCAACAAAAGTCGCAAACTGAAAATACTTTAGTCGCGTCAGCTAGGCAGCGAATTCGATGATATCCAAGACGATGGTATGTGCGAAGAAGTGCCTTTGCACGAGTAAAGGGTAACCGTGGATTTTCTCGTCCTTTCTTAGCTTTAAGTTCAGTCTCCTGTCCAATATAATCCCAAGGTATCTTGCACACTCACCAACGGGAATTTCGATACCACCTAAGAAAATAGGCTTGACCATGGGAAAACTTTCACAAATTTCTGCAGAAAGTCACAGCGAATGCTGTCAAACTAAATTAAAAAATGTTCAGGATTTCTTCTATTCAAAATTTGATTTTCTACAGTAGGTTTACGACTTTTGCAACATACGTATTATACCGTCGCAAATGTATGTCGCAAAAGTCACTGTTTGTGACAGGCCAACCCTGCTCAGAATTTCACCACGACCCAGAATATATATACTTTATGGGGTCTTAGAGCAATATTTCGATGTGTTACAAACGGAACGACAAAGTTAATATACCCCCATCCTATGGTGGAGGGTATAAAAACAGTGACTGGTGGGTTCAAAAGGAACAATTAATCTTAGAAAATTTAGATAATTTTAGAAAATTTAAACCAAAATGAATTAAATAGAATTAAATTGGCTTTCGAAAGGTTGAGTGACATTGCGTAGAACAATATTAAATTTTAATTACAGAACCTCAATATTTACGGCAGTCCGTCAGAAATGATCAGTGCTTGATGGGCGATTATTGAATAAAACGTTTTTGGTTTGGGGCAAGAAAAAAAAAATTGTAACAAAAAAATATTTTTCGAAAAACTGTAACAAACGAACAAGGTTTACAATACCATTTTCCAAACTTTTTTATGTGTATAGTTGTACCCTACACATATTGAAATAAGATTTTGTCAAAAATTTTCTATAGAAATAAAATTTTGACAGAATTTTCTAAAGAAATAAAGTTTTGACAAAAATTTTCTATAGAAATAAAATTTTGGCAAAATCTTCTATAGAAATAAAATTTTGACAAAATTTCCTATGGAAATAAAATTTTAAAATTTTTTATAGAAATTAAATTTTGACAACATTTTTTATCGAAATTAAATTTTAACAAAATTTTCTATAGAAATAAAATTTTGACAAAATATTCTATAGAAATAAAATATTGGCAAAATTTTCTATAGAAATAAAATTTTGTCAAAAATTTTCTATAGAAATAAAATTGGTATTTAATATTCTTCGTTTAGTTTTGAGATCAACCTCATATCGCAGGTTTATTTTCATTAATTAATTACATTTATTTCCTAAACAAATATGAAATCTATAAAAGAGGTTTGCTTTAGGCATAATAAAAAAGTAGGTGAGCTAGAAATCATAGCTCAAAGCTCAAGCAATACTGTTTCAAAAAAAAAGAAAATGAAATGGCCAGTCCATGGAATAGCCACATAAAAATATGGTCTTTGCTGTCATGTATGTTGTGGCGGCAAGTCGACGACAATCATGTAAGTTCCCATTGAAATTATGTCAAACTCAGCAAACTAAGTTCATTGCCGAAAAAGGTCAATGAACGTATTAAAAAAGAAAAGCAATGTACGAAGAAAGGCAGCGTACGGCATGTATGCAACAAAATACGCTACATTGGCTAAATGAGAACCCAAACAGGGCAATGATAACAACAACAACAAAAATGCCAACAATAGAACTACATTGTAGTTGTTGGTGTTGTTTTTGTTGTCTTCTTGATGTATTGCTTTCAACTTTTGTCAGCTGGCCAATACAAATAAAGAAAAAACAATTATTTGATTTAAAAAAATGCTAAACAAAAAACCGACAAATCAAGAACTGCAACACGAATTATTCGAATAAATATTAAATTCGAAAAAGGTCAAATTTCAAGATTATTAACCCTAAATGTAATTGAAAAAAAGGTGTGCACTTCACTTGGTCTATTCAATACTAATTTATTTTTAATGATTTTCTAATACTCGCAACCATATTTAGTATAATGAATGTATCAAGCACAGTGGTTTATATCGTAGAACAAGTTGAATTAAATTAAAATTTAATTTATTATTGCTAATTTTATCTAACCAAATTTTCAGATAATTTTTTTTATAGAAATAAAATTTTGACAAAATTTTCTATAGAAATAAAACTTTAACAAAACTTTCTATAGAAATAAAATTTTGACAAAATCTTCTATATCGATTTTTTGACAAAATCTTCTATAGCTATAAAATTTTGGCACAATCTTCTATAGAAATAAAATTTTGACAAATTTTCTATGGAAATAAAATTTTGACCAAATTTTCCATAGCAATAAAATTTTGACAACATTTTCTATACAAATAAAATTTTAATAAAAATTTTCTATACAAATAAAATTTTAATGAAACTTTTCTATACAAATAAAATTTTAATGAAAATTTTCTATAGAAATAAAATTTGTCAAAAATTTTCGATAGGAAATAAAATTTTGACAAATTTTTCTGTAGAAATAAAATTTTTACCACAGAGGGGATTTGAACCTGTGTCAGTTGACTTTGTCACTTCCATATAAGTGAAAAAGTTTTGCAAATTATGAGAATTTTCAATACTTTAATGCCGTGGTGCCATATTACGTTTGAATTGACTTTTCGACGCTTGGTGTTCAATGGCACTTGTGGCTGAGTGTGCTAATGCGTTTTGTTATGGTGCCAACAAACTCAGGTCGTAGTATTTCAAATTGTAAAAATTTGTTAATAAGAAAATAAAAGTTTAATAAAAAATATTGATAAAAGTAAAAAATGGAATTGGTGAAGTTTTTTTTTAATTTCTTTTAAATTTTTTTAACTTCCAAATTCATAACTTCTAAAGCAATGTAAAGGACCCGAAAATGATGTCTTATGACAAGTCCATGTAAAATTTAAATTTCCGTGTGGAAATTTCGGATCACAAGTTGGGGATCCAAACTACTGTTTTGGAAGCTCCTTTTTTGCTGGAATATAACACAAAAATTGTTTTATAAATTCTACAGAAATAAAATTTTGCCAAAATTTTCTATAGAAATAAAATTTTGACAAAATTTTCTATAGAAATAAAATGTTGACAAAATTTTCTATAGAAATAAAATTTTGACAAAATTTTCTATAGAAATAAAATTTTGACAAAATTTTCTATAGAAATAAAATTTTGACAAAATTTTCTATAGAAATAAAATTTTGGCAAAATCTTCTATATGTTAGAAATAAAATTTTGACAAAATTTTCTATGGAAATAAAATGTTGACAACATTTTCTATAGAAATTAAATTTTGACAACATTTTTTATCGAAATTAAATTTTGAAAAACTTTTCTATAGAAATAAAATATTGGCAAAATTTTCTACAGAAAGAAAATTTTGTGAAAAATTTTCTATAGGACTTTGCCCAAATAAATTTGACAAACATTATTTTCCTCTGTTGGTTAAGCTACACTTGTAGTTTAGTCAATGGATGGTTTTAAGTTAAACTCAAAAACAACAAAACGATTGAAGAATAAACCAACAATAACAAAACAAAACGAATGAAATAAAATTTTGACAAAATTTTCTATAGGAAAAAAAAATTGACAAAATTTTCTATAGAAATAAAAAATTTTCAAAAATTTTCCATAGAAATAAAATTTAAAAAAAATCTATAGAAATAAGATTTTGTCAAAAACTTTCTATAGAAATATAATTTTGACAACATTTTCTAAAGAAATAAAATTTTGACAAAAATTTTCTATAGAAATTAAATTTTGGCAAAATTTTCTATAGAAATAAAATTTTGGCAAAATCTTCTATAGAAAGAATATTTTGACAAATTTTCTATGGAAATAAAATTTTGACAAAATTTTCCATAGAAATTAAATTTTGACAACATTTTTATCGAAATTAAATTTTGACAAAATTTTCTATAGAAATACAATTTTGACCAAATATTCTATAGAAATAAAATATTGGCAACATTTTCTATAGAAATAAAATTTTGTCAAAAATTTTCTATAGAAATAAAATTTTGTCGAAAATTTTTTATAGAAATTAAATTTTGGCAAAATTTTTTATCGAAATTAAATTTTGACAAAATTTTCCATAGAAAGAACACTTTAAAAAAATTTTCGATAGTAATAAAATTGTGACAAAATTTTCTGTAGAAAAAAAATTGTCAAAAATTTTCTACAGGAAATAACATTTTGACAAAATTTTCTATGGAAAATTAATTTTGACTAAATTTTCTTAGAAATAAAAAATTTGTCAATAATTACTTTCTATAGATTTTTTTGTGGTAAAATCCAACCTTCTTGCAGTATATAGGGCTTTGCCCAAATAAATTTGACAAACATTATTTTCCTCTGTTGGTTAAGCTACACTTGTAGTTTAGTCAATGCATGATTTTAAGTTGAACTCAAAACCAACAAAATGATTGAAGAATAAACCAACAATAACAAAACAAAACGAATGAAATAAAATTTTGACAAAATTTTTTATAGGAAAAAAAATTTAAAAAAAAATTCTAAGATTTTGTCAAAAATTTTCTATAGAAATAACATTTTGACAAAATTTTCTAAAGAAATAAAATTTTGACAAAAATTTTTATAGAAATAAAATTTTGACAAAATTTTCTATAGAAATAAAATGTTGGCAAAATTTTCTATAGGAAATAACATTTTGACAAAATTTTTGTATAGAAATAAAATTTTGACAAAATTTTCAATAAAAATGAAATTTTGACAAAATTTTCTATAGAAATAAATGTATGACAAAATTTTCTATAGAAACGAAATTTTGTCAAAAATTTCCTACAGAAATAAAATTTTGTCAAAAATTTTCGTTAGAAATAAAATTTTGACAAAATTTTCTATAGAAATAAAATTTTGACAAAATTTTCTATAGAAATAAAATTTTGACAAAAACTTCTACAGAAATAAAATTTTGACAAAATTTTTTATAGAAATAAAATTTTGACAAAATTTTCTATGGAAATAAAATTTTAGCAAAATTTTCAATAAAAATGAAATTTTGACAAAATTTTCTATAGAAATAAAATTTTGACAAAATTTTCTATAGAAACGAAATTTTGTCAAAAATTTTTTATAGAAATAAAATTTTGTCAAAAATTTTCGTTAGAAATAAAATTTTGACAAAGTTTTCTATAGAAATAAAATTTTAACAAAATTTTCTATAGAAATAAAATTTTGTCAAAAATTTTCTTTAGGAATAACATTTTGACCAAATTTTCTATAGAAATAAAATTTTGTTAAAAATGTTCAATAGAAATACAATTTTGTCAAAAATTTTCTTTAGAAATACAAATTTGACAAAATTTTCTATAGAAATGAAATTTTGACAAACTTTTCTTTAGAAATAAAATTTTGACAAAATTTTCTATAGAAACGAAATTTTGTCAAAAATTTTTTATAGAAATAAAATTTTGTCAAAAATTTTCTTTAGAAATAAAATTTTGTCAAAAATTTTCTTTAGAAATAAAATTTTAACAAAATTTTCTATAGAAATAAAATTTTGACAAAATTTTCTATAGAAATAAAATTTTGTCAACAATTTTATTTAGAAATAACATTTTGACCAAATTTTCTATAGAAACGAAATTTTGTCAAAAATTTTCTATAGAAATAAAATTTTGTCGAATATTTTCTATAGAATTAAAATTTTGACAAAATTTTTCTTTAGAAATAAAATTTTGACCAAATTTTCTATAGAAATAAAATTTTGGCAAAATTTTCTATAGAAATAAAAATTTTTCAAAAATTTTCTATAGAAATAAAATTTTATCAAAAATGTTCTTTAGAAATAATTTTATCAAAAATTTTCTTCAAGCTCAAGCCAAACGAATAATCCCAAAATTGTAAAATAAAATTTTGACAACATTTTCTATAGAAATAAAATTTTGACAAATTTTCCCATAGAAATAAAATTTTGACAAATTTTCCTATAGAAATAAAATTTTTGCAAATTTTCCTATAGAAATAAAATTTTGACAAAATTTTCAATAGAAATAAAATTTTGACAAAATCTTCAATAGAAATAAAATTTTGACAAAATTTTCATAAAATCTTTTCTAATAAGACTTTAGTGATTATGAAAGCTGAGCTCAATCCCTTTGCAATGAAAAAAATTTTCTATAGAAATAAAATTTTGACAACATTTTTTATAGAAATAAAATTTTGAAAAATTTCCTATAGAAACGAAATTTTGTCAAAAATTGTCTGTAGAAATAAAATTTTGTCAAATATTTTCTATAGAATTAAAATTTTGACAAAATTTTTCTTTAGAAATAAAATTTTGACCAAATTTTCTATAGAAATAAAATTTTTCAAAAATTTTCTATAGAAATAAAAATTTTTCAAAAATTTTCTATAAAAATAAAATTTTATCAAAAATGTTCTTTAGAAATAATTTTATCAAAAATTTTCTTCAAGCTCAAGCCAAACGAATAATCCCAAAATTGTAAAATAAAATTTTGACAACATTTACTATTTTGACAAATTTTCCTATAGAAATAAAATTTTGACAAATTTTTCTATAGAAATACAATTTTGACAAAATTTTCCTATAGAAATACAATTTTTGAAAATTTTCCTATAGAAATAAAATTTTGACTAAATCTTCAATAGAAATAAAATTTTGACAAAATTTTCACAAAATCATTTCTAATGAAGACTTTAATGATTATGAAAGCTGAGCTCAATCCCTTTCCAATGAACCTAATACCGCACGCGGAACTTGAAATTCTATGGATTGTATTTCTGAAATTGTTTCGTTGGCTCAATTCTAATTTCGTTAATGTTACGTAGCTTTTTCTTTCGATGTAGTAAAATAAATATGTCCCATTGTATAAATAAACACATTTTCTAATGGCCATCGAAAGAAAAATGAAATACATACAAAATACAACAACCCCAAAGAATTACCAAAAATAAATAAATAAATAAATAAATAAGAGGAAAATGCGAGGGAAATGAAGAATAACGTTCTCGTGCAAATGATTTTCAATGTCAATGTAAATCGAAATGAACATAGTCAGCCATTAGTATTGAAGACAATGACTCGAAAAGCAAGTAAAATTTCGTCATTGAACTTTCGATTTACAAAATTAGGCACAAACATTTAATGATAACATATTAAGGGGGGATCAACAACAAATCACTGCATATGTAAATTTACGAGGAAGTTCATTCACTCCAAAATGCGGGTAACGAAAAACACCAAGCCTCGTTTTTATCACATTTTTCACCCAATAAAAACGTACATATAGTAGTAAATGGGAGTGTTAATCTCACGCACTTAGATTGTCTCATTTGTCGTTACTTGTCCAAATATTCGAAGGGCGTATTGTTTCGAAATGTAACGACAATTATTTGATTTTATTTGATGTGGAGAATAAATGGTTTTGATACTCGTGTATGTTACATAGAAACACTTAAAAAACCCCTAGTTACATATTTCTCATCGTATTTGGAAGTACTCAGCAAATGAAAGCATAGCCTAAAAAGCTATTAAAATGTTATTTTTGGATCTGGAATGAATTTTAAATGGACTTGTTATAGGGCATTAGACATACACTCGTAGAAAAAAAAAATACTTTTCTCCGAAATTAAATTTCAGACAAACAGAATTTCCGTTATTTAGAAATTATTTTCATTGCAAGCATTGCAACGATTTTCTCCACACTGAAAAAAAAAACTATTTTCGTGAGGTCAAAAATAGCATGGCTTAAAATGCCAATACGAATTTTGCTTAGAATACAGGACGCATTTCTCTGTTATCATAGGTTAGGTTAGGTTAGATGGCAGCCCGATGTATCAGGCTCACTTAGACTATTCAGTCCATTGTGATACCACATTGGTGAACTTCTCTCATATCACTGAGTGCTGCCCGATTCCATGTTAAGATCAATGACAAGGGACCTCCTTTTTATAGCCGAGTTAGATGGCAGCCCGATGTATCAGGCTCACTTAGACTATTCAGTCCATTGTGATACCACATTGGTGAACTTCTCTCATATCACTGAGTGCTGCCCGATTCCATGTTAAGATCAATGACAAGGGACCTCCTTTTTATAGCCGAGTCCGAACGGCGTTCCACATTGCAGTGAAACCACTTAGTGCCTTTATAGCTAATCGAATAAAAATTTACAGGAAAGAAAATTTTGTTTGACTAATATCAACTTGGCTATAATAATTCTGAAAAAAAACTTCCAAATTAATGAAATAGTCTTTAAATTTTGGTATCTTCATTACAATGCAAGAAAGCTTTCAAAAATAGCAGATGTTTTTGAACACTTAAACCTAGCATAATTTCTACTTGAAGTCCAGTCTGACTTCGGAAATTTAAGCTAAAACGTTTTTAAATGACTTGATAGCGCATGAAGAAAAAAATTAAAAAAAAAAACGAATAAATTAAAATTTCCTCCTACACTCGAAAATAATGGACCCACTATGAAGGAGCATTTTGGTTGATTTTAGAAAATTTTAACTAAACTATATTACACGCTCAGTTGTCACGCCGATTTCATAAAAAAGTATTGTTTATGCGACAAATCCAGGAAAAGTTGTTAAGCATATTTATTGTTTTTCACTTTATCACAATGGACTGAATAGTCTAAGTGAGCCTGAAACTTAATCGGGCTGCCACTTTAATCTAACCTATTGTTCTTCACTTGTCAAAGAAAATTTCGTAGTTTGAAGGACAAAAATTTTAATTACAAATTTGTATTCAATTGGGTTCACTTTTTTTGAGTGTCGGATCAAGTACGCAAAACTCATATTTAAACTAGAGGTGTGCACGTGAGTAATAGTTTACTCACGCTCACGCACACTCACGACAGAAAAATCATACTCACGCACACTCACGCATGGTATTTTTTGGTAGGACTCACGCTCACGCACACTCACGAAAAGAAAATTTGTATTCACGCATACGCACGCAGGAATGTTGTCGTGAGTGTAATTCATTACTCACGCACACTCACGAAGATATTATTTTCGTGACTCACGCTCACGCACGACATTTTGGTTTGTTAATCACGCTCACGCACACTCACGCTGTTGTCATGAGCGTGACTCACGACTCACGCACGAATCACGAAAATTTTCGTGAGTCACGACAATTTCGTGTCACGTGCACACCTCTAATTTAAACCTTGCTTTAATTCTCAGCTTTCTTGCCTCGGAATCAATACCAAAATCATTAGTGTAAAGACAAAATCTTTGGAACCGGGCCTGCTTCCAACTTGGAAAATAAAAAAATTCTACTTGGAAAATAAAAATATTTCTGTCATACATACCACAAACTATAGAATCGAAAAATAAATTAACAAAACCAGAAACAAAACTGGTCAAAAAATAATTATAGATAATAAAGGTA
The DNA here is from genome assembly GCF_050003625.1 of Haematobia irritans. NCBI lineage: Eukaryota > Metazoa > Arthropoda > Insecta > Diptera > Muscidae > Haematobia > Haematobia irritans. Next base: position 260,198,885 of record NC_134397.1, read on the forward strand.
TTTTTGTTTTCTCTACACACATAGAAAGAAATTTCAAGAAATTTTTTCCAATTAAAATCTTAATTGAGATATTCAATTAAACATTTAATTGATTCAACAAATTCTCTAATTGAAACAAAAATTAATATTATAAATAATTTTTTAATTGTGTCAATGAATTTTTTAATTTACAATTGACTTTCAATTAGTTTTTTAATTGACTTTCAATTAATTTTTAATTGATACTATCATTTTTGTGATTGAAGACATTTCAATTACAAATTAATTGGATCAATTAATTTCGTGATTGAAGTTAAAAAAATATTGTTTTGTGTGCAGAAAAAAATATCAGCAAAATATTTCCAATTAAAAAGTTGATTGAAGTTGAAATTAAACAGTTGATTGAAGTTGAAAATATATTCCATTAGAATATTAATTAATACAATTAACTTTTTAATCAAATTCGCAAGACAATGTCAGTTAAAAAAAGTGAATGACAGTTTTTTTTTTAAATTTTTAATTAAAAATTTATTTCAAACAATCAATTTTTCATCAAACGGAAACAATTCAGAAAGTAGTTGAAAAAAGTTACCTTTTTTTTGATAAAAAAAATATAAATGAGATTTGCACTCAACACCAATTAAAATTTTCACTTAATCAATTAAAAAATTATGAGGCATTATTAATTAATTTATGTATTTTTAATAAGTTACAATAAGTTTATTATAGTTGGGATTTTTTCACTAAAATTGTTCTTCTCTACATCAATAATAATTGAAAATGTATTCCATTAATGTATTAATTACAATTAACTTGTTAATCAAATTCGCAAGACTAAGTCAATTAAAAAACAAGTAAGGAAAGTCTAAAGTCGGGCGGGGCCGACTATATTAAACCCTGCACCACTTTGTTGATTCAAATTTTCAATACCATATCAAAACCGTCCAATGTGTTGGGTGCTATATATAAATTTTTATGCCTCTATATACATATATTTAAATCTGACCAGATCTGGACAGAGTTCTACAATATTTATAGACTTTAAATGCACTGGGGTGAAACACAATGTTAGTAAAACATATGGGAAACATTTAAATCTGAAGCAATTTTAATGAGACTTCGCAAAAGTTTATTTATGATTTATCGCTCGATATATATGAATTAGAAATAAAGGAAAATTAGAGTCATTTTTACAACTTTTCGACTAAGCAGTGGCGATTTTACAAGGAAAATGTTGGTATTTTGAACATTCTTCTCGAAATCAGAAAAACATATATATGGGAGCTATATCTAAATCTGAACCGATTTCAACCAAATCTGGCACGCATAGCAATAATGCTAATTCTACTCCCTGTGCAAAATGTCAACTAAATCGGAGTTAAAAATTGGCCTCTGTGGTCATATGAGTGTAAATCGGGTGAAATCTATATATGGGAGATATATCTAAAACTGAACCGATTTCAACTAATTTTGGCACGCATAGCTACAATGCTAATTATACTCCCTGTGCAAAATTTCAACCAAATCGGAGCGAAAAATTGGCCTCTGTGGTCATATGAGTGTAAATCGGCCGAAAGCTATATATATATATATATATATATATGTGAGCTATATCTAAATCTGAACCGATTTCAACCAAATTTGGCACGCATACTTGTGCAAAATTTCAACTAAATCGGAGCAAAAAATTGGCCTCTGTGGTCATATCAGTGTAAATCGGCCGAAATCTATAGATTGGAGCTATATGTAAATCTGAACCGATTTCAACCAAATTTGGCACGCATAGCTACAATGCTAAGTCTACTCCCTGTGCAAAATTTCAACCAAATTGGGGTAAAACTCTGGCTTCTGGGACCGTATTAGTCCATATATATGGGAGCTATATCTACATCTGAACCGATTTAAATAAAATTTGGCACGCTTGACTATAGTACTAATTGTTCTTCTTGTGCAAAATTTGAAGCAAATTAGGGCAAAACTCTGGCTTCTGGGGCCATATAAGTCCCTATCGGACGATATATATATATATATATATATATATATATATATATATATATATATATATATATATATATATATATATATATATATATATATATATATATATATATATATATATATATATATATATATATATATTTATATATATATATATATATATATATATATATATATATATATATATATATATATATATATATATATATATATATATATATATATATATATATATATATATCTGAACCGATATCTTCCAAAATCAATAGGGTTCTATTCTGAGCCAAAACACATACATGTGTCAAATTTGAAGTCGATTGGACTAAAACTGCAACCTAGACTTTGATTACAAAAATGTGTTCACGGACAGACGGGCATGGCTATATCGACTCAGGAGCCGATATAGCCATGTCCGTCTCGTCTCCTTCTGGGTGTTGCAAACATATGCACTAACTTCCCAGCAAAAATAGAGCTTCCAAAAAAGTAGTTTGGATCCCCAATCTGTGATCCGGAAGTAGTGCAAACTTGGATCATCTCCAATGAATTTTACATGGGCTTGTCATAGGACGGAAGTACTCCCTTTTTGGAGCATTGCTTTAGAAGTTGTGCCCTGGAAGTGAATTTGAATGAAGAAATTTAAAAAGCGATTTTTTTTTTCAACTAATTTCTTTTTTTTCAACCATATGTTTTATTACACTATTATTTTCTTATTTTCTAATTTTTTACAACTTGAAAAACTTTTTCGCTCCGACCAGGGTTTGAACCTGGGTTTGATGGCACCAGAACAGAACGCCTTAGCACACTCAGCCACAAACGCCATTGAACATAAAGCGTCGAAAGGTTAATTCAAATGTTTGTAATATGATCGTAATACAACACCAAGGAATAACATTCTAATTGCTTCTCGAGATGTCCTTTATTAGTATGAACGGAAAAATAAGAAACGCAGGTTCAAATCTCACCAGCGGCAATTTTTTTATCAAATATTTTTCTAAAAAAATAGTTTTTTTATGTTATGCATCGTTTTCATTTTTTATTTTCGGCATATTTTCGTATAAATATATATATTTTTTTTATTAAAAATCAACAAAAAAAAAATTAAAAATTCTCGTAATTTGCAAAACCTTCTCAAAAGAACTTCCATGGATGCGAAAAAGTCAAACGGCATAGGTTCAAATCCCAGCGGGGATAAAATTTATTTTTTGTTTATGATTATTTTACGTTTTTATTAATTTTCTATTTTTTTATTAATTTTCTATTTTTTTTTTTGCAAAATTTAATTGTTAAAAATGTACACTTAAAATAGGCTTTCTAATACTTGTCCACAAGGACTGCAGCGGAAGTAGAAAAAAAGCATTGGGGGATCCCAAGATGCGATTTAGAAGAAATGTTTGTGGACTTGTCCAAAAGGACTGCATCGGGAGTGGAAAAAAATCATTGGGGGATCCCACGATGCGCTTTAGAAGAAATGTTTGTGGACTTGTCCAAAAGGACTGCATCGGAAGTTGAAAAAAATCTATGGGGGATTCTGGGATGGGCTTTAAAAGAAATGTTTGTAGAACAACTTCCAATTTTTTTGCTGGGATTATAATACCCTGGTATGTTGAGTTTTGCAATCAACATCAATTAATTTTTTTAATGAACCAATTAAAAATAATAATTGAAATTTGCTAATGAAATCAATTGAAAAAATGTTTAATCAAGTATTTGTTTATGCCCAATTAAAACTGTGATTGATACTAACATTTATGTGATTTTAATTAAAAAATTAATTGGATCAATTAATTTCGCGAATGATTCAGAATTTTTTTTGTGTATTGACCCTACAGGAAATTGGGGCAAATTGCCACTGACGGACCTATCACAGAACTGGTACCTGTGCACCAGTTAGTTGCAATTTTTAAATAGTCGTAATTTATTTATTTCCGTACTCAGTTGATACTAAAAACTTAGATCCATTAAGATTTTAATATTAAGCATTTTCACATTTTGTGAAATAAAATTATCAGAATAACCTATTGTTCGACATATTTCAAAAGTTCTCTTTATACCCACCACCATAGGATGGGGGGTATATTAACTTTGTCATTCCGTTTGTAACACATCGAAATATTGCTCTAAGACCCCATAAAGTATATATATTCTGGGTCGTGGTGAAATTCTGAGTCGATCTCCGTCCGTCCGTCTGTTGAAATCACGCTAACTTCCGAACGAAACAAGCTATCGACTTGAAACTTGGCACAAGTAGTTGTTATTGATGTAGGTCGGATGGTATTGCAAATGGGCCATATCGGTCCACTTTTACGTATAGCCCCCATATAAACGGACCCCAAAATTTGGCTTGCGAGGCCTCTAAGAGAAGCAAATTTCATCCGATCCGGCTGAAATTTGGTACATGGTGTTAGTATATGGTCTCTAACAACCATGCAAAAATTGGTCCACATCGGTCCATAATTATATATAGCCCCCATATAAACCGATCCCCCGATTTGGCTTGCGAGGCCCCTAAGAGAAGCAAATGTCATCCGATCCGGCTGAAATTTGGTACATGGTGTTAGTATATGGTCTCTAACAACCATGCAAAAATTGGTCCACATCGGTCCATAATTATATATAGCCCCCATATAAACCGATCCCCCGATTTGGCTTGCGAGGCCCCTAAGAGAAGCAAATTTCATCCGATCCGGCTGAAATTTGGTACATGGTGTCAGTATATGGTCTCTAACAACCATGCAAAAATTGGTCCACATCGGTCCATAATTATATATAGCCCCCATATAAACCGATCCCCCAATTAGGCTTGCGAGGCCTCTAAGAGAAGCAAATTTCATCCGATCCGGCTGAAATTTGGTACATCGTGTTAGTATATGGTCTCGAACAACCATGCAAAAATTGGTCCACATCGGTCCATAATTATATATAGCCCCCATATAAACCGATCTCCCGATTTGGCTTGCGAGGCCTCTAAGAGAAGCAAATTTCATCCGATATGGCTGAAATTTGGTACGTGATGTTAGTATATGGTCTCTAACAACCATGCAAAAATTGGTCCACATCGGCTCATAATTATATATAGCCCCCATATAAACCGATCACCAGATTTGACCTCCGGAACCTCTTGGAAGACCAAAATTCATCTGATTCAGTTGAAATTTGGTACGTGGTGTTTATATATGGCCTCAACTTCCCATGCAAAAATTGGTCGATATCGGTCCATAATTATATATAGGCCCCATAAAAATCGATCCCCAGATTTGACCTCCAGAGCCCCTTGGAAGAGCAAAATACTTCCCATTCGGTTGAAATTTGGTACGTGATGTTAGTATATGGTATCCAACAACCATGCAGGAATAAGAAGTTTTAAGATACCACAACCCAAGTAATTCGATTGTGGATGATAGTCTTTCGTAGAAGTTTCTACGCAATCCATGGTGGTGGATTGCCGAACTTGCGGCCGTATATACTTGTTTTCATTTCGGGTTCGATTGGGATGCCCAAATTGAAACAGATTTCTAAGAGTTTGTGCGAGACTGGTTCCTGAGGACCTGTCTATGGTGTGCTCCTGCTAAATTGTCGCAGGACGTGTCCTTTGGGATGAGTCCAAGACGCGTCCTAAAATGTAAATTTACCCCGTCAATGACAAAGCCATGTTAAAGTGACAGGTCTCTTCCATACGTTTTGACCAGAACTGGGACTAGTCCATACACACCAGGGTCTAGTCCTGTACCGGTTCTGTGGTTGACCCATTTCCCGTAGGGGATATTAAAATTTATTAACAAATGTCCCAAAAATAAAATCAACGTATTTATTTTCCAAGTATTTTCTTATATTTTGCTTTCTACCAAATAATAAATAAACTTTTAAATTAAATTGTTTACACAAATAGAAAAAGAAATATTTAATCAAATGTATTTACATAATTTTATAAAAATAATTTTAAGCAAATATTTATATTCGGTCAACTTCCTAAATATCCCATTTGTAGTTGTGTAAACATAATTTTGAATATTATTAATGAACAGTTTTTGGTGTCATATGTGTTATCTCTAAGATTCTACAAGTTTATTAGCCTGATAAGCTCAATATTTATGATTCAATGGGGTTCTTTGAAATTTTCAATATTATTTGAACAATTATATCATCAATCTATTTTGACAGACATTCGCTTGGCATAAATGATACAAATAAAAATTCTGCAAACCTTCACTATTATTATATATATGAATGAGTAATGTAAGTAAGATGTCTTTCTTGCTATCATAATTTTTCAAACTGTTTAATAATTTAAAATTTTTATTTACACATTTTTAATTCCAAATATTTACAACATATATACAACATATATACAACATATATTACAACAATATTTAATAAAAGGGCCTAAAAAAAATTTTCAATGTCAAATTGATTTCTAGCACATGCCTTAACTGCCTACAAATTTCCTTGAGTATTTATTTGATCGCCACCACAAGGGACAAAAGTATTTCATTTATAATTCTGCCTAATGAAAATAAGTTTTAGAAATATTTCATTCATACAACATACATCAATTGCTATGGGACATTATTAATTAATTTATGTATTTTTAATAAGTTGCCATAAGTTTATTATAGTTGGGAATTTTTTGTTTTTCATAAAAATGGTTTTCTCTACATCGGTAATAATTCATAATAATTCCTATTAAAACCATGTATCAACCTTTAAGGTGATACAGTGTAGAATTGCTAGAGTTAATAAATAAAATGATTTATAAGGGTGTATTGTTGATTTTGTATTACTAATATGAATTCAAAAAATTAGGAATGCTAAAGAAAAGATGACCCTTCATACTGGGTTGATTTAGATTTTAGAAATTTTTACTGCAGTATTAAATTAAAGAAAAATGGTATAAATGTTTTTAAGAAAATTTCGTATTTCGAAAAAAGTACGATATACAAATTTAAAGACGGATACAATTTAGGTAAAATCAAAATTACCATGAACTAAAATAGAGATAAATTGGCTTTAGGGCCCTGAAGGATTCGCTTGTTTTTTTTTGTGTAGACAGGCAGACTGACATTTTTAATGGATTTGAATAGTTGGCCAACATCTCATTCCGTTCCACTTCCCAAATTTCTCAGTTGTTTAAAAATATTGTGTTAGAAATAATTCGATCGACCCTATTCTACATTCATATAATTTCCAATGAAAGTTAAATTTACCTTAACCAGGGTTACAATGTATACATAAAGGTTATAAAGAATCTAATTTAAAACAACTGCGGCAGCTCAACATCTAATTCTAGTAAATTACAGATATGAACAAAGTCCAGTAATTATTACAAGTAAAAATCAGTTTTGTAAAATATATCGGAGTGTGTCTTTACCCAAAGTATTCTATATAAATAATACTCACATAACAAATTTTAAAGTATAATTCACAATAGTTGAAATAGATTTTAGGGCTATGTAATATTATACAGAAAAAAATTTGACGAAAATTTATCCAAGTCTTAATTGAATTAAAAAAAAATCAATTAAAAATGTAATTGATTCAACAATTTAATTGAAACAACAATCAATCACAAAAATTAATAATATCAATTAATTTTTTAATTGGGTCAATTAATTTTTTAATTGACACCATCATTTTTGTTATGGAAGACATTTCATAAAAAAAAATTAATTGAATCAATTAATTTCGTGATTGAAGACAAAAACTATTTTTTTGTGTATGCAACCTAAATTTTAGAACACGCAATGCACATAATAATAAGGAAAAACTTCTTTAAATGAATGACATTTTAATTAAAAGAAAGTTTATAATATTTACTTAAAAAATAATTTCATTGAATTTAGGACACAGATCTTGGAAAATTTCATCCCTTCTTTAAAATCGTATGTCTTTGAAGTGAAGCAAAATATCCTTAAAGTACAAAAAAAAACTTTTTGATTTAAAGAAATCGTCTTTTGAAATTTGGCACAGATTCGTCAGACAGGTCAAGTTCGAAGATGGGCTATATCGATCCAAGTTTTGATATAGTCCCCATATAAAGCGACCTCCCGTTTTGGGGTCTTTGGCTTATAAAAAGTGTAGTTTTTATACAATTTGCCTGAAATTCGAAATCTGGAGGTATTTTAGGACCATCCAAAAGTGTACAGAAAATGGTGCCTATCGGTCCATGCTTTGGTATAGTCCCCGAATAAACCGATCTCCCGATTTTGCTTCTTGGGCGTCTATAAAGTGTATTTTCTATCCGATTTGCTTGAAATTGGAAATCTAGAGATATTCTAGGACCATAAAGAGGTGTGCCGAAAATGGTGAGTACCGGTCCATGTTTTGATATAGCCCCCGAATAGACCGATTTCCCGATTTTACTTCTTGGGCTTCTATAATCCGTAGTTTTTACCCAATTTACCTGAAATTGGAAATCTAGAGGTATTCTAGGACCATAAAGAGGTGTGCCGAAAGTGGGCTGTATCGGTTCATGTTTTGATATAGCCCCCATATAGACCGATCTCCCGATTTTACTTCTTGGGCTTCTAGAATCCGTAGTTTTAATCCAATTTACCTGTAATTTTAAAACTAGAGTTACTCTAGGACCCTAAAGACGTGTGCCGAAAATGGTGAGTACCGGTCCATGTTTTGATATAGCCCCCATATAGACCGATCTCCCGATTTTACTTCTTGGGCTTCTAGAATCCGTAGTTTTAATCCAATTTACCTATAATTTTAAATCTAGAGGTACTCTAGGACCATAAAGACGTGTGTCGAAAATGGTGAGTACCGGTCCATGTTTTTATATAGCCCCCAAATAGACCGATCTCCCAATTTTACTTCTTGGGCTTCTAGAATCCGTAGTTTTTATCCAATTTGCCTGAAATTTGAAATCTAGAGGTATTCTAGGGCCATAATATACCGATCTCCCAATTTTACTTCTTGGGCTTCTAGAATCCGTAGTTTTTACCCAATTTGCTTGAAATTGGAAATTTAGAGGTATCCTATAAAGACGTGTGTCGAAAATGGTGAATACCTGTCCATGATTTGATATAGACCGATCTCCCAATTTTACTTCTTGGGCTTCTAGAATCCATAGTTTTTACTCGATGCCCGATTCCATGTTAAGCTCAATGACAAGGGACCTCCTTTTTATTGCCGAGTCCGAACGGCGTTCCACATTGCAGTGAAACCACTTAGAGAAGTTGAGAGACCTCAGAAATGTCACCAGCATTACTGAGGTGGGATAATCCACCGCTGAAAATTTTTTGGTGTTCGGTCGAAGCAGGAATCGAACCCACGACCTTGGGTATGCAAGTCGGGCATGCTAACCATTGCACCACGGTTTTTTTTTTTGATATAGCCCCCTTATAAACCGACCCTCAGATTTGGGGTCTAGGTTCTAGAACTAAAATTAAATTTGCTGAATACTGTGTGTATCTTTCCAGGTTTTGGTATAGCCCCCATTACACCGAACTCCCGATTTGACTCCTAAATATACTGGCATTTTAGACCCATAACAAAGTGTATATGATTTAGTTTTATCGGTCCATTTGGTAAGGCCTCCATATAGACCGATTTCACTTATTGAGGGTATAGAAGGTACACTGATCATGAAAATTGCTTGAAACTGAATGCAAAATTTCCAGATTTTACTTCTCGTAGTCATTTAAATAATTGGGATGAAAATCCACAGATTATAGATTTCAAATCAAGGCGTTATTTCATCATTTTCTTGCACACTTACAAGAGATGTTTATGATTCCGCTAAAACTCAAACAAAAAATGGTTCTTATAAATTCAGAATCGGATCTAGTCTTCATAGGTTAAATCTTTACATATAACTGTGGGAAGCGTACTGGTTGAACTGATCTGTTTGGGAAAATATCTGTCATCAAACCCCCCTGAAATGTTCAAAGGAAACTATTATATTTGATTCATGGTGGTGGGTATTTAAGATTCGTATATTAGGGCTATAACTTTTTAACAATTTTTGCGAATTTAAAAATTGGCATACTATAGTCCAATAGGCCATTAAAAACTATGAGAAATACGATTTTACTTTTTCACTAGCGTCAAGTTCACCCACCAACAGCGACGAAGTTTAGAATATGAATATGAAAACAAAAAACAATTCTGTCAAACTTTATTTTAGTTTTAATGGAAATTTTGGCTTCTTCGACGAGTTTTCGAGTATAGCCACCTTTATTGTTAATAATTTGACTTCGTGATTCATTGCATTTCAATATGTCTTATAAGAAAAATGATATGAAATAAAATTACTTAATTTTTATTTTTTTTATTATTTTTATACCCTCCATCATAGGATGGGGGTATATTAACTTTGTCATTCCGTTTGTAACACATCGAAATATTGCTCTAAGACCCCATAAAGTATATATATTCTGGATCGTGGTGAAATTCTGAGTCGATCTAAGCATGTACCTCCGTCCGTCCGTCCGTCCGTCTGTTGATATCACGCTAACTTCCGAACGAAACAAGCTATCGACTTGAAACTTGGCACAAGAAATGGGCCATATCGGTCCACTTTTACGTATAGCCCCCATATAAAGGGACCCGCAGATTTGGCTTGCGGAGCCTCAAAGAGAAGAAAATTTCATCCGATCCGACTGAAATTTGGTACATGATGTTGGTATATGGTCTCTAACAACGGTGCAAAAATTGGTCTACATCGGTCCATAATAATATATAGCGCCCATATAAACCGATCCCCAGATTTGGCTTGCGAAGTCTCCAAGAGAAGCAAATTTCATACAATCCGGTTGTAATTTGGAACATGGTGTTAGTATATGTTCTTTAACAACCGTGCCAGAATTGGTCCATATCGGTCCATAATTATATATAGCCCCCATATAAAACGTTCTCCAGGCTCCGGAGGCCTCTTGGAGGAGCAAAATTCATCCGATCCGGTTCAAATTAGGAACGTGGTGTTAGTATATGGTCGCTAACAACCATACCAAAATTGGTCCAATCACACAAAAATTGGTCCATATCGGTTCATAATCATGGTTGCCACTAGAGCCAAAAATAATCTACCAAAATTTTATTTCTATAGAAAATTTTGTCAAAAGTTTATTTCTATAGAAAATTTTGTCAAAAGTTTATTTCTATAGAAAATTTTGTCAAAATGTTATGTCTACTTTGTCAAACTGAATTATATACGTATTGGATCGATCTTTTTTGATTTAATATATACCACGTATGGACTTACATACAATTTAGAAGATGGTGTTAGGAGGTTTTAAGATACCTTGCCATCGGCAAGCGTTACCGCAAGTTAAGTAATTCGATTGTGGATGGCAGTGTTTAGAAGAAGTTTCTACGCAATCCATGATGGAGGGTACATAAGCTTCGGCCTGGCCGAACTTACGGCCGTATATACTTGTTTTTTATTATTTTTAGCAGGATAACTCTCGATTTAACCGATTCTTACCTCATCAAACTTTAATAATAACTCTTAATAATAAATCATGCCATTTATATATAAAAATTAATAATATATTTAAAAAGTATTCAACTTGTGTACAACATTTGTATGAACATGCATTAACATTCAAATAAGCTACCCCCCATATACAAATTAGGAGGAAGTTCTTCCATTCAATGAATGCATAATAATGATAAATGTAAACATATCCAACTACGAATACATATACTCTAAAAGGCAATATATCTAGAAGAAATTCCAAAGGAATTACGTAAATTTGTATATGCGTTTTGCTAGCTAAATACACAAAATTTTGGCGAGAGTTGAGACATTCCTAACTCAAAAAAAAAAAAATATACCCTCTTGAAAACATCATCTTAATCGAAAATTTCCTGTACTTGAAAGTGATGTGAAGGAATCTATTCTATGTAGCTAAAGATAATATGCCAGAATAAACAAGAAAAAACTATTCTCCAAAATTAAGTGAAATTGCAAAATTTAAATAATAATAAAAACTAATAACAAATATATATATCATCACACTTCATACAAAAAACAAATGTGGAACGTGTTAGACATACCGTGATGTCTCTATGGCGACATGTGGCGACATTTCCGTTTGAATGTAGAAATGTTCCATTGAATGTCATTTCATAAGCGTTTTCTTCCTGTGTGAGACGTTAATTGTGGAGGTTTTTCTTTCACTGGTTTGTCACTGGACCAAACTTGAATGAATTTCTGTGAACTAAGATGCTATTCAAATATCTGCAGTTGACGATAAAGGCTAAATGTAGTAGTCAGGTCATTTAAGGTGTGTATTCAAGCGATAGTGATACAAGAAGAATTAGATCGTCTGTCCATCTATTTGATGTTCGCAAGATAGAGGTTGCAATTCTTATGTGAATTTTATGGCGAACAAACGATAAACCTTTATTGTGTTTTAAGAGAGATGAACTAGTACATAATAATAATAATAATATTTTCGGTTCAGTTTTAGTTATAGGTCGAAAATATAAAAGCAGGAATATATTAACCTCCACATTCATAAAAGTTTGCGTAAACTTTAAACCAACTATTACCACACAAATTCTTTCTATAAACTGCCAGTAAATTGTAATGAATATAGATTTAAGTCGTTAGAATATTAAAATTTTTATACAAAGGCAAAAATAAGTCCTAAACTGAAGAAATGTAATATGCTGCAAAAAGAAGTAGAATTCGGTCAGTGTCAATTAAGAGTGTATGCAGAAGTTAAGCTGTAGACTATTAATCAAGAGATTTTTCTGTTGTTACAGACATTTGAGATTAACGAGTTCATTGTGATACCACAGATGGCAGACTTTTGTCTTATCAATGAATACTGTCTGATAGCCTTGTAAATCTTGATTATTTTTGATTACTCGTTTCTTTTGAATTGAATATTCGTTACCTTAATATAAAAGACATTTTGGTTAATTTGTTATAACATTTTCTTCTTTTTAAAGTTTATTACTTATTACACTGCACATAGCTGGTCCCACCAAATCATGGTTGCCATTTTGGTCCGATCAGACCAAATTTGGACCAAAGAATTATTAATTTTTAAATTTGTTCCGATGATCGGACCAAATGGTATTTGGTTGATTTTGGTCCATTTTCGTCAAATCGGTATTATTTTAGAGATAAAATTTTGACAAAATTTCCTAAAGAAATGCAATTTTAATAAAATTTTCTATAGAAATAAAATTTTGACAAAATTTGCTATAGAAATAAAATTTTGACATTTTCTATAGAAGTAAAGTTTTGACAAATTTTTCTATAGAAATGAAATTTTAACAAAATTTTCGATAGAAATAAAATGTTAACAAAATTTTCTATAGAAATAAAATTTTGACAAAATTTTCTACAGAAATAAAATTTTTACAAAATTTTCTATAGAAATAAAATTTTGACAAAATTTTCTATAGAAATAAAATTTTGACAAAATTTTCTATAGAAATAAAATTTTGACAAAATTTTCTATAGAAATAAAATTTTGACAAAATTTGCTATAGAAATGGAATTTTGACAAAATTTGCTATAGAAATAGAATTTTGACAAAATTCTCTATAGAAATAAAATTTTGACAAAATGGTATATAGGAATAATATTTTGACAACATTTTATATAGAAATAAAATTTTGACAACATTTTCTGTAGAAATAAAAATTTGACAAAATTTTTTATCGAAGTAAAATTTTGGAAAAATTTTAACTTTTAAATGGTTTTAATTTAATTTGGAAAAATGGTCCGCTGGTATGAATTTTGGTCCAATTGTGGACAAAATAAAAATTCATTGTGGCACCAAATACACAGTAGGAGCTTCTTTCCATTTCATATTCGGCTTTGAGAAAGATAGATCTTTTAGCAAAAAAAACCGATATTGTAAAATTTGTTTGGGAGACTCAATATATGGTCTGGGAAAAAGTGGATTCACTGCTCTTCGAGAAAAATGTGATCCCTATGGTCAAATGGAAAAAAATGAGGATCGAGTTTTATATGTGAAGGATCTTGTAGTCCTCTATCCGATGGTAAAAAGGATTCGCAAACACGGTTGCCACAATTGGTAGAATTGTACCTAATGGTAGATTTTTTACTGTTTAGTAGATTTTTTTGGTAATAGTTTCCTCCGACGAAGATATACTTCAATTGCTCTTTTATTACCATTATTTTTGACGAATTCCAGAATAGAGAAATCAGGATGATATAGACTATTCCATTTGTATTTGTACAGCAATTTCGGCAATATTTATGGATATATTTAAAAGGGGGGGGGGGGGTTTTGGGGCTACAAAGGAAGTCTTTTATTTCCGAATTGATAGATTATTTGTTACTCTTATATCAACCGTGCTCTCAGACACATTTTGCTACACCCGTTTTTACCATCGGATAGATGACTAAAAGATCTATCTTTCACATATAAATTTTAGACAAACAAAGATCGTTTCTCAGTTGCTTTTCGCTGTAAGGAAGTTTTATTTGAAAGGAAAGTATATAATGTGCAAACAATTTCATAAAGACTAACTAAAAAAAAAAAACAAGAAATCTTTCTCACTTCCACGAGGCTTTTTAGTTCTAAGCACCTTTTTCTATAATACAAACAATGTAGAAGAAATTATTCGATTTTATACATTTTTTAAAATTGTATCCCTCGCGTGGACGGAAAATCGAACCGCGGACCATGCAATTTGTAACAACATACATTTAGTTGGGCAGCGTGGAGCAATGGTTAGTACGTCCGCCTTGCATACCAAGGGTCGTGGGTTCGATCCCTGCCTCGACCGAACACCAAAAAGTTTTTTTTACATATATTCCAGATATGTTCGGAAGATTCCGACAAAGTGTTCAGCTTTACATACTACTATATTAAATTTTTGCAATGAAACTATAAAATTAGTATTAAAAGACTTAAAATCAGAAAAGAACAGTTTTATTAAAAAAAAAAAAACAAGTATATACAGCACTAAGTTCGGCCGGGCCGAATCTTAAACACCCACCACCATGAACCAAATATTAGGGTTTCCTTTAAAATTTCAGGAGGGCTTGAGGACTTGAGAACACTTTCCGAAGATAAATTTAAAGATTTCACCTATGAGGACTATATCAGATTCTGGATTCATAAGAACCATTTTTGTTTGAGGTTTAGAGGAATCATTAACATCTCTTGTAAGGGTGAAAGAAAATTATAAAATGATGTCTTGATTTGAAATCTTTAATCTGTAGAAGTAAAATCTGGAAATTTTACATTGAATTTCAAGCAATTTTCATGATCAGTGCGCCTTCTACACCCTCAAGAAGTGGAGTCGGTCTATATGTAGGCATTACCAAAGGGACCGATAAAAACTTAATCCGATACACGTTTTTGTGAGCCTACAACACCAGAATACTTACAATTTCAGGCAAATCAGATAAAAACTACGGTTTCTAGAAACCGTAGGAGTTAAATCGGGAGACCGTTCTTATGGGGGCTATACTAAAATATGGACCGATACTCACCGTTTTCGGCACACATCTTTATGACCCGAAAATACCTCTAGATTTCCAATTTCAGGCAAATAGTATAAAAACTTCGGATTCTAGAAGCCCAAGAAGTAAAATCGGGAAATCGGTCTATATGGGGGCTATACCAAAATATGGACCGATACTCACCATTTTCAGCACACCTCTTTATGGTCCTAAAATACCTCTAGATTTCCAATTTCAGACAAATTGGATAAAATCTACGGTTTCTATAAGCCCAAGACCCCAAATCGGGAGGACGTTTTATATGGAGAGCATACCAAAACATGGACCGATACTCACAATTTTTGGCACAAGTATTTGTGGTCCTACAATACCTCTAGATTTCCAATTTCAGGTAAATTGAATAAAAACTACGGTTTCTATAAGCCCAAGAAGTAAAATCGGGAGATCGGTCTATATGGGGGCTATACCAAAATATGGACCGATACTCACAATTTTTTGCACACGTATTTATGCTCCTACAATACCTCTAGATTTCCAATTTCAGGTAAATTGAATAAAAACTGCGGTTTCTATAAGCCCAAGAAGTAAAATCGGGAGATCGGTCTATATGGGGGCTATACCAAAACATGGACCCATACTCACCATTTTTGGCACACCTCTTTATGGTCCTAAAATACCTCTAGATTTCCAATTTCAGACAAATTGGATAAAAACTACGGTTTCTATAAGCCCAAGACCCCAAATCGGGAGGACGTTTTATATGGAGAGCATACCAAAACATGGACCGATACTCACAATTTTTGGCACAAGTATTTGTGGTCCTACAATACCTCTAGATTTCCAATTTCAGGTAAATTGAATAAAAACTACGGTTTCTATAAGCCCAAGAAGTAAAATCGGGAGATCGGTCTATATGGGGGCTATACCAAAATATGGACCGATACTCACAGGTAAATTGAATAAAAACTGCGGTTTCTATAAGCCCAAGAAGTAAAATCGGGAGATCGGTCTATATGAGGGCTATACCAAAACATGGACCCATACTCACCATTTTTGGCACACCTCTTTATGGTCATAAAATACCTCTAGATTTCAAATTTCAGGCAAATTGGATAAAAACTACGATTTCTATAAGCCCAAGACCCCAAATCGGGAGGTCGGTTTATATGGGGACTATATCAAAACCTGGACCGATATAGCCCATCTTCGAACTAGACCTGCCTGCAGACAAAAGAGGAGTTTGTGCAAAATTTCAGCTCGATTGCTTCATTATTGAAGACTGTAGCGTGATTACAACAGACAGACAGACAGACGGACATCGTTATATCGTCTTAGAATTTCTCCCTGATCAAGAATATATATACTTTATATAGTCGGAAATCGATATTTCGATGTGTTACAAACGGAATGACAAACTTATTAACCCCCGTCACCATTCTATGGTGGTGGGTATAATAAAAATTTTGTAACAAACGATTTTTTTTTTTTTGGTGATAAAAGTTTAAAATTTTCGAAGAAATTCAAAAAACTCTAACAAAAGAAAAACGTTTTCGGTACACGTTTTTTGTTTTCCTTTTAACAACAAAATAGAGATACTTTCGGACTCTAATTCAATTTTTGTTTGAACTTCTCATTAAAAGGAACTATATTACCAAGATTTAAGTTAATAAGACTTAGGGTTATGTTAAGATATATGGCCAAATGAAAATTTTGCGATTCCGAATTTCAGAACATGAAGGATAAAGTTTTTTTCCTTGTCTAAACTTTTTCAATAGAGTCGTTTTGTCCTTATAGTTTGATTTTTGATATAATGATTGGACTTCAAATTGGATATCTCAACATGAAAAAACAAAGGTGAACATGGTTTTAATAATTCTGAACATTTTTTCAAAATTAATGAAAACGCCTTTAAATTTGTTGATTTTTTGTCAAAGCAAAAAAGCGTTAAAATTAGAAGATTTATTTCAACACTTTATTTTAAAGACTTTTTTTACTTGAAACAGATAATAATTTCATAATTTCTACTTATAGTCTAGTTCAGAATTAGGAATATTAAGTTGTCGTTAACATGATTTCAAAGCACTCTGATAACATAAGAAGAAAAAAGCTAGAAATTAATAAATTATATTTTGTTTCTTATAATTGAGCAGTCAAAACTTATATTTAAAAAAGAGATTTGTTTCTTAAATTTCTCCACTTCTTTGACTCGGTAACAATACCAAACTCATTAGTGTAAAGACAAAATCAGGGCATTTTTTTCAGTGTGTATAACTAATTTTTTCACATATATGTGGCGTTTATTTTTTCCTTACATATATCATTTCCATGTGGAACATATAAATAAGCAATTTATCTATTAATTGTTTCTTGCATTAAATTCGAATAAATTCAAATATCTATTGCTAAATCCGACTATACATCACTAGTTTAGATACGAATAAATAACGACCTTAGAATAAACTAAAAAGGAAAGCTACACTACTTATGAAGACAATCATTCAAGTAGGTAGGCATTCAAACGTTCAGAATTATACTACTTTGAGTGTAAAATAAGAAAACTCATGATGATAACTTATGTATTTATTCACACTTGCACTTGAAGGCACAAGTTTCGCGCCAATTTCCATTAAATAACACACCGCTGATAAAAGCAGCAAGTGTTACGTTTGTCCATTTTGTCATGGCGTCTATACAGACTCTCGCTCTCACTTTCTCTCCTTGTCTCTAAAGGTCTGGCAAAAGGTGAAGAAACCATTCTACATTCTAATCGAGACCTAAGAAAGTTTAAGAGACAGGCTTGAGGCGAGAAGAGAGAGGCCATATATGTTTGAGAACATTTTCTCCTGTATGTTTAGCCGAGATTAGTTAGTTGTGCGATGACAGCTTTAATTTTTGTGAATAATTTTCAATCAAGACCCCAGCCAGACACTTTCATTGCCGTTGTATAGAAGACATGAATATACACTTGTGCATTTGTTTAATAGATCTGCTAGTAGCTTTATTGAAAATAAACCATAGCTCTAGTATTGGTAAAATTAACACAATTGCTTTATGTACCGTGTGCGCTCTATGCAATATAGCTATAGATAGACAGAATACATACATGTTTACTTATAGGCAAAATATAATCAAAGATTTGGAGAGATACAGTGGGGCAAGAAAATATTTTGACATGTCAAAATATTTATTTTTAATTTTTTGCTAGGTGTAATGACACAACTGATCCTTGTTAAGCAATTTTTTGCCTCAATAACGTACACAGATTTAGAGTGTAAAATTTTCATTATTCTCACTAATATCCATATTAATATATTTGAAAGTAAATAAGACTATTCATCGGAAACGTTTCTTGACCTACTGTACTAAAAAAAACAAGAAAACCCGCAACAAATACAATTTTAAAATGGAATTATTTTTGTTAGATAATTTTTGTTAGCTATGAAAGAGGCGAGAGTGCGACAACAAGTGTTATCTATTATTTAATTGGAATAAATGCTTTTGGGTTAACTCATATCTATGTGCATTTACAACGGACGTTTTATTGACTTTTTGCCAACGGAAATTGGTCGTTTTTTTGCGAAGATAATCACGAACTTTTGTGTTTAGAGGTAAATCAAGGAAAAACTTTATGTATTTAACTCGGGCAAAGATGGAAAAAACCGGAAATTATTTAATTTTAATTTTCAAAAAAGTATTTTAATTATTTCATGTTATATAAGGTCGAAACGATATATGCAAAATGCTTTATTGTGTTTACACTGAAACACAAGCCTGCCCGTTTCGTTTAGTTTCACGCTAAAGATTTTTGTATAGATTACGGAGCCAAAGAAGTGGAGAATTGAACTAAGCATGCATTTAAGACGCAACTTACTTTTAAATTTAAGTTTAGCATACTTTATACCACAAAGCCAGAAACCTTATCTTATTAATTTTTCCGTCTGCCTTGCTCATGTTACTCCTTTGTAGAGGTGTGCACGTGACACGAAATTGACGTGACTCACGAAAATTTTCGTGACTCACGCGTGAGTCGTGAGTCACGCTGACGGCAACGGCGTGAGTGTGCGTGAGCGTGATTAACCAACCAAATGTCTTGCGTGAGCGTGAGTAACGAAAATAATATCTTCGTGAGTGTGCGTGAGTAACGAATTTCGGAAAAACGCGATCACGAAAATAATCCCGCTGACGAACATAAATTGCTTACGAGTTGAATTCATTTATAATTTTAGTCACATCCTAGGTGGTAAGAGTTTTATAACGCACTCGATTTTAACCATACTCATGTCTTCAGTCAGGTTCTGAAGGTAAGTCGCTCATAAAATTATTCGTGAGTCACGACATTTGTCGTAAGTCACGATATTTTTCGTGAGTCACGACATTTAAAAGATTTTCGTGAGTGAGTGTGCGTGAGTACAAATTTTCATTTCGTGAGCGTGCGTGAGCCCTACCAAAAAATATCGTGCGTGAGTGTGCGTGAATAAGATTTCTCCGTCGTGAGTGTGCGTGAGCAAAATATTACTCACGTGCACACCTCTACTCCTTTGTAAACGTATTGCCATCTATATTCGGGATTGGGAACCATAGTGTTGCAATCTGCCGTATCGTAAAGATTGACATTTTGAGGTTACACGTACCAGAACGTTTTGATATACGAGTGCTGTTGTATTGTTTACAACAACTTAAAAGATTCACATCGCCAAAAAAAATATATTAAATCGTGCGGTTATTTTTTTGCAATTTTCGACGTGGATTAACTAACCTAACCAAACCTTATGGCCAGTGTTTATCGATGGTATGGTGAATTCAACCGAGGTCGTACTTCACTCCAAGACGAATTGCCTGCAGATCGCTGTTGTGCGGGATTACATTGATGACATAGCAAGTGAAATTGCAAAATCGTCATGTGAGCTATTGTGAGAATGAGACAACCTTCGACATTAGTGGAACCAGCATACATTCAATATTGCATGAAAATTTGACCGTCCAAAAATTTAATCGCGTTGGATCCCACATAAATTGTCAATCGCTCAAAAAAAGAGTCGTGTCCATTGGTCGAAAGAAATGCTCAAAAAATACGATCGCGGTGCTTCGAAACACGTCTATGACATCGTGATAGGTGATGAATCGTGGATTTAAGCGTATGAGCCCCAAATTAAACAGCAATCGATATTGCCAGTTGTCTTTCAAGAAATCAGGAAAACCAACCGTCGAACGCGGATCTATCTTCACATCGACAATGTGAGCTCATACACGGTCTCAAACAGTTGTCCGTACACCAAACTGTTGAAAATATATTTCATCGTATCTCAGAAACTAAATAATTTGATTTTAATCCATAGTTTTCGGGAAAATAATTATTAAAGCTTGATCTTTATAATACAATGTAACAGGTTTGCTGATAAGTCCCCGGTCTGACACATAGATCGCGTCGCTAGTATTAAATGCATATTATTTTTATATAGTACCAACCTTCAAATGATTCGAGTCAAAATTTGACGTCTATTAGTTTGTGAGATAGAGCGTCTTTTGTGAAGCAACTTTTGTTATTGTCAAAAAAATGGAAAAAAGGATTTTCGTGTTTTGATAAAATACTGTTTTCTGAAAGGGAAAAATACGGTGGAAGCAAAAACTTGGCTTGATAATGAGTTTCCAGACTATGCCCCAGGGAAATCAACAATAATTGATTGGTATGCAAAAGTCAAGCGTGGTGAAATGGGCACATAGGACGGTGAACGCAGTGGACACCCGAAAGAGTAACCACCTCGACGAAAACATCAAAAAAATCCACAAAATAATTTTGAATGACCGTAAAATGAAGTTGAAAGATATCAAAGGAACGTGTAGGTCATATCATTCATCAATATTTGTTTATGCGAAAGCTCTGTGCAAATTGGGTGCCGCGCGAGCTCACATTTGACCAAAAACAACAACGTGTTGATGATTCTGAGCGGTGTTTGCAGCTGTTAACTCGTAATACACCCGAGTTTTTCCGTCGATATGTGACAATGGATGAAACATGGCTGCATCACTACACTCCTGAGTCTAATCGACAGTCGGCTGAGTGGACAGCGACCGGTGAACCGTCTCCGAAGCGTGGAAAGACTCAAAAGTCCGCTGGCAAAGTAATGGCCTCTGTTTTTTGGGATGCGCATGGAATAATTTTTATCGATTATCTTGAGAAGGGAAAAACCATCAACAGTGACTATTATATGACGTTATTGGAGCCATATGAAGAAGAAAAAAGTGTTGTTCCACCAAGACAACGCACCGTGCCACAAGTCATTGAGAACGATGGCAAATATTCATAAATTGGGCTTCGAATTGCTTCCTCACCCACCGTATTCTCCAGATCTGGCCCCCAGCGACTTTTTCTTGTTCTCAGACCTCAAAAGAATGATCGCAGGGAAAAAATTTGGCTGCAATGAAGAGGTGATCCCCGAAACTGAGGCCTATTTTGAGGCAAAACCGAAGGAGTGGTATCAAAAAATTGGAAGGTCGTTATAATCGTTGTATCGCTCTTGAAGGGAAATATGTTGCATAATAAAAACGAATTTTGACAAAAAAAAATGAATTTTTCTTTGTTAGACCGGGGACTTATCAGCCAACCTGTTAGCTATAGTTTTTCTTTTATGAATGTCCATTTAGTAGAAACATATAGTAGAAAAATTGTCTCAAAATTTCGTATTTGTCGTTTATTGTTAAAGATGTTTATAAAAATGTATTTTGGTGCTCCCTTATATGGAAAATATATATATAGCCTATTTAGATTAAAGCCTCTACTTTAAAATAACATTGAGAAATAAATCGAAACTAAGTGGGAAAACAGAATTTGGTGTCTTTTTCGAATGTCCTTCTAAGTGGACATCGGTAGTGAAAGGGTTAAGGGAATCTTAGGATCCAAGTAAACTTTTTTGAGTGTATGCTAAGCAAAATTGACATTTGTATTTTAAGGACAAGAAATCTTAGTCCTCACGACAACATTTTTTCAGTGTACCTATCATCTCCGAAGAGGCAAGACGAAACTTCTTTCAAATCAATAAGTTCATTCTATTTCATTTTTTTTTGGTAAATTGGGGACCCCATTGTTTTAACAGATTACGGAAATGGGACAACACAATTCTTCTACTTGAAGTAAAATTGTCAATAACATACATTTATCTGCAGAGGTAATATATTCTCCGATAAGCACGTAGGTAAAATATACTACATTTTATTTTAACACAATAATGTGTAAAAATATATCCCATTTTAGTGGAGTCACCACCAAGCAGCATATAGCAACAATTTCCTTTGAATTTATTATATAATTTTAAAAATAAATATATTTAAGTTTAATTTTACTTGCGGTATGGAGGAGAGTTCGTTTCTATGTATGAATAAGAATTGGAGCTGATAAGTTTTTCATGATAAGCAAAGTTCTATGTGGTTTACTTGCTAAGCACCAGACTATGTACATACATCACCAAGTACACGTAATTGCTGTTCAAATGATGCTCTGTTAAAATAGATTGTTGAAAAAAAAATGAAATTAGCAAAAAAAAAAAACAAAACAGCTAACAACAATTCTAACATTGTATAGATGACACACTTACTCAAGTATTAAATTTTATGATACTCCAAAGACTAATTTTGCTGTTTAAATATATGTACTTGTACAACTGTTGTAGAGTCATATAAATGTTACCAACTTGATGGCATATAAACTGGATGTGTAATGGCAAATATATACACAGAAAAAATATTAGTAGACTTTAATCACGAAATTAATTGATTTAATTAATTTTTAATTGAAACTGCTTCAATCATGGAAATTATAATATCAATCACTAACGTCAATTAAGAAATTATTTGATTCAACAAATAAATAATTGGTGCAATTTATATCTGTTTTACATTGATTGGAATCAATTACTACCATGTGCGTTAAAATAAACAAAATAAACTATCCAAGACACAAACCAAGTCATTATTGCCTGCGTACCTAATGGATTCATTGCAATTTTGGGAAGATAACATTTTAATACAAATTTGGTTTGTGCCTCTGCTAGTTAAACTTAGATTGTATATTTTCATACACACATCAATATCTTATTTGAATATATTTTCAATAAAAAATTTAATTGAAAATATTTTAATGACATTTTTTTGAACTAATTCGACCAAATATGAAGTTTAATGCCTTTAAACACACAAATTTATTTTTTCTAATATTGTTCACTCCGAATCCAAAAGAAACTGCGAGATAATTTCCAAGCTTGTTCCACGCTGTTTAAATGAAAGCTATGTAATTTTCATGAATATTATATACACTGAATACAACAAACCGAAATCAAAAATAAGATTAAGGAATTGTAGCTATGTGAGAATTGTAGCTATGTGGTGCACGGTGGTGGTGAAAAATGGTTCAATTTGGGAGGTATAATTCTCGTATCCCATATAATTTTGGACCCAAATTAAATCATCCCACCGCGCCAGATCTACACTAAAGACTATGGAAACTTGCATTAGCAAGCAAAGAAACATATGTCTACACTCAAAAAAAAGTTTACTTGGATCCAAAGATTTTGACCTTCCCTTAAGGAATGATTCCGAGCCAAAGATGCGGCTTCTTTAAAATAAAGAATTTTTTTAGCGATCTATCTGGCTTTAAATCTAGGACCAATAAAATTAAAATTAGGATACAGATCTCATTTATCAAATGTTCATTCTCTTTTCGCGGTTTATTAATAAAGGTACTCATGTACAAACACCCAGAAAAAAGTGACCCCTTCTTTAAGTTAAAATGAACTCATTGTGAAGAAAGTTGAACTTCGTATAGCGTCAAAGACATTTTTATTTGTTTGAACGATGTGATTTTCGTAGAAATTAGGTATAATGCATTCCATATATTAGTTAACATTTTCCTATATTTATGTACCACAATACTACAGAATGAAAAAATTTAACTGATTTGAATTCATATATGGAATGATTTTATTGAATTTTTTTCATTCATTTGGACAAATCTTACATATTTGTGGTAAAACTTTTACTTCATAATTAGAACTGCTTACCTTCGTTTTTAAATACAATTTTATTTATTTATATAAGCAATTTTATCTTCAATAAAAGACATGTTTTATTAATATATTGAATATATTTATTAAGAATCAACAGCATCGACTGTCCTTGAAATATTAGTTTATTATTCAACTATTTCCAATTTCCATGTGATATTATCAACTGTAAAACACACTTTTTCTTCTTCTTGTACTTTTCACTTTTAATAAGTTGCTGCCTAACGATTTCAATACCTACAAATATAAAAAATCATAAACCATTTTTGTTACAAAAGGTTAGCGTCACTGAATATTACCTGATAATTGAAGATTCCAAAATGAAGACAAATGAAAGGGTTGTTATTCTGCTGGTGTTTTCTTTCTTTATACACCATGACGAACAATGATAGATTTATTTTCAAAAAACGAAAATTTTTTCTCACTAATTTAAAATAACAAATATTTTATATATTTTATTTGTTATTTATTATATTATTTTACCATATTATTTTTTAACAATCTCTCCGTATACCACAACAACGCGATTCCAACTAAAAAAACAACCCACGCGCAAACACATCGATTACGATGACAGGTATCGATTACAGGTAACAATAGAAATATAGGAAAATTTCCTATATTCTAACAAGTGTGTTTCCTTAAGTTTTGAAAGGATTGCATACTTCTTAGTACGAATAAACTAAAATATT
This sequence comes from Haematobia irritans, assembly GCF_050003625.1. NCBI lineage: Eukaryota > Metazoa > Arthropoda > Insecta > Diptera > Muscidae > Haematobia > Haematobia irritans. The sequence continues at coordinate 260,224,015 of NC_134397.1, forward strand.
TTTCTATGCCAAGTGTTGTTCGTATGTATGTAAAACTTTCTATTATAAAGGAAGTCACAATTATCATTTTATAAGAAATTTTACTAATTTTGAGGAAACTTGGTTTTAGTTCGGATTTTGTTTATTTTTACGAATGCTTTGTTATCGGTGAATAAACTTTTCTTGTTCAGTAGTAAATTCTTATACCCAGCGAAGAAAACAGTATGAGTAAAATTCCATGCCTTATTCTAGTTAATGAACTATTCCTAACTGCTTACAGTTTAGGATTTTTTTACTGAAACGAGTAAATTTTATTATTTCTCACAAAAATTTACATTAATGGTAATAAAATGGATAAACCATATTGGTGAAAAATTTGTCCTTTAGTTTCGAAGGCACTTTTTTCTGGGTGAACAAACGCCAGTTTAAAATCCAAATTATAACGGATACTTCAAAGTAAAAAATGTTTTCTTAATTCCAAAAAACTTTAAACCAAAGATGATAAATCCTCAAAATAAGTCTTAACCTATATTTGAAGCGTTTTTATCTTAAATCTAAAGATACAGTATTTCAGTTAATTTAAGGACGATTTCTTTAAATCAAAAATGTGTTTCTTTACTTTAATGAAAATTAGCATTAGTTCAAAGACATGAGACTTTAACGGAGGGACGCAAATTTACAAAAATGGTGTCCTAAATTTAATGAAATTAATTTTTGAATTTTATTTTAAAGAAATTTGTCTTTAATAGTTTGTAAATTTCGTATCCTAAAATTTAGGTTGCGTAATCTTTAATATCACGTAAATATTTTTTTCAGTGTAGTTAGGCTTGTGAGATTAGTATCTGGCGGTTTCTTTTCAATAGTTTCATAATTCAATCCATTCTTTAATCTTCATGTCCAATAAGCTCGTATTAGAGGTAAAAACGGGTAATAATAGGTAAAAACATTTTTAATATAAAGAAATCGTCTTTAAATTAACTGATAATTTTCAATCTTTAGATATAAGATAACAACGCTTCAAATATAGACTAAGTTTTTTGGTACACACCAAAAAAATATGTTTTGTCTTCAATCACGAAATTAATCAATTTATTTTGAATTGAAATGTCTTCAATCATAGAAATGATAGTATCAATTAAAAAATTAGTTGAAAGTCCATTAAAAAATTAATTGATCCAATTAAAAAACTAATTGATACTATTAATTTTTGTGACTGAATTTTGTTTCAATTAAAAAATTTTTTGAATCAATTAAATGTTTAATTGAATATTTTTATGTATGGTTAGGTTAGGTTAGGTTAGGTTAGGTTAGGTGGCAGCCCGATGTATCAGGCTCACTTAGACTATTCAGTCCATTGTGATACCACATTGGTGTACTTCTCTCTTATCACTGAACGCAACCCGATTCCATGTTAAGCTCATTGACAAGAGACCTCCTTTTTATAGTCGAGTCCGAACGGCGTGAAACCACATTGCAGTGAAACCACTTAGACAAGCTTTGAAACCCTCAGAAATGTCACCAGCATTACTGAGGTGGGATAATCCACCGCTGAACAACTTTTTGGTGTTCGGTCGAAGCAGGAATCGAACCCACGACCTTGTGTATGCAAGGCGGGCATGCTAACCATTGCATTACGTTGGCTCCCTATTATTGATGTAGGTCGGATGGTATTGCAAATGTGCCATATCGGTCCACTTTTACGTATAGTCCCCATATAAACGGACCCCCAGTTATGGCTTGCGGAGCCTTTTAGAGAATGTATGGTCTCTAACAATCATGCAAAAATTGGTCCATATCGTTCCATAATTATATATAGGCCCCATATACACCGATCTCCAGATTTGACCTCTGGAGCTTCTTGGAGGAGCAAAATTTATCCGATCCGGCTGAAATTTGGTACGGCTGTTAGTATATGGTCTATAACAACCATGCAAAATTGGTCCATAATGGGCTATAGTTATATATAGCCGATCCGCAATCACACAAAAATTGGTCCATATCGGTTCATAATCATGGTTGCCATTCGAGCCAAAAATAATGTACCAACATTTTATTTTATATATATTTAATATCAAAATTTTATTTTATATATATTTTATATCAAAATTTTATTTTATAGAAATTTTTGTCAAAATTGTATTCCTATAGAAAATTTTGTGAAAATTTTATTTCCATAGAAATTTTTTTCAAAATTTTGTTTCTATAGAAAATTTTGCCAAAAATTTATTTCTATAGAAAATTTTGTCAAAATTTTATTTCTATAGAAAATTCTGTCAAAAATTTATTTCTATAGAAAATTTTGTCAAAATTTATTTTTATAGAAAATTTTGTTAAAATTTTATTTCTATAGAAAATTTTGTCAAAATTTTATTTCTATAAAAAATTTTTTCAAATTTTATTTATATAGAAAATTTGTCACAATTTTATTTTTATAGAAAATTTTGTCAAAATTTTATTTCTATAGAAAATTTTTTCAAATTTTATTTATATGGAAAATTTTGTCAAAATTTTATTTCTATAGAAAATTCTGTCAAAAATTTATTTCTATAGAAATTTTGTCAAAATTTTATTTCTATAGAAAATTCTGTCAAAAATTTATTTCTATAGAAAATTTTGTCAAAATTTATTTTTATAGAAAATTTTGTTAAAATTTTATTTCTATAGAAAATTTTTTCAAATTTTATTTATATAGAAAATTTTGTCACAATTTTATTTTTATAGAAAATTTTGTCAAAATTTTATTTCTATAGAAAATTTTTTCAAATTTTATTTATATAGAAAATTTTGTCAAAATTTTATTTCTATAGAAAATTTTGTCAAAATTTATTTTTATAGAAAATTCTGTCAAAATTTATTTTTAAAGAAAATTTTGTCAAAAGTTTATTTCTATAGAAAATTTTGTCAAAATTTTATTTCTATAGAAAATTTTGTCAAAATTTTATTTCTTTACAATATTTTGTCAAAATTTTATTTCTTTTTAAAATTTTGTCAAACTGACTGATATACATAATCGGCCTTTTTTTTAGTTTAATATACGCAACGTATGGACTAACTTACAATTTAGAAGACGGTGTTAGGAAGTTTTAAGATACCTTGCCATCGGCAAGTGTTACCGCAACCCAAGTAATTCGATTATGGATGACAGTTTTTAGTAGAAGTTACTACGCAAGCCGTGGTGGTGGGTACATAAGATTCGGCCTGGCCGAACTTACGGCCGTATATACTTGTTTAAAACTCAATTAAGACTTTAATTGGAAAAATTTTCGTGAAATTGTTTTCTGTGTATTAAAAAAATCATTTTATACTTTAAAGTATCTAATATAATTTGGATTTTTAAACTCGTAGCTTTATTAATATATCCCAAAATGAGAATGAAAGTTCAATAAATGAGATCTGCATGCTAACTATAATTTTTTTGATCTGAAATTTAAAGCTACATAGGCCCCTAAAAAATGTCTATTTTGAAGAAGGAGCAGCTTTGGCTCGGAGTCCATATCAAAATCCTTAAGGGAAAATCAAACTCTTTGGATCCAAGTAAAATTATTTTTGAGTGTACTAAAATGTATTTTTCAGGGGAATTATTAATTAATTCGTAGCTCTGAGACAAGTAAGCTATAGTAAGAAATAAATTCTCGCTTTTGCAAAAGGTATATTCACAGCCTGTTTCTGTATGTCGAACGTGCTCCATCGATCGACTGAAAATCATAGAAACAGCTGATTTTTGGCTATAAAATCATCTGTTTGTCACCATTTGAGTCGATCGATAGGGCTCGTTCGACATGCAGAAACAAGCTGTCAATATTTGTAATTTTTGGAAAATTTTTCACACTGTTATTATGGCACTTTGCCATTATTTTTTTTTTCCACTCATTAATAAAGTAAAATATTCCGCAAAATGTATGTATATAAATGAAAAAAAAAACAAACAAAATCTATCATTGATTTCAATGTAGACCTACATTGTCAATCAATATGTGATGAGGTAGTCGAACTTTTGTTTGCTATAATTAATGTTAATTACAAAATTCATAGAACATACGATTACAAAAAACACCTCATACAATTTTATTCCTACCAACTAATACTACTACTAGTTTTGGCTATTGATTGTCCTAACAACTAAGTTTAAGGTCATTTCGATTAAATATTCAAAAGGTCCCATACAATTATATTATATTTCACATTAAAGGAGCGAAAATAACAGCTGTTACCAAAAAAAAAAAAAAACACATGCGATTTGTCCCACTTTAGTTGGTAAAGAAAGAAAACTCCAACGCTCACTTTCATTTGCGGTTTTCTTGCATTATTCTTATATGGGAAAATCGAAGTATGGCTATGAATGGTAAACAAAAATGGAATATAGTACACAGGAATACATTGTTATAGACGTATATACAATACAAATGGTGGTATGATATCTCGTTCTCCTCCACTAACCAAGACCACCGAATGTTTTCATATTTTTCTTTCTCGTTGAGGTTTGAGAAAAGCTAGAAAACTGGTGGTCGTTTTTTCTAGCATTTCGATGAGACTAATGTGAGTTGATGTTGGAAGATGCAATAGAGCAAAAAACAAAAAACCAACTAAACTTTCATTTAGTTAATCTATAGAAATGGATACCAAGGTTCGAGAAATATGTTATTTACTCCATAATAGAAAAAAAAAGAAAATTCTTTATAACTACACTGAAAGAATAGTTTTCTTTTTTGAGGAACGAGAATTTAAATAAGCAAAGTTTTCTTTTGACGCTAAAAAATTAATTCTTTAAAAGAAAAATTAATTCTTTAATAGACGGCTTAAAAACATTGATTCGCTTGTCATAAATTCGATTTTTTTAAAGAAAATACTTCATAAAACAAGTATATACAGAAGTAAGTTCGGCCGGGCCGAACCTTAAATACCCACCACCATGAATCAAATATAATAGATTCCTTTGAAAATTTCAGGGGGGTTTGATGACAGATATTTTCCCAAGCAGATCAGTTCAACCAGTAAGCTTTCCACAGAAAAATGTAAAGATTTTACCTATGAAGACTAGATCAGATTCAGAATTTATAAGAACCATTTTTTTGTTTGAGTTTTAGAGGAATCATAAACATCTCTTGTAAGTGCAAGAAAATTATGAAATACGTAACGCCTTGATTTGAAATCTAAAATCTGTGAATTTTCATCCCAATTATTTAAATGACTACAAGAAGTAAAATCTGGACATTTTGCATTCAGTTTCAAGCAATTTTCATGATCAGTGCGCCTTCTATACCCTCAATAAGTGAAATCGGTCTATATGGAGGCCTTACCAAATGGACCGATAAAACTAAATTATATACACTTTGTTATGGGTCTAAAGTGCCAGTATATTGTCAATTTGTGGCAAATGGGATAAAACCCACAATTTCTAGAAACCCTAGTAGTTAAATCGGGAATTCGGTGTAATGGGGGCTATACCAAAACATGGAAGGATACACACAGTATTCAGCACATTTAATTGTAGTTCTAGAATCTAGACCCCAAATCGGAGGACCGGTTTATAATGGGGGCTATATCAAAAACTGTACCGATACTCAATATATTCGACACACCCCTTTATGGTCTTAGAATACCTCTAGATTTCCAATTTCAGGCAAGAAGTAAAATCGGGAGATCGGTCTATGTGGGGGCTATATCAAAACATGGTCCGATAATCACCAATTTCGGCACATCTCTTTATTTTCCTAGAACACCTCAACATTTCCAATTTCAAGCAAATTGGGTAAAAACTACGGATTCTAGAAGCCCAAGAAGTAAAATCGGGAGATCGGTCTATGTGGGTGCTATATCAAAACATAGGCCGATAATCACCATTTTCGGCACATCTCTTTATTTTCCTAGAATACCTCTAGATTTCCAATTTCAAGCAAATTGGGAAAAAGCTACGGATTCTAGAAGCCCAAGAAGTAAAATCGGAAGATCGGTCTATGTGGGGGCTATATCAAAACATGGACCGATAATCACCATTTTCGGCACATCTCTTTATTTTCCTAGAATACCTCTAGATTTCCAATTTCAGGCAAATTGGGTAAAAACTACGGATTCTAGAAGCCCAAGAAGTAAAATCGGGAGATCGGTCCATATGGGGGCTATACCAAAACATGGACCGATAATCACCATTTTCGGCACATCTCTTTATTTTCCTAGAATACCTCTAGATTTCCAATTTCAGGCAAATTGGGTAAAAACTACGGATTCTAGAAGCCCAAGAAGTAAAATCGGGAGATCGGTCTATATGGGACCTATATCAAAACATGGACCAGTACTCACCATTTTCGACACACGTCTTGAGGGCCCTAGAATACCTTTAGATTTCAAATTTCAGACAAATTGGATAAAAACTACGGATTCTAGAAGCCCAAGAAGTAAAATCGGGAGATCGGTCCATATGGGGGCTATACCAAAACATTTACCGATAGGCACCATTTTCGGTATACTTTTGAATTGTCCTAAAATACCTCTAGATTTCCAATTTCAGGCAAATTGGATAAAAACTACAGTTTTTATAAGCCCAAGACCCTAAATCGGGAGGTCGGTTTATATGGCGACTATATCATAACTTGGACCGATACTCACTATTTTCGGCACATCTCTTAAAGGTCTTATAATACCTCTAGATTTCCGATTTAAGGGAAAATGGGGTAAAAATTACGGATTCTAGGAGGCCAAGAAGTAAAATCGGGAGATCGGTACATGTGGTGGCTATATCAAAACATGGACCGGTACTCACCATTTTCGGTACACGTCTTTAAGGTCCTACAATACCTCTAGATTTCAAATTTGAGGTAAATTGGATTTAAACTACGGATTATAGAACCCAAGAAGTAAAATCGGGAGATCGGTCTATATCAAAACATGGACCGATACACCCCATTTTCGGTACACCTCCTTATGGTCCTAGATTTCCAATTGCAGGTAAATCGAATCTGTGCCAAATTTCAGGACGATAGCGCCATTATTGAAGGATGAAGCGTGATTACAACAGGCAGAGGGACAGACGGACATGCTTATATCGTCTTAGAATTTCTCCCTGATCAAGAATATATATACTTTATATAGTCGGAAATCTATATTTCTATGTGTTACAAACGGAATGACAAACTTATTGTACCCCTGTCACCATTCTATGGTGGAGGGTATAAAAATCTGAACTTTTTAAATTTTTAAAAATTAGAAAAGGACGACTTTTCGATTTTGTTCGATGTTTGGAAAAGTCGATAATTTGAATATTCAAAACTTTTCAATTTTTTTAAAAGTTTATATTTTGAATGTTAGTTTTTTTTAATGAAAATATTTTCGACTTTTTCGTTTCACCGAGTTTTTGATTTTTATTAAATTTTGAAAGTCAAAGTTAACTTTTTAAATTTTCGAATTTTTCAAAGTTTGGAAAAGTTATCTTTTTAATCTTTTTTCTTAAGAATTAAGAAAGACGGCTTTTTGAATTTCGAGTCGACATTTTGAATTTGCACTACACTAAAAGAAAAGTTTACTTGGATCCAAATATGGTGACCTTCCATTAAGGATTTTGGTATTAATGTCGAGCAAAAGATGTGGCATCTTTAAAAAGAATACATTTTAGCGAACTATCTGGTTTTAAATCTAAGATCAATAAAATTAAAATTAGGATACAGATAACATTTATCGAATTTTCATTCTCTTTTCCCGGTATATTAATAACACTATTCACTTACAAATAAATACCAGTTTAAAAATCTTTGTTTGTCTGTTTTCTTAATTTCAAAAAACCTTAAAGATGTAAATATTTTTTTTTTCCGAGTCCGAACAGCGTTTAACATTACGGCGTAACCACTTAGAGAAACTTTGAAATGTCACCAGCATTACTGATAGGGGATAATCTACCACTGAAGAACATTTTGGTGTTTGGTCGAAAATGGAAATTAATCTATAAATCTAAGCAACATGTTAGCTACCGAACTTTCGATTTATCAAAAAATCTGCTATAGTAGACTTTTTGAAAAATACGACTTTTCGACTTTTTCAAAATTTGGTATAGAGACCAGATTCATTCCAGCTTAGATTGCAAGCCTATACTGAAAAAACTATTGTCGCGAGGCCAAAGATTTCATGTTCAAAAGTTGATGAACTTTACAATGAAGTCGTTGTGTCCTTATAGTTAAGTGATTCGATCTAAAAATGTGTATCTTTAAATGAAAGAAAATTTTGTTTGACAAAAGTCAACTAGGCTTTAAAAATTCTGAAACAAAACAAAAACAAGTCAACAACTGAATTCTGAAAGATTCTTCAAAATTAATGAAATCTTCTTTAATTTTTCATCATGACTTCAAATCAAAAAATCATTAAAAAAAAATAGGAAATGTTTTTCACCACTATTTTAAAGACTTTTTTACTTGAAACATAGCATAATTTCTTGACTTAAAATCGAGTCTGAAATTGAAAATTTAACTTGTCGTTAAAATGTTTTTAAGAGCTTTGACAACACACGAAGAAAAAAAAACTGAAGAATTGAATATATTAAAATTTGTTTCTTAGCCTCAAGTACACAAAACTTAAATTTAAAAGAGAATTGTGTCCTAAAGGTATCCTTACTTCAATGCTCCGCTTATTCGGCTCGGAGTCAATACCAAAATTATTAGTGTAATAATAAAGACAAAATCTTTGAACTTGGAAAAGTTTTGTTTTTCAGTGTACTAAAGTCTTTATTAGAAAAAAAAACCTGTGAAACGCTTTGGCCAATAGGAAAAGAATTGTGTTTCATCGTCAGAACCTCTGACGTTCTTATGCAACCACATTATAGTCCGAATAATTATAATATGTCCATGCCCATGGAGAAATGTCCATGTCCATTGTGAAAAATTCGCTTTAAGCGAAGCTTGTGAAAATGGAATATCTCAATATTTGGGCAATTGAAACGAAAACGTCTACGGGAATAAAATTATATGAACTTAATTAAAATAGCCACAGGTTATCGTCCATTAAAGGGCATATTTCAATTGAATCATTCTAGCTAACTTCAATTACAAGAAAAAATTGTTTTTTTTTTTGTTTTTCTTATTTCATTTCATTTATATTTAAAAGTACATACCTTGTAAAAATTATTTAATTTTACTTTATAAAGTCATCACTTATTTGTTGTTTTTGTTTTTTTTTTTTTTGTTTTTTTTTTATAATAAAACACAATTGTTTTGCCTTACTTTGCCTTTCTATTTCCATTTTACCACCAAAATGCAATGAAATGCTTTCATGTGGAAATGCTATAGTTTTGTTTTTTGATTGGAGGGTGTTTGAAGTATTTTGTGGTGGCCGTGATGATGACGATGATGATGGTTTTGTTTGTTAGTGGGATTGTTTGGTCTTTGATTATGGCAAATGAGTCATAGAAATTCACTTTAGTGTTAAAAAAATTTCAAGTATGTATTTTTATAAATTCAAACTGTATGACCAATGATTTCAAGTTTGAACATAACCACTTCATTTCAAAGAAACCATTACGAAGCTTCAATACCGAATTAATCTGCCTAGTACTATATTTAAAAATATTCTTGTGAAAAATGGGCTTAAGTAAAAATAAATCATAAATGGAGACTAATAGGAGGCTAGCAGAGGGTCAAACAATAAAGTCTAATAAACAAATTTTTAAATTAAATTCAAGAAAATCATCATATTTTTAATTTATACACAAATAAAATTAAAAGGAAATTAATAAAAAAAAATACACACACAAAATAAAAAAAATCCAACAATAAAGGGTGATACGGTCAAAATTTGGTCAATATAAACTTAACGTATTTCTTTCAATTTTGCATTTAAAAAACCTGAACATCCCTCATTTTGAAGGTGTGTGTGTAGAATGTTGCTCCTATTTTGATTTTGGAATTCACTCTTCAGTTGTCAAAATGCCGTCCAAGCAAGAAGAGCAGCGTATCTAAATTTTGCTCGCGCATCGCGAAAATCCGAGCTACTCGAACGCAAAGCTGACAAAATTGCCAAATCAACCGTTACAAATGTAATTAAAGTGTTTGGGGAACGTTTGTCGACAGCCAGGAAGTCTGGATCGGGGGGAAATCGAAAACCGGAAGCCACTGAGACGACAAAGAGAGTTGCCGGTAGTGTCAAGCGAAACCCTAACATCTCTCTCCGAGATGCCGCAAATAAGCTGGGTGTATCGTCTACAACCGTACATCGAGCCATAAAACGAGCCGGACTATCGACTTACAAGAAGGTAGTGACTCCAAATCGCGATGATAAACAAAATACGACGGCCAAAGCGCGATCCCGGAGGCTGTACACGACGATGCTGACGAAGTTTGACTGCGTGGTAATGGACGCCGAAACCTACGTCAAAGCCGACTACAAGCAGCTTCTGGGACAGGAGTTTTATACGGCAAAAGAAAGGGGAAAGGTAGCAGATATTTTCAAGCACATAAAACTGTCAAAGTTCGCAAAGAAATATCTGGTTTGACAAGCCATCTGTACCTGTGGCTTGAAAAGCAGCATTTTCATAGCTTCCGGGACTGTCAACCAAGAAATTTACGTCAAAGAGTGTTTGAATAAACGTCTGCTGCCTTTCCTGAAGAAACACGGTTGTTCCGTACTGTTTTGGCCGGATTTGGCATCTTGCCATTACGGTAAAAAGGCCATGGAGTGGTACGCCGCCAACAACGTGCAGGTGGTTCCCAAGGACAAGAACCCTCCCAACACGCCAGAGCTCCGCCCAATTGAGAAATACTGGGCTATTGACAAGCGGAACCTAAAGAAGACCAAAAAAACTGCTAAGGACGAGCAGCAGTTCAAGGCAAACTGGCTTTCTGCGGCGAAGAAGGTGGACAAGGTGGCTGTACAAAATCTGATGGCAGGTGTCAAGCGGGCCTCACGCAATTCGGATTTGGAAAAGCGAAAGCCTAACTGAATATATTCCCTGAATTTTATACTAATTGAACTTGAAAAAGAAATTTAATTTGATTTTTTTTTAAATAAACGATTTCACCGATTTACACGCGTTTTCCATTGACCAAATTTTGACCGTATCACCCTTTATTTGAAATATATTGAATATTTCAATAGGTTTCATATTCACCAAAAAAAAAAAACAACTTTTATTCACTCCATTTTCCACAACCGTAACAATTTTGTTTTTTTATGAGTACCTTCAGTCAATATTCTCCATATCTTATCGCCCAGTCGGCAATCGACAATCAAATACCGAACTATAGCCGTCACTGAATATGACGATTTCAAGTTCGTCATCACAATTTATTTTACCGTTCAGTAATTTCAATTTTATTAAATTGCTATTTGAACGAACCAAACAAACGAACGCATTGGTGATCCATCCGTCTGTCTCCATGTATTAATTGCTAAAAATAAATAAGTATTGATTCTCTCCAATAAATGTATGGTATATACGTGTACATTATTTATATATGTACGTGTGTATATAAAATGTAAACCACTAGAATACACGAGGTAATTTTCACTTCATCACACACGTCGAAATGGCTCATAGCAGAGGAGTTGGTATTTGTGGGTCATGCAAAAAAAAAATCTAATATTAAATAATTTTTCAATAGATTTTTTGTCGAACGATATGCAATGCTGTAGAACATTTCTATTGCAGAATGGATATATTTCTAAGGATCGAAAATCCAATATAAGCTACATGGAATTTTATCCAAACATATATTACAACTTTTTTTGAACATTATCAGCTTGTTGACAATGAAATAATCAACTCTGGGACACATAAAGGGTGATTCTTTTGAGGTTAGGATTTTCATGCATTAGTATTTGACAGATCACGTGGGATTTCAGACATGGTGTCAAAGAGAAAGATGCTCAGTATGCTTTGACATTTCATCATGAATAGACTTACTAACGAGCCACAACGTCGAATTTTCAGTGAATGGGCCCTAGAAAAGTTGGCAGAAAATCCGCTTTTTTATCGACAAATTTTGTTCAGCGATGAGGCTCATTTCTGGTTGAATGGCTACGTAAATAAGCAAAATTGCCGCATTTGGAGTGAAGAGCAACCAGAAGCCGTTCAAGAACTGCCCATGCATCCCGAAAAATGCACTGTTTGGTGTGGTTTGTACGCTGGTGGAATCATTGGACCGTATTTTTTCAAAGATGCTGTTGGACGCAACGTTACGGTGAATGGCGATCGCTATCGTTCGATGCTAACAAACTTTTTGTTGCCAAAAATGGAAGAACTGAACTTGGTTGACATGTGGTTTCAACAAGATGGCGCTACATGCCACACAGCTCGCGATTCTATGGCCATTTTGAGGGAAAACTTCGGAGAACAATTCATCTCAAGAAATGGACCGGTAAGTTGGCCACCAAGATCATGCGATTTGACGCCTTTAGACTATTTTTTGTGGGGCTACGTCAAGTCTAAAGTCTACAGAAATAAGCCAGCAACTATTCCAGCTTTGGAAGACAACATTTCCGAAGAAATTCGGGCTATTCCGGCCGAAATGCTCGAAAAAGTTGCCCAAAATTGGACTTTCCGAATGGACCACCTAAGACGCAGCCGCGGTCAACATTTAAATGAAATTATCTTCAAAAAGTAAATGTCATGGACCAATCTAACGTTTCAAATAAAGAACCGATGAGATTTTGCAAATTTTATGCGTTTTTTTTTTTTAAAAAGTTATCAAGCTCTTAACAAATCACCCTTTATAACTTGTATAATTTGATGCCTAATAATAGGGGACATTTCATACAAAAGTTTTCGTTCGTATTTCTAAGAATCTGAATTTTGGCTCTTCTATTTCGAAAGACAAATCAATTCATATTTTACTGTCGAAGGTATACAATCAAGGTATATTTGGGTTTTTATACCCTAAACCACATAGTGGTTTGGGTATAATAAGTTTGATCGGCCAAAAAATGTGCCTACCAGAAATATTGATTTTAGACCCCATAATTTACATAAATTGGCCGCTATGTGGCTTCAAATTACATAATGAAAATAAAATAAATAAATAAAATAAAATATATACCGATCGACTCAGAATCACCTCCGTGTATTTGTTGTTCACAGGATTCCGGTCGCAATTATTAACCGATTTGGATGAAATTTGGCACAAGGTGTTTTTTGGGCACAAGGACAAACGCTATTGAATTTGGATCAGATCAGAAATCGGATCAAATTTAGATATAGCTCCCATATATATGTATCGTCCGATTTCGACAATTGGAGTCACGTTGCGCTTTTTTACAAACCCATCGTCATCAAATTTTGCACATAGTAAATTTTTTTATCACCCTTTAAGTCTTCAAAATTTCATCGAAATCGGTTCAGATTTAGATATAGCTCCCATATATATGTATCGCCAGATTTTCCCAAATTTGGCCATAAATACCTTATTTATTAAGCGATCTTACTCAAACTCTGCTTACTATAATATTTTATGGTACTGACAATATGTGTTAAAAATAGTCGAAATCGGTTCAGATTTAGATATAGCTCCCATATATATCCCAGCAAAAAATTGCACATTCTTTTTGGAGTACCTTCATTAAGAACCACTTGCTTTTTCGATTGCTAAAATTATTTTCTCGCTTCCAAAACCTGTTCTATAGAATTAGTATTATACATGATTACACAGAACATGTTTTCGAATTGCTCCGATCGTCAGAAATTGAAACATTATCTGTTTATAAATTGCAACCTTAATTCTATGGAACTACTAGAACAAGATCTATGGAACTACAAGAAAACAATCAAAAATAAATCAAATGTGTATGCGCCTTAAGCAACGCAATCAATTGCAATATTGATTCCGTTTTCCTCAAAATAGAAGCGAGTACGAAAGTGAACTTTGGGGATGTTTTTCTCAATCATTGAGAGTAACGTACAAATAGAAGAGAGTGAGAGTGTAAAATTCCATAGTATAGAATTGCCATGTCTTTTCTATTTAACGTATGAGGATGATTTTTTTGTTGTGAGATTTGGAAATTTTGTATTTATTGATAAAAATATTGAATAGGTATGTTGAAATCATTGAAATATTATAATAAAAAAACTTTTTGTGTCTCTGGATTATAGTCATTACGGTTCGTTATGACTTTGCGATATCCAATGTTGGTAATTGTAGCAGAAACCCAACTGCAGTTTTAATATTTTACAAATGGTAACTCTAGTTGGAATATGCAAGGGAAGAGTGGCTTCATCCAACAACAAAAGTACTCATAGCTAACGGTACTTGAGAAGTAAGTATGTTTGAACTTTAAACATCAGTAAGAATTTGTCGCGTTAGTGTACAGACATAAAAAATAATTTGGAAAAGTGAAGTAAAAAGGAAAAAATATTTAAAAATGACAAGTAAGTCAACATATTATAGGAATCTAAAAAAAGAAAAAGAAAAATTGAATGATCTATTGTGTATTTCCCAGTGCGCAAAAACTATTCCGCTACAAAATGAATTTGTCGAACATAATTCGACTATGAGAATTAATGAAATTTGTTCACCTATTCCCCTTCGCCAAAAGCTCAGATCTTGGGTTTTGGTTTAAGAATGTCTTTCAAGGCGCATTTTGAAGCTCCAAGATTCGCAGAATTTTTCCCAATTAAGTCGGATAATGAATTAAAAAGCATCGACGAAATGATAAACGATGATAATAAGAGCGAATTTGTAAGTACCAGCATATATATATTATTCAAAACAGCTACTATATATATCAATATTATGTATCTTTTCAGGTATCAACCCTAAGAAGAGTAATAGGAGCCAAAGGGTTACAAAGAGGAATCACAAATGTTTTTTCCAATGATATTATTCTTAATTACAACGCCCGTGGAATTCAAGGAAAAAAGAGGCTTTTAGATTTCAAAAAACTTATTGATGTTCTCTTTTGTAAGTAAGCTTTAAACGACGGCGAATTAAAGACTAATAGTCTATGTTTGTTCTATTTTTGTTCCAGTGGCAAGCACTGCAGATGGATGCACTGAGTATGAATTTATTGTTGCTCTGCGCAATGCCTTAAAAGCCGCCAAAAATAAACATTTCAAAACCAACTGCCTCAAGAACAAAGTACAAAAGGAAAACCTGCCCGATGAATAAAACAAGAAGGCCGCTTTATAAATATATGTAAAATATGAATTTATTTATATTTTTTTTTTTATAAGTGAACTTAATTAATTTTTAGTTTTCGTAACAATAATTTTATAAATCGTTCTAACAATATAAATTTAAATAAACACTCTACTTCATTCTTGTGGTAAAAATTGGAATTACTTTTTTTAGAAAAGGATGGAACTAATTGAATATATAAAAAAAGGAATAAATTCTTTTTCCAACCTCAATAACTAATTCCAGGAACTGACATTAGAATGCATTCTTTACTTCAATATTGGAACAACTTGAAATATGGGTATGGTAAAACTAGTTCCGGCAGTGTCATACCCTTATAAAAAGAATAGGTTCTGCAAGTTAGTTGGGAATTAGTTCGAAGCAAACTGCTTAATTCCGCACTCGATTGCCATTTTGACAATTTTTTTACTGGGATGTATCGCCCGATTTTGCTAAATTTGGCCGTAAACCCCTTATTTATCAACCGATAGTACCCAAAGTTGGCTAAATGTAATCTTCTGTACCTCTAACTGTATGTACGCAATTTCATCGAAATCGGTTCAGAGTTAGATATATCTCCCATATATATGTATCGCCCGATTTGGTCAAATTTGGCCGTAAAACTCTTAGTTATCAACCTATCTTAGTCAAAGTTGGCTAAATGTAAT
This sequence comes from Haematobia irritans, assembly GCF_050003625.1. Lineage (NCBI taxonomy): Eukaryota > Metazoa > Arthropoda > Insecta > Diptera > Muscidae > Haematobia > Haematobia irritans. The sequence goes on from NC_134397.1 coordinate 260,239,745, forward strand.
CATCTATAGCTCTAACTGTATGTGTGAAATTTCATCGAAATCGGTTCATATTTAGATATAGTTCCCAAATATATGTATCGCCCGATTTTGCCAAATTTGACCGTAAAACCCTTATTTATCAACCGATCGTAACCAAGGTTGGCTAAATGTAATCTTCTATAGCACTAACTGTATGTGCAAAATTTCATCGAAATCGGTTCAAAATTGGATATAGCTTTCATATATATGTATGGCCCGATTTTGAAAAGTTTGCTCTTAAAAATCTTATTTTTGACAATAGGGGCCTCATTTATTAACTGATCGTACTCAAATTTTACACAAGGTAACCTTCTGTGGTATCAATTAGAGGTCTGCACAATTCCATTTGTACATGCAGAGTACACGTGTACTTGCTACATGAGTACATCTATTTGAGAGAGTCGCAAAACTATTGGTACACATTTTGATGAACACAAAAAGCCACGAGTAACTTCTTGTTGCTACTCTGATGCCTTCACTACCAACAAACACATATTCCTCTTTCTCTCTTATTGAAGTGTACTCAGAGTGATCACGTCGAGTATGTTGCGAGAACAAAACTTCATAGAGTACTCCATGTACTACGTGCAGTTTCAGAAATACAAAAAAACAGTTACTCTCCATAATATATGTTTTGGTTTGTTATAAAGAACAGCAAAGTGTGTGACATACATAAATATATGAAATATGTGAAATACATACATATCTATGATTAATAATAATGGAAAGTTTGCTTCGCACATAACTGAGAAATACTTGTGGTACCACGTGAAGTGAAGAGAATACATCTTGTACTTTTTCTCAAGTACTTCATTTTTATTGTTCCTTTTTTTCGGAACACATATCGTTTCGGATAAGTATATGGTGGTATTTGACAAGCAAGTGTTCTCTTCACTTCACTACTTACGCTTTGAGAGAAGGACAGTGTATGTACTATATTCGACAGCGAATTGCATACATGTAGTGAAAAGTTATTCGATGCAGACCTCTAGTATCAATCATACCTGCAAAATATTATACAAATTGGTTCAGATTTAGATATAGGCCCCATATATATGCATCGCTCGATTTTGTCATATTTGGCCATAATACTCTTATTTATTAACTTATGTTATTCATATTTCAAAAGTTGATGTACTAGCTGATCGTATTTAGACTTACATGTAGCTCTTACATAATAATATTGCCCGATTTTTATAAATTTGGATTTATTACCCACAACTAATTGACCGATTTCATCTTTTTTAATAATGGACTCAATATTAGTGGCATACTAACTCTTTTGGTGCAAAATAAAATATAGCTCATAATATTAGACATTTCTGCTCAGATTGTGACAAGATTCCCGTAAACGTGTAAGGGGGGTACACGTTTACGTTCTCCAAAACTTATACCAATGATACTCCGACACCTATACCAATGATACCCTACAAATGCTTATGTTTACTAATTCAGTAGGGGTGGTTTAGGGTATGATATAGTCGGCCCCGCCCGACTTTCTACTTTACTCGCTTGTTCAGAAATAATAACGTCAGTCGCCATATAGCAGTTTTGATTGTCAGTCAAATTGAAATATTGTTCAACAAGTGGGATATTTCAAAGCAGAGGAAATCTGGAAATTTGTCCAGATTTGTTGCAAGTAAAAAATATAAATGAATTTTTTTAAATTTGAATGAATTCACAGGCCAAAAATCTTAAGATATTCATTTTTGATAACAATGTAGTTTCATGAAAACGAAATGAAACTTTCAACAAGTATATACAGCAGTAAGTTCGGCCGGGTCGAATCTTAAATACCCACCACCATGAATCAAATATAATAGTTTACTTTGAAAACTCTTCGTCGTAGCGGGTTTCTTGATAATATATAGCATTTTAGAGGGTTTGATGACAAATTTTCTCCCAAGCAAATCAGATCAACCACATTCTACCTATGAAGACTAGATCAGATTCTGGATTTATGAGAAACAATTTCGTTTGAGTTTTAGAGAAATCATAAACATATCGTGTATATGATGAAATAACGCCTTGATTTGAAATCTTAAATCTGTAGATTTTTTCCGCCATTATTTAAATGAATACGATGAGTAAAATCTGGACATTTTACTTTCAGTTTCAAGCAATTTTCATTATCAGTGCGTCTGTTATACCCTGAAAGAAGTGTTTTCTTTTCTGAGGAACGAAATTTTAGACAAGCAAAGTTTTCTTTTGACACAAATTTTAGAGACAATCGTTGAATCGCTTATCAAAAATTCGTATTAGGTTGCTCTAAACGAAAATACTTTATACAAAAGGGGAATTTCGTTTGTTTAAAATTTAATTCCGGAGGAAAATATTTTTTCTTTGGGTGTACCCTCAAGAAGCCATCGTGGTGCATGGTTAGCATGCCCGCCTTGCATACACAAGGTCGTGTGTTTGATTCCTGCTTCGACCGAACACCAAAAAGTTTTTCAGCGGTGGATTATCCCACCTCAGTAATGCTGGTGACATTTCTGAGGGTATCAAAGCTTCTCTAAGTGGTTTCACCGCAATGTGGAACGCCGTTCGGACTCTGCTATAAAAAGGAGGTCCCTTGTCATTGAGCTTAATATGGAATCGGGCAGCAATCAGTGATAAGAGAGAAGTTCACCAATGTGGTATTACAAGGGACTGAATAGTCTAAGGGCGTTTTCGATTCGCAAAAAATATGTTGCCTTGGCGTTACACTACTTTTTCCCTGATTGTATTTTCGCCCAAATGATAGTGTCATTCCAAAGTTATTCCAGCGTATTTACATTTTTGTACAAATCGGATAAAAACTACGGCTTCTAGAAGCCCAAGGAGTTAAGATCGGTCTATGTGAAGGCTATACAAAAACATGGATCGATACACACCATATTCGTGCTAGAAATAAATTCGGGAGTTAGGTCTATATGGGGGCTATACCAAAAAAAGGACCACTACTTATGTTCCTCAAATCTAGAATTCCACTTTCAGACGAATTGGGTGAAAACTACGAATTCTAGAAGCCCAAGAAGTAAAATCGGGAGATCAGTCTATATAGGGGCTATACCAAAACATGGACCGATACGGACCATTTCGTCACACCTCTTTATGGTCTTAAAATACCTCTAGATTTCTAATTTCCGGCAAATTGAATAAAAACCACGGATTCTAGAAGTCCCAGGAATAAAGTCGGGAGATAGGTCTATATGGAGGCTATACCAAAACATGAACCGATAGGCACCATTTGCGACACACCTATTTGTGATCCTAAAATACCTCTAGATTTTCAATTTCAAGCAAATCGGCGAGAAAATATAGTCTCTAGATGCCCAAGAAGTAAAATCGGGAGATCGGTCTATATGGGGGTTATACCACAAAACGGACCGGTACACCTCAATTTCGACACACCTCTTTATGGTCCCAAAATACCTCTAGTTTTCCAATTTCAGGCAAATCGGATAGTAAATACAGTTTATAGAAGCCCCAGAAGTAAAATCGGGAGATCGGTCTATATGGGGGCTATACCAAAACATGGGCCGATACGGACCATTTTCGACACACCTCTTTATGGTCCCAAAATACCTCTAGATTTCCAATTTCAGGTAAATCGGATAGTAAATACAGTTTCTAGAAGCCCAAGAAGTAAAATCGGGAGATCGGTATATATGGAGGCTATACCAAAACATGGACCGATACACCTCAATTTCGGCACACCTCTTTAAGGTCCAAAAATACTTCCAGATTTTCAATTTCAAGCAAATCGGATAGTAAATACAGTTTCTAGAAGCCAAAGAAGTAAAATCGGGAGATCGGTCTATATGGGGCCTATACCAAAACATGGACCGATACGGACCATTTTCGACACACCACTTTATGGTCCCAAAATGCCTTTGGATTTCCAATTTCAGGCTAATCGGATAACAAATACAGTTTCTAGAAGCCCAAGAAGTAAAATCGGGAGATCGGTCTATATGGAGGCTATACCAAAACATGGACCGATACACCTCAACTTCGGCACACATCTTTAAGGTACAAAAATACTTCCAGATTTTCAGTTTCAGGCAAATCGGATAGAAAATACAGTTTCTAGACGACCAAGAAGCAAAATCGGGAGATCGGTCTATATGGGGGCTATACCAAAACATGGACCGATACGGACCATTTTCGACACACCCCTTTATGTTCCCAAAATACCTCTAGATTTCCAATTTCAGACAAATCGGATAGTAAATACAGTTTCTAGAAACCCAAGAAGTAAAATCGGGAGATCGGTCTATATGGTGGCTATACTAAAACATGGACCGAAAACGACCATTTTCGACACACCTCTTTATGGTCCCAAAATACCTCTAGATTTCCAATTTCAGACAAATCGGATAGTAAATACAGTTTCTAGAAGCCTAAGAAGCAAAATCGGGAGATCGATCTATATGGGGGCTATACCAAAACATGGACCGACGGGCACCATTTTCGGCACACTAGAAGCCCAAGGAGTTCGGCACACCTTTGGTCCTCAAGTACCTCTAGATTTTCAATTTCAGGCAAATTGGATAAAAACTACGGTTTTTATAATCCCAAGACCCCAAATCGGGAAGTCGGCTTATATGGGGACTATATCAAAACTTGGACCGATATAGCCCATCTTCGAATTTGACCAGCCTGCATTCAAAACACGAATCTGTGCCAAATTTCAGGACGATAGCGCCATTATTGAAGGCTGTAGCGTGATTACAACAGACAGACGGACGGACAGACGGACATGCTTATATCGTCTTAGAATTTCTACCTGATCAAGAATATATATACTTTATATAGTCGGAAATCGATATTCCGATGTGTTACACACGGAATAACAAACTTATTATACGCCCATCACCATTCTATGGTAGTGGGTATAAAAATTAGAAAACCCCAAATTCATTTGAATTGAAATGACTGCTTTTCTTTAATAATATTCTTCAATATTCCATTGACTCCAATATTCATTGTTCCATATATGAGGAAAGATAGATGGTACAAAATAACCAAGGCAAAAAAGCAGTATATTAAACTCATCTCGTACAGGTTTTTTTTTTAACTAGTTCAACTTTTTGGTAATAAATTATTTTAGATATTAAAATGATATGCATTAGATACAATCAAAGTATACGTATGATGTCTCAATGCTCATATTATAAAAAATAATTAGGATATCAAAATGAAAAATCTACCATAAATAATAGAATATTTGGCTACTTGCCATATTTTAACAACAGGTTAAAAATTAAAAATATAAAAAGTGATAACTTTTAGGGATAAAAATTAAATTATTTTATTTCTTATCTCAAATATTTACTTTGAAGCCTATTTATTAAATCACTTTATTTTCCAGTACAATTATGTAGTCTAACAATTTCATAGTATAAATACACATGGTAACTCTGGTAATAAATTATAATTACAAGTATTTTGTGATCACATCAAAAATTGGGTCAAATACCCAAGCTATGGTAAAAAGCAAACAAAACAAAAACAAAAATAATTACTTCAAATGTTTACAGGTACAAATTTGGATATGCGTAATTAATTATACCCACCACCATAGAATGGTGACGGGGGTATAATAAGTTTGTCATTCCGTTTGTAACACATCGAAATATCGATTTCCCACTATATAAAGTATATATATTCTTGATCAGGGAGAAATTCTAAGACGATATAACGATGTCCGTCTGTCCGTCTGTCTGTCTGTCTGTTGTAATCACGCTACAGTCTTCAATAATGAAGCAATCGTGCTGAAATTTTGCACAAACTCTTCTTTTGTCTGCAGGCAGGTCAAGTTCGAAGATGGGCTATATCGGTCCAGGTTTTGATATAGTCCCCATATAAACCGACCTCCCGATTTGGGGTATTGGGCTTATAGAAACCGTAGTTTTTATCCAATTTGCCTGAAATTTTAAATCTAGAGGTATTTTATGACCATAAAGAGGTGTGCCAAAAATGGTCATTATCGGTCCATGTTTTGGTATAGCCCCCATATAGACCGATCTCCCGATTTTACTTCTTGGGCTTATAGAAACCGCAGATTTTATTCAATTTACCTGAAATTGGAACTCTAGAGGTATTGTAGGACCACAAATACGTGTGTCAAAAATTGTGAGTATCGGTCCATGTTTTGGTATGGTCCCCATATAAAACGACCTCCCGATTTTGGGGCCTTGGGCTTATAGAAACCGTAGTTTTTATCCAATTTGTCTGAAATTGGAAATCTAGAGGTATTTTAGGACCATAAAGAGATGTGCCGAAAATGGTGAGTATCGGTCCATATTTTGGTATAGCCCCCATATAGACCGATTTCCCGATTTTACTTCTTGGGCTTCTAGAATCCGAAGTTTTTATCCTATTTGCCTGAAATTGAAAATCTAGAGATATTTTCGGGTCATAAAGAGGTGTGCCGAAAACGGTGAGTATCGGTCCATATTTTAGTATAGCCCCCATAAGAACGATCTACCGATTTAACTCCTTGGGTTTCTAGAAACCGTAGTTTTTTTTCTGATTTGCCTGAAATTGTAAATATTCTGGTATTTTAGGCTCACAAAAACGTGTATCGGATTAAGTTTTTATCGGTCCATTTGGTAATGCCTCCATATAGACCGACTTCACTTCTTGAGGGTGTAGAAGGCGCACTGTCTTGAAAATTGCTTGAAACTCAATGTAAAATTTCCAGATTTTACTTCTACAGATTTAAGATTTCAAATCAAGACGTTATTTTATAATTTTCTTGCACACTTACAAGAGATGTTAATGATTCCTCTAAAACTCAAACAAAAATGGTTCTTATAAATCCAGAATCTGATATAGTCGTCATAGGTGAAATCTTTAAATTTATCGTCGGGAAGTGTCCTCAAGTTCTCAAGCCCTCCTGAAATTTCAAAGGAAACCCTAATATTTGGTTCATGGTGGTGGGTATTTAAGATTCGGCCCGGCCGAACTTAGTGCTGTATATACTTGTTTTTTTGTCGCTTTATCCCACCACCACCCATTCTTCCATATCTTGTTGTAAACAAATTTCCACAACATGATGTTTACAAAAAACTTTCTGTATCACATGCGATTATTTTCATTCATAACAAACATAATTTCAACTTCTCAAAAATGTGTTTATATGAAACTCATTCACTTATAAAATGGGAAAACAATGTCTACGAAAGAGAGAGAGGGTGGAAATTTCTATTTCCGTAAATAAAAAATTCTACAGACAATCAAAGAAGATAAAGAAAATATATTTTGTAACTACCAATATTTCTGGTAGACCTTAAAATGACAATCACGACTAATAAATTATGCCCATAGAGGGGTAGTGTCGGGTATACAAATCTATATATATATATTTAATATTTTCCAAAGTCTACAATAAACGTTTGTTTTTCCGCCGCTAATTAATGCATTTCATATTATCTTTTCATATTTCATATTTTTTTATATCCATAGATTTATTTCAAGGTATATGGCAAACGTTTCACGTGTATATGATGACTCATTGGAATATGTCACAGATCAAAAACAAAAGTGCCAAGTGTGTAAATTATATACTAAAGGTGTAAATTATATATATACGCAAATGGAATATTTTAAAGCTAGTCTAAATTAATTTAAAAAAAAATTGTCTATAACTAAATGGAAATATTACAAATTGCTGATAGTATTCATTTCAATAGTTAGATTTTTTATGGAAATAAAATTTTGAAAAAATTTTTTATGGAAATAAAATTTTGACAAAATTTTCTATAGAATTAAAATTTTGACAAAATTTTCTATAGAAATAAAATGTTGACAAAATTTTCTATAGAAATAAAATGTTGACAAAATTTTCTATAGAAATAAAATTTTGACAAGCTTTTCTAAAAAAATAAAATTTTAGAAAATTTTCTATAGAAATAAAATTTTGACAAAATTTTCTATAGAAATAAAATTTTGTCAAAATTTATTATAGAACTAAAATTTTGAGAAAATTTTCTATAGAAAAAATGTTAACATTTTCTAAAAAATTTTTGACAAAATTTTCTATAGAAATAAATTTTTGAGAAAATTTTCTATAGAAATAAAATTTTGACAAAATTTTCTATAGAAATAAAATTTTTAGAAATTTACGGTAGAAATAAAATGTTGACAACATTTTGTATAGAAGTAAAAAAATGTTTTCTATGGAAATAAAATTTTGAGAAAATTTTCTATAGAAATAAAATTTTGAGAAAATCTTCTATAGAAATAAAATTTTGAGAAAATTTTCTATAGAAATAATATTTTGACAAAATTTTCTATAGAAATAGAATTTTGACAAAATTTTCTATAGAAATAGAATTTTGACAACATTTTTTATAGAAATAGAATTTTGACAAAATTTTCTATAGAAGTAAAATTTTGACAAAATTTTCTATAGAATTAAAATTTTGACAAAATTTTCTATAGAAATAAAATGTTGACAAAATTTTCTATAGAAATAAAATGTTGACAAAATTTTCTATAGAAATAAAATTTTGACAAGCTTTTCTATAGAAATAAAATTTTAGAAAATTTTCTATAGAAATAACTAAACTACTAAAATTTTGAGAAAATTTTCTATAGAAAAAATGTTAACATTTTCTAAAAAATTTTTACAAAATTTTCTATAGAAATAAATTTTTGAGAAAATTTTCTATAGAAATAAAATTTTGACAAAATTTTCTATAGAAATAAAATTTTTAGAAATTTACTGTAGAAATAAAATGTTGACAACATTTTGTATAGAAGTAAAATTTTGGAAAAATTTTCTATAGATATAAAATTTTGACAAAATTTTCTATAGAAATAAAATTTTGAGAAAATTTTCTATAGAACTAAAATTTTGACTAAATTTTCTATGGAAATAAAATTTTTAGAAAATATCTATAGAAATAAAATTTTGAGAAAATTTTCTATAGAAATAAAATTTTGACAAAATTTTCTATAGAAATACATTTTTGACAAAATTTTCTATAGAAATAAAATTTTGATATAATTTTTTATAGAACTGGTATCACAATAGACTGAATAGTCTAAGTGCGCCTGATAGATCGGGCTGCCTCCTAACCTAACCTAACCATTATAGAACTAAAATTTTGAGAAAATTTTCTATAGAAATAAAATTTTGAGAAAATTTTCTATAGAACTAAAATTTTGAGAAAATTTTCTATAGAAAAAATGTTAACATTTTCTAAATAAAATTACAAATTTTCTGTAGAAATAAAATTTGGACAAAATTTTCTATAGAGATAAAATTTTGACAAAATTTTTTATTGAAATAAAATTCTGACAAAATTTTCTATAGAAATAAAATTTTGACAAAATTTTCTATAGAAATAAAATTTTGAGAAAATTTTCTATAGAAATAATATTTTGACAAAATTTTCTATAGAAATAAAATTTTGAGAAATTTTTTTATAGAAATAAAATTATGACAAATTTTTCTATAGAAATAAAATTTTGAGAAAATTTTCTATAGAAAAAAATGTTAACATTTTCTAAATAAAATTACAAATTTTCTGTAGAAATAAAATTTTGACGAAATTTTCTATAGGGATAAAATTTTGAGAAAATTTTTTATTGAAATAAAATTCTGACAAAATTTTCTATAGAAATAAAATTTTGACAAAATTTTCTATAGAAATAAAATTTTGAGAAAATTTTTTTATAGAAATAAAATTCCGACAAAATTTTCTATAGAAATAAAATTTTGCTAAAATTTTCTATAGAAATAAAATTTTGACAAAATTTTCTATAGAATTAAAATTTTGAGAAAAAATTATAGTTGGTAGATTCTTGTAAAATTTTCTTCTAGTTTTGGTAGATAAATTGGTTGGCATGATTGTCGAAATTTTGTATACGTTGTTACCGACTGTTTAAAGTATTTTGGTATTCAAAACATAAAAACTGTATTTTTGCAAGGGAAGCAAGTTTAGTTTCAAATTCAAAATTTCTGCTACCCATTTGCTAACATAGTACTTATTGGGATCCTTGCTTCTCCCAAAAGAAGTGCATGACAAAATATCTTTTATCGCAGTAAACAAGAACTGCATACTATGAAGGGAGTACAAATTCTTTACCGACATTTTTTCATAATAATGTAACCGTAGGAAACAATTCAATTCGTTTTTTTTTTTAATTTTATTTGCCCTGGAAAGTCTGTCTAGAAATTCTCCAAAGAAAATGTATGAAGTCCCCTGTTCTTCCTTGATCTAATTGTGATTTAAATTTTTCAAACTACTAAGAAAGAATACTGCCAACAGATTTGTATAATCCATATGTTCTTATGGATAGTACTTCCTTAAACTTACCTTTAACCATGGGCTCTGACACAAGTGTCATCTCTTCTTGTGGTATCATTTCAATTAATTTTGCAATATCCTTGGCCAACATATTATCGACAATATCCAATAGGTGGGGTTTCAATGAATGGAACTTGGTGAAATCTTGATGTTGTAGAACGTCTTGCATTTTCTTAATATCTGGGAAATCTCCGGGCGAAATTGAATGTTCACGCTGAATGCGATCATAGACTTGGCCCAAATTCTTAATTAAGTCTTTCTTCTTGCTATCCTTGCCAAACACAGATGGCATATCTTTACGCAATTCCGAAATGATAAAGGCATGGACCTTGGCAAGGCGGGCACGTTTAATCAAATCATTAAGTTTGCGAAGAGCGGCATTGCGAGGCAGTGATTGCAAATCACGGAAGAGATCCTGCTCTTCATCTTCAAAGAGACGGCGGTTGGCATCGAAACGCAAAGGTTGATCCCAGAAGGAACCAATGTAGACACGAGCCACCTCCGGCGTTTGTAGAACTTTGCCCAAAGACCACATAAGAGCACCATAGACACGCATCAGCTGTTGGTGATCAACCATATCGGCTTTGTTTAGGATAATACGAATCTTGTCATCGTGACCCTTGAGAGCCTCAATGGAACGGCGGAATTCATCGGAAATATCCAATTTATGGGCATCAAATAAGAGGATAATACGATCAACACGTTCAGCAAACCATTCGAGGACACCAGTAAAGTCGTAACCACGATCAATTCGTTGTTTCTCACCGGACAAAATACCGGGAGTATCGACAATAGAAATTGCCTGCAATACGGGTGAGTTCACCGATGAGCATTGGAAACGATTGAGGAACGCATTGCCATATTTGCTCAAGGGACGGAACTGTTTCTTGGGATCAACCACCAGGGCATTTCCAGGAATCACTCCCTCCTTATCATCGTGCATAACGGCAATAAAACGATCTGTGGTTGGTTCGGGTCCAATGCGAATGCCGGGGAAATCACGCTCCAACAAATAGCGAATGAAAGTGGTTTTACCTGTTGAATACTGGCCGACTAACAGAATCATAGGCTTTGCATCAAAATCAGGGTCTTCCAACTTGGGTGAGTGAAAGTCATGGAATTGATAGTGCTCCTCCAAAGGCAATAATTTGCTTTTGTATATTTTCTTCAACTCTCCAATGACATTCTCAACAACCTCCTGGTGGTTTTTCTCTCGTTTCAGAAAACTGAACATTTTGAAGACACTTTAAACTTTATTTATTGCTTGACCCACAACAGTGAAGAACACCCCTCGAAATGCTCTCTTGCTCAGTGATGTATGCCGCCCCAAAAAACAAAAACGGAATATTTGTATGTTTAGTTTGATTTTATGATTCACAGGCACAAGCACTATAAACCACTGAACTTATTTTTGGAAAATTCCGTCACTTCTTTTTTTATGATTTATACACACAAACACTTCCTTTTCCTAAAAATGCTTATGTAAATTTGTGCTTTTTCCTTTAATTAACTAAAATTTCGTTTATTTTTTATTAAATATGAATGCCTAAAGGAATCTAAATTATTTTTTATTTCTTTTTTTTCCAATAAGAAAAAATATACAAAACTTTTGACCGTACTTCCACTTATTTGGTCTCGAATGTCAGTTCTACACTGTCAGTAGTGTCAGTTGGAAAAAAATGTCTAGTGACACTAGACAGGTTACAACTGACATTTGGCATACGTCATTTTTTTATTTGGCAGAACAGGGTTGCCACGCTCACATTATGTGTAAACATGAATGCCTACGATATAGTAACGAGAAGGATAGTACGTAAGTATACGTTTGAAAAACGTTTGAAATAGACATGGTTTCAAATATTACGTGGGGAAGGGGCTTGGATTACATTTTTTCATAATTTTGTGTACACTCCCTGCCAACATTTTTTGAATTTGACGGTGCTTCTGAGAATCCCCACCACGTCGAAAACAATCGTATACGACATCCAAAACTCGTCGGAAAAGCGCCGTCACTATTGAGAAGTTGCACCACGCCAAGTTACTACAAAAAAGTATCGCATGAGTGCAATTACTAGGTGCCTTTTTTAATAAATTTAGAACGACGCCAATAAGAGCCCCTTCAAATAATCAGTGCATTTTAAGATAGTTGTAAAAGAATCATTGTGGTCAAGTAAAACATGATTGTAAGTATATTACAGTGCAAAACATACCAAAAACTACTTTTGGTTCTTAAATATGCTTTGGGGAAAAGTTTATAACTTAAAAAATTTATAAATTGTTGATCATTTTGCCTTAAAATACGAAAATATAACAGCAGACATCGACTGCTGTTTTTAGCAGACTTTTTTCTATGAGTGTATAGAAAATGTGGATTTACAAAGTGGTGCAGGGTATAGTATAGTCGGCCCCGCCCGACTTTAGACATTTTTTAATTGTTTTTTTTTTTTTTTTGTTTTGTTTTTAGATTTCGATGTTAATCCTGAACTTAAAATAATAAAAATGGCCTATTGAACTTTAAATAAAAATTTGAATTGAAAGATGAATACTGTTTTGTTCATTTTATGTTGAAATTGCTACAAAATGTTTTTTAAAGACGATTTATCCCAAAGTCGAAAAGTAAGCGTTTTCATTCTCGATATTTTGCTTTCCATGAAAATTTCGCGTGCAAGTGCCCTGCCAACATTTTTTGAATTTGACGGTGCTTCTGAGAATCCCCACCACGTCGAAAACAATCGTATACGACATTCAAAACTCGTCGGAAAAGCGCCGTCACTATTGAGAAGTTGTACCACGCCAAGTTACTACAAAAAAGTATCGCATGAGTGCAATTATTAGATGCCTTTTTTAATAAATTTAGAACGTCTACACCACTATCACAACACATTTAAATAATTTTTTTTATTAATAATAGCATGATGTTGATTTACAAGTGGCAAGTTACATGTTGCAGCGTCTATCAGCCAGTGGTTTATTCTCGATGCAGGCAGCGTGTCTGTAAAATATCTGAAAAACAATCACTTTATTCCATTTGGAAAGTCAAAAATTTGTTCATCAATATACCTTTTACAATTTTAAGCGAAATAACTATGTTTTCAGCACTTTATTATCGATTTTATTTAAATAAATTAAAAGAAGCTAGTTACGCTTGGTGTTTCACAAAATATAAAATGGCTCTTCTGACAATAGTGATGGCAAAATACTTTCATGTACATTTAAAGCTGCCTTATTGGCTCGGAACAGGAATTTTCGTTAAAGCTCCATACCGGACTTAAAAAAACTGGCAATGCAATACTTTTTGGTTGCGCAAATTTTGGCAGGAGGTGTATAGCGAGCTTGGAGCTGCATACCGTATTTTTCGACTATTTAAAAATATTAAAACGTGTACGATTATCGAAAACTCGACTTTTGACTTCAAGGCTTTTGAATTTTTTTGGTGAATCTTTAATACTGGTATGTATATCTAGCGGAAATATTGCCATCCATTAGCTATTGATCGGAATTACAATGTTATCGATTGTTTACATTTTCTCCAATAAATGCAGGTATGCACTAGCCGAAAATTTCCACTACCCATAAGAAATGCTAACGATATATTTGCCATATATTTTCTAACGAAAATTCCGTGAGGCGTTTTTATCGACTTTTCTCTCATAAGAAATACATTGCAAAACTGTTTTATTGGCACAAAAACGAAATTCCCGCTAGAGGTGCATACCGGGGTTAAGCCCAGTAAAATTCTATGAGCCGTTATAATCGATTGCTTGCTCCCATAAGAAATAGATTGCAAAACTTTGTTATTGGCACACAAACGAAATTTTCATAAAAGATTCATGCAGGATTATACAAAATACATAGCAAAGTTATTAACACAGGAATTTTTGTTAGAGCTGCATATCGACCTAAGCAAAACTGACAATGTAATACTTTTTGGTTGTGGAAATTTCGCAGGAGATGCATAGCGAGCTTAGAGGTACATACTTGCACGCGAAATTTCCATGGAAAGCAAAATATCGAGAATGAAAAGGCTTACTTTTCGACTTTGGGATAAATCGTCTTTAAAAAACATTTTCTAGCAATTTCAACATAAAATGAACAAAACAGTATTCATCTTTCAATTCAAATTTTTATTTAAAGTTCAATAAACCCATTTTTATTTTAAGTTCAGGATTAACATCGAAATCTAAAAACAAAACAAAAAAAAAAACAAGTAAAAAATGTCTAAAGTCGGGCGGGGCCGACTATACTATACCCTGGCTTCTGGGACCGTATTAGTCCATATTGGGCGAAAGATATATATGGGAGCTATATCTAAATCTGAACCAATTTCAATAAAATTTGGCCCACTTGACTATAGTACTAATTGTTCTCCTTGTGCAAAATTTAAACAAGTAAAACTCTGGCTTCTGGGGCCATATAAGTCCATATCGGGCGAAATATATATATGGGAGCTATATCTAAATCTGAACCGATTTCTTCCAAAATCAATAGGGTTCTATTCTGAGCCAAAACACATACAAATTTGAAGTCGATTGGACTAAAACTGCGACCTAGACTTTGATTACAAAAATGTGTTCACGGACAGACGGACATGGCTATATCGACTCAGGAGCAGAGAATGAAGCCGCCGAGTCGCGCCGCCGATTTTAGCCGTCGCCGACCCGTTTTTAGCAGTCGACGCCGCCGCCGAATATGTCGACTCATCTCGACTCAAATTTAGCCGCCAATTAATCTAAAATATTGATTTATATCAAAAAAAATTTAATAATATTTGTTATAGTTTTTGCCAAAATTTTGAACTTTCCACTTTCAATAAATTAGTATCAAGTTGCTATAATAGTTTTACAAAAATTTAGCTCTAAAAATTTGAATGAAATGTAAATTTGATTGTAAGATTGGTTGTACAACTAATCTCATTACAATTCGGAAAACTTCAAATTGATTTTATAATAGATAATTTTGCGCCGCCGAACAGACAATTTTTTATCGGCTTAGCCGTCAAGCCGCCGCCGCCGGAGGCAAAAATTTAGTGTTAGCCGCCGCCGACAAAAATGGGTCGGCTTCATTCTCTGCTCAGGAGCCCACCCTGCAGTTTTTGTCTGCTCAAAATAGGAACTGCGAACTTGCAAACAAATTTGTTATGCGCTTTACAGACTATCAGTTATTCCGGACGACAGTGCTCGTGTCGAACCCATATATTGTGCACATTATAAGTTAAGTCCGAAGGCATAATCGATACTGCTGTATGTTTATGGGATCGATAACACATTTACCGATTATTTAGTCATCGCCGACAAGTCGTATCGATCGGACACACTGTAAGATTCTTTACAAACACCGACATTCCGTCCGGAATAATTGATAGTGTGTAAAACGCATTAGTAGCAAACGCAGAAAAGTCTGTTGTCTGATATTTTTTAAACTTAATTACACTAAAACATGTTTAAGTTTTGCTGAAACAATTAAAAATTTCAACTTAGACGCTATCGTAACACAATTAAACAAACAATATTTTATGAATATCTATAGTATTTGCCAAGAAATCTGAATATTTATCAAATTGAGGCATAAAAGCAAGCAAATTGTATGCTGATCGCATTTAGGAGGTTTCAGTTCTTAAATATGCTTTTTTACCTAAAATTTTTGTAATTTGTTGTTCATTAGACCCTGAAGTGAAATATAACAGCAGACATCGACTGCTGTTTTTAGCAGATTTTTTTCTATGAATATATGTTTTCGACTAAAAGGTATTTACTTTAATCACTAAACTTAACATTCTTCGGCAATGACAAAATGTTCTGCTGAATTAAATAATTGTCATCAGGTAAAAAGCATAGCCATAAAAATAATGAAAATGTTCTTTTTGGATCCTGAAGTAGGGCAAAGTTGGCTCCGAAGCAATGATGGGCAATCATGGACTTGTCATAGGGGAAGTCATCTTCTTAAACATCCGATGCATAGATTTCACATTAGTTCTGCGGATGTCATTCTATTTCAGTATTTCGAATTTCATTCTAAAAAATAAGAGAAAAATACAATTTTTAATTCTTACTCTGTTTTTAACATATTTGAAACAAAATAATTAAATTACCCGTTAAAACTAAGAAGAAAGTAATACTCGTTGATTCCAAAAAGTTGCAGTCCAATAAAATTTCACTTGTTTTTTTTTTTTTAATTTCCACCACACAAAAAAAAATTCTTCTTTATTCTAAGATTTAGAAGGTTACTCGTCTTGATTTTGTAAAAACAAAAATTACATTTAAGACTACTATTTCTCCATTCCTCATGTTCCGAAATTCGGAATCGCAAAATTTTCATATGACCTTAATTTCTTAACCCTGAATCTTATTAACTTAAATCTTGGTAATATAGTTCTCTTTAATGAGGAGTTCAAATTAAAATTATATTGTGGTCCTAAAGAATCTCTATTTTTTTGTTAAAGGTGAATATTAAGTTCGAGTTTTGCCGCTAAAGTGAAAAATTAATGATATATTAAAGAAAAGTAATCGCGAAAAAATCGCAATTTTAGCGGTTAAACTCGAACTTAATACCCACCTTAAAAGAAAAATAAATTCTTGCGATTCCAAATTCAGTGAACATAGAAAAAATCTGCCACATATAACTAAAAGTAAAATATTTAAGTGAGACCTTCCATAAAGAAATTAATTTTTTAACGACTAATGACACATCCACAAATTCTTAACCCTCATTTTTTTATACCTTATTGTTCAAAGAATATATAAAAAATATGCAAACGTATAAATTTTTTATATCCACCACCATAGAATGGTGACGGGGGTATAATAAGTTTGTCATTCCGTTTGTAACACATCGAAATATCGATTTCCGACTATATAAAGTATATATATTCTTGATCAGGGAGAAATTCTAAGACGATATAACGATGTCCGTCTGTCTGTCTGTCTGTTGTAATCACGCTACAGTCTTCAATAATGAAGCAATCGTGCTGAAAATTTGCACAAACTAGTCTTTTGTCTGCAGGCAGGTTAAGTTTGAAGATGGGCTATATCGGTCCAGGTTTTGATATAGTCCCCATATAAACCGACCTCCCGATTTGGGGTCTTGGGCTTATAGAAATCGTAGTTTTTATCCAATTTGCCTGAAGTTTGAAATCTAGAGGTATTTTATGACCATAAAAAGGTGTGCCAAAAATGGTGAGTATCGGTCCATGTTTTGGTATAGCCCCCATATAAACCGATCTCCCGATTTTACATCTTGGGTTTATAGAATCCGTAGTTTATATACAATTTGCCTGAAATTGGAAATTTATAGGTATTTTGGGACCATAAAGGGGTGTGCCACAAGTGGTGAATATCGGTCCATGTTTTGGTGTAGCCCTCATATAGACCGCTATCCCGATTTTACTTCTTGGGCTTCTAGAATCCGAAGTTTTTATCCAATTTGCCTGAAATTGGAAATCTAGAGTTATTTTCGGGCCATAAAGAGCTTTGCCGAAAACGGTGAGTATCGGTCCATATTTTAGTATAGCCCCCATAAGAACGATCTTCCGATTTAACTCCTGGGGTTTCTAAATACCGTAGTTTTTATCTGATTTGCCTGAAATTGTAAATATTCTTGTATTTTAGGCTCACAAAAACGTGTATCGGATTAAGTTTTTATCGGTCCATTTGGTAATGCCTCCATATAGACCGACTTCACTTCTTGAGGGTGTAGAAGGCGCACTGATCATGAAAATTGCTTGAAACTCAATGTAAAATTTCCAGATTTTACTTCTACAGATTTAAGATTTCAAATCAAGACGTTATTTTATAATTTTCTTGCACACTTACAAGAGATGTTAATGATTCCTCTAAAACTCAAACAAAAATGGTTCTTATAAATCCAGAATCTGATATAGTCGTCATAGGTGAAATCTTTAAATTTATCGTCGGGAAGTGTCCTCAAGTTCTCAAGCCCTCCTGAAATTTCAAAGAAAACCCTAATATTTGGTTCATGGTGGTGGGTATTTAAGATTCGGCCCGGCCGAACTTACTGCTGTATATACTTGTTTTTTTTTTTCAAAAAATATAATGCATTGAAAAAAATTGCGGAAATGTTCTGAATTTTTTGATTTCTAGAGGCTACAGTAAGCAAACGGCTCAATAAATTTCACTTTTTGAATTTTTTATTATTTGCTTGAGCATTTAGCTCAAAGATTGCGCTTTAGGATATTTCTTATATTTACTAATAAATTATTTAAAATTTTGTTTGTACGTATACCTTTAAAACTTTCGAAAATTGCCAAAATCCTGACTTCAACCGCGTTGAGCAACTTTTTGGCAAAAGTTTTTCAAAATCTTTTTTCACAGTTCTTATTACAATCATTGAGAGATTCTAAAACTGTAAGTGCTCATTAAAAAATTTGAGTTTTGAAAAATCTCATACATTTCCTGGACAGGTCTAGTGTATATCTTCTAAATGTGAATGTGATGTAATGTGAATTACATATAAAAAAGCCATAAAATTTCATTTTTTCTAGTTTTGTTGTGAAACTGACCATTAGTGCCTTATGTTACCATTTCATAAACCATTTTGGGCAAAATAACAACCTTTGTAATAATATAATCTTTCGTTTTTATTTTTAGTATTATTTAATAAATATAACTGTGGTAGTTTTGTTACTTTTTTTTTTTTGAAAATTACAATTATTATTGTTTTGAGTTCATTTATTTTTAAATCCCAAAAAAAAAAAACTTCATTTCATTATAAATCATACATTCTTGTTGTGATTACTTTTGTGTTCTGGTTTGTTGTTTTTCTTTTTTTTTTTGTTAATTTAATTTTTGCAATTAATTTTACATATGGAGTATATTCATTTTGTTGCTGTATAGGCTTAATAGATTAAGGATTTTCCTTAGCGAAACACTGTTTAATATCCCTTATTTCCATATATATTTCCAAACATTGCATTTTATTTTTTGTTTTGTTTCGTTATAGTATATTTTATAAATATTATTGTTTTATGTTTTAGGTATTTTATATATATATGTAAGAGTAGTGGGTGTATAATATATATATATATATAATTAATATTCCAACATGAGACAGTTTTAGGGTTTTTATTTTCAGTATTATTATTGTTTTGTTGCTAAATGTTAATTCAGGGAGGAGAGGATAGTAGGAGAAGGAGGTTAGGTTTGTTTTTTTATTTTCTCTAATTGCTTTAAGAGAGAGAGACAGAGATAGTTATTTTTGTCTTTTTCGCCTTGTATATCTTTTCTATTATTGTAAGTTCTGATAATAAATAAGATATAGTTTTAGGTGTTCATTAAATATTTGTATATAATCTTCATCATCTAGGAGCCTGCTGTTTTTTTTTATTACTGACTATATTTGTCAATCCTATGTGGGTTTTAGTTTCCTAAAAAAAACTCTTTTTTAGCACCAAAGAGTTTATTTTGTATTTAATATTCGTTTAGTTTACTTTTGTCATTTCATTTCAAAATCAAAATAATAAATATAAGATTTGTTTGTTTTTATTTTTTGTTTTTGTTTTGTTTTTTATTAATAAATATACATGTATATAATTTAGATTATTATTAATAATTTTATGTTCATGTTATTTTGTTTAAACTTATGTTTTCTCTTCTTTTTTATTAGCCTTAATAATTCCATATATTGTATAATTTAATATAATTGTAATAATAATAATAATAATAATAATAATACATAATAATAATAATAAATAACAAAATTAAACAACACACATTTATTATAATATAAAGAGACAGAGAGTTTTAGAGAAGAAGAATAGGATTATAGAATTTCGATTTTGTTTTTTTATTTTATTTTATTTGTATTACAATTAAAAAAACATTTATAGTTTGCTTTGTAAACAAGCAGTTACTGAGAGCAATAGAGGAATTCTAGAGGTACAGTTAGGTATATTTTCCAAAGAAATACATTCTTTTTTATTTTAGTGCTGGCTACCAACTAAAAAAATAAAAACTATAAAGAAGAAATTAGTATATCTCTTCCCATGTATGGCAATGTCTGGCCTAGTGATGTCTGAAAAATAAGAAAATAAAAACAAAAAAAAAATGAAATAAATTATAAAAAATAAATTAAAAAAATATCTACTATCTAGCGATATAAGAAAGAAGAATACAATTAATTAAAAGATAAAATTATTAAATTTTTTCAAATGAACTAAATAGGACATCTATGTTGGCAAGCTTTATCGCTTATTAAGCATATTTTTTGCACAATAATTACCCTGATTTGCTTAAAAGGGGTTTAAGAAATATTTAGCCCATTTATTGGGCTAAACAATTTTAAATCTACTGAGGTAAAAAAATATATTGCCTTATGCCCATATTCATAATAATTTACGGACAGTTTATCGAACGTATTTGTAAGGTACAGTAGTTTTAAAATTTACGTTAAGTTTTATGAATATGAGGCTTATCTAAATACCTTCGTCACCGATAAGTCATTCATTTTTAGGGTATGTCATGTCGGCCAGGCCGAATCTTATGTACACTCTAGAGCTCGACCGAAGCATCGGCTTCGGCATTCGGCCAAAAATCGGTCTTCGGCGTCAAGAGGCCGATTAACCGAAGCCGTCATCGGCCAGGCCGAATCTTATGTACACTCTAGAGCTCGACCGAAGCATCGGCTTCGGCATTCGGCATCAAGAGGCCGATTAGCCGAAGCCGAAACTTTTCGAATAATTTATTTGATATTGAATTGTCCAATTGTTGAATTTGTCTCAGTCAAAACACCCAGTACAATTAATACGTAAAAAATTATAAAAAATCTTGTTTTGTCACTATAATATCAAATGAATTACCTTTTATTGTTGTATTTATGTATTTGTTTAAAAACATATTCTAATATTGAACTAAAAAAACACCAAATTTCTTTAATTACAAATTTGAGAAAATAATCGGCTTCGGCCGATTATTGCTTTTTTTGCCGAACATCTGCTTCGGCTTCGGCCAAAACAACCCGCTTCGGTCGAGCTCTAGTACACTCCACCATGGGTTGCGTAGAAAGTTCGACTAAAAACTGTGATCCACAAAAAAATTTTCGCACAAATTAGAGAGCCAAATTTCAACCGGATCGAATGAAATTTGTTTCTCCTCCATGAGGCTCCGGAAGTCAGATTTTGGGGGTCGTTTTATATCGGGACCTATATATAATTATGGAGCGATATGGACCAAGTTTTGTATAGTTGTTGGAGAGCACTAACATCGCGTACCAAACTTCAATCGGATCGGATTTCTCCAATGGGCTCCGCAAGCCAAATCTGGGGGCTATGTATGTGGTCCGATAAGGCTCATTTGCAATACCATTCGGCCTACATTAAAAACAAGTACTTGTACCACTTGTGTAAAGTGGATTGTTTTTACGTTCGGAAGTTAGCGTGATTTCAACAGATGGACGGACATCGATTGATCGACTAAGAATTTTACCGCGACCCAGAATATTTCTATGTAGTTATATAACCAGCATACAAAAAAAGTGGCACAAAAAGCTTCATTTTCATTTCATAGGCTTTGAATAACGCACCTTTTTTAATAAAAAAATAAGACTGTATCAAATTAGAATGAAACCAAGCGAACGAGCATGTTGTCTCTAGTTCATTCAAAATCACTCCTATAGATTATCTTTTCAGGAGAGAGTATCTGGTGCCTATTTTAGGCTGCACACGCATCCGCTTTAAAACAATATTGTATGGATATGACTGAGTTCTCCGGTTATTTGTTATGGCTCCCATCACTTCCGTAATCATAACTGGAATTGAGTTAAACAAATTGTACAGCAAATAAGTGAATTAAAAGGGTAAGAAGCATAACATCTCAAAGAGGTGGCACAAAAAAAGTGGCAAATTTGCCAATAAAGAGGCACATCGATAACGCTGATACCGTCACTATGAACTTTTTGTTATAGCCCGATATGCAATATTTGTGCAAATTCCAGTTGCATACTAGAGATCAACCGAAGAAGCGGCATTCGGCCAAAAATTCTTGCTTCGGTCGAACTCTATTGCATACCAATAATGCAGTTTTACCAGGTATTTCTTATGGAAGAAAAAAATCTAAACAGTCGATAACATCGTGCCTGTACGATTGTTTTCTTTATTCCATATTAAAAAAATTATATACCGCTTGAGTTAGATGCCGTGTAATTAACTACCAATCGCATCTTTTAAATATTTCGCCTGTATGCCGATAAAACAGTTTACGCTTAGTTGATCATGTAAAGAATACAACGATAATCGATAAAATTAATTAAATGAATTTTTCCTAGCACAAATATTCGAATATAATTTAAGTTTTATATTCTATTTTGAAATTAATTCAATTTTACTTTCAACTGCATGAAGTAGAGGCATAGAAAATATTTACTGCCTACGGTGTTAAGAACGAATTTAGCCGCTATAATCAAAAATAAATAAATCTGCAAAAGTGAAAGGAAATTATATTTACTTTAAATTTTGCAAATTTATTTATCGACTGGTTAATGCGGTATTACTGAAAAAAAATTATGATATGTATGTCGATAATACCGGGGTCTGTGTTTGTTTTCATGATAAAATTGTGTTATCGGCATGTAACCAACATTTTTTGCTCGAGATGAATACCGAGCTGGACTGTGAAAATTTTGCTACCAATAATGCGCTTTACAGACTATCAGTTATTCCGGCCGACAGTGCTCGTGTCGAACATATCCCATATATTGTGCACATTGTAAGTTAAGTCCGAAGGCATAATCGATACTGCTGCATATTTATGGGATCGATAACACATTTAAGGATTATTTAGTCATCGCTGACAAGTCGTATCGATCCAACACACTGTAAGATTCTTTACAAACACCGACATTCCGTCCGGAATAACTGATAGTCTGTAAAGCGCATTACAGACTATAAGTTATTCCGGACGACAGTGCTCGTGTCGAACATATGCCATATATTGTGCACATTATAAGTTAAGTCCGAAGGCATAATCGTTACTGCTACATGTTTATGGGATCGATAACACATTTAACGATTATTTAGTCATCGCCGACAAATCGTATCGATCCGACACACTGTAAGATTCTTTACAAACACCGACATTCCGTCCGGAATAACTGATAGCCTGTAAAGCGCATAAGGTGTTTATTAAGAATGAATTTAGCCGCTATAATGAAAATTAAATAAATCTGCAAAAGTAAAATACAATTATATTTACTTTAAATTTTGCCAATTTATTTATCGACTGGTTTCCCGAATATGAAATACGTTGTAATGCGGTATTACTGATACAAATTATGATACGTATGTCGATAATACTGGGGTTTGTGTTTGTTTTCATGTTGTCCGATAGGAAATAAATGATAAAATTGTGTTATCGACATGTAACCAACATTTTTGCTCGAGATGAATACCGGGCTGGACTGTGAAAATTTTGCTACCCATAAGAAATTTATTGTTTCTCAAATGTTATCGACAGATCAATATTTCTGCAAATACGAAATACATGGTTATTCGGTATTACAGACAATAATCAGGAAACATACATTCGCTGTGTACCGATAATACCGTATTTCCGTTTCGTATTTGTTTTCAAGATGTCCGATAGGAAATAAATGTGTAAATGTGTATTATCGGCACGTAACCATCATTTTTTCAATACCGAGTGAAAATTTTGCTACTCTTTAAGAAATTATTTATTTTCTATTAGTAAAAATTATTGTCCGATTGCTGTTTCTCGCAATAGGAAATACATGCCAAGCAGGTATTGCGGATAATAATTATGATACATAATTTCGCTTTACGCCTATAATACCGGGTTTCGTATCTGTTTTCAAGCTGTCGGATAGGAAATAAATGGACTATTTGTACCAGAATTAAATACCGAGTTGGACTATGAAAATATTGCTTCTCATAAGAAATTTATTGGTTTTCAACTGTTATCGACCGATGATTCTGCCAATACGAAATACGTGGTATTAACGATATTAACACCTATCTTTTCGTATTTGTTTTCAAGATGTTCGATAGGAAATAAATGTCAAAATTTTACTATTGATATGTAACCAACATTTTTATCCGAGATAAATACAGAGCTAGACTGGGAAAAGCTTTCTACTAATAAGAAATTGTTTTTCTATTAACAAAAATTGGGAAAACAATTGTTATCGACCGATCGACTGATCCTCTTAATACAAAATACATGGTAATGAGGTATTACTGATATAATTATACTTTCGCTTTGTGCCGATAACATCGTGTTTTGTGTGTTTATTATTAGCTCAATTCAAACAGCTAGAATAGAGTAGGGTTAGGTTAGGTTATGTGGCAACCCAATGTATCAGGCTCACTTGGACTGTTCAGTCCATAGTGATACCACATTGGTGAACTTCATTCTTATCACTGAGTGCTACCCGATTCCATGTTAAGCTCAATGACAAGCGACCTCCTTTTTATAGCCGAGTCCGAACGGCGTTCCACATTGCAGTGAAACCACTTAGAGAGGCTTTGAAACCCTCAGAAATCTCACCAGCATTACTGAGGTGGGATAATCCACCGCTGAAAAATGTTTTGGTGTTCGGTCGAAGCAGGAATCTAACCCACGACCTTGTGTATGCAAGGCGGGCATGCTAACCATTGCACCACGGTGGCTCCTAGAGATATGGTAAACTCATCGCATTAAAACAAGTTTTTTTATAAGTTTTGTTTTAACGTAAACACTGTGGATGTTCCGAACAATAACTTTAAATAGTTCGATGTTGACTACTTCGATACCGATATAAACAAACATTTCTCTTGCAATTCATTAACAACAATTTTAAAAGTCAATCCACATGTATTTTTTTTTTTTCTTTAAACGAATGAAATTCTTTCAAGAGATTAACATTTTGCTGCAAAAAACAAAGTAAAACCATTCGTTATAGTGAATTGTGTTGAAAGCACGTTTTTCTCATATAGCGGCTATGACAACTAATAAATTAAAAGTTCTAAGTAAAAAGGAAAAGAATTAACAAAACCAGGGGAAGATAGCCAATGGTACATAATTAATATAAGCAACTTGTCGCAGGACAACACACATTTATGTATATGCATATAAATTTTATATATAAATTTTATAATGCTACTAATATGCATTGATTGATGCATCATTGGACACATAGTATACCTTTTGTATGGTTAGTGTTTATTTCATAGAATTATGACTTTGTGGGTAGTACACATGTGAACCACTCGTAAGCGATAACAATTGAAGATTTTTCCTTCTGCATTTGAAGATAAAATAATGTATAATAATTCATATATGGTATAAATAACAATAGTATGCTACATACTTAAAAACTAGTGATAACAAATTATTTAATGAATACATTTAAATTTGAATTTCTTGTAGCTGATGTCCAATGTGGGTGTTTTTTTATTAATTTGTTGAATATTTTTGGATTTAGGTATTTGAAGAATTGTTTGAATGTTATATAGAATATTTTTCTTTTGGCTTACAATACTACAATACAGATTGTAATTAACATTTTATGAGAATATGAATTTATAGTGTCTTCTTCTATGCACACTTGGAAACATAATTTTTGTTTTATTTTGTATTGATTGAATTTTTCCGAGGCCATTTAAAATATTACTATAGCCATCTATAAAAACTGTCACATATTCGTATTAACATTTATTGTGTGTGAATTTAGTTAACAAATTTTCCTTATAAATTATTTCAATTTAAGTATAAAAACTGGGCTGGATCTCTGATATAAAGAGGCTTTACAAATTTCTACAAGTTCCTATTCCGGTAACTGGAACTGTGGTTTGAGTGTTAATTAGGGTTTTTCCCGGGAAAGCGGGAATTTTTTTCGAATTCGTGGGTTCAGACTCCGTTTCGACCAAACACCAAAAAGTTTTTTCAACATTGGAATATCGCCTCTCAGTAATGCTGGTGACATTTCTGAGAGTTTCAAAGCTTCCCTAAGTTGTTTCACTGCAATGTTGAACGTCGTTCGTATGCGTATATTAAAACGAGGTACCTTGTCATTGAGCTTTGAATCGGGCAGCTCTCAGTGTTAAGATAGAAGTTCCTCACTGTGGCATTACAATGAATTGAATAGTCTAAGTGAGCCTGAAATATCGGGCTGCCACTCCACCTAAAACTAACCTACGCGGCACTGTATGCCAGCCAAAAGCTGGTTGAGGGAGCGTTGGGGAAAGAAGCCCTCCCTGTTTCAGGTGCTTTTTACAGGCAAGTAGTTTCCTATTTATAAGACCAGTAGTTTCCGATATATGCCAAGCCTGTGGACCATTCGGAAGCATATACAGAAAAAACAGGACGGAGGAAGAAAACCTACCGGATATAAACACCCACAACTTCAAGGAATCGGCTAAGTACTTGCGAGTTGTCAGAGACCAGACTAAAGTGGCTAGAAAATAGAGTTCTTCCTCTAATGAAGAGCTACGCGGCACAGGGAGCTACCGTGATGCAATGGTTAGTATGCCATCCTTGCATATCTAGGGTCGTGGGTTCAAACCCACTTTCGACCAAACACCAAAAAGTTTTTTCAACATTGGAATATCCCCTCTCAGTAATGCTGGTGACATTTCTGAGTGTTTCAAAGCTTCTCTAATTGGTACCTAGTCATTGAGCTTAGAATCGGGCAGCTCTCAGTGTTAAGATAGAAGTTCCTCACTGTGGTATTACAATGAACTGAATAGCCTAAGTGAGCCTTAAATATCGGGCTGCCACTCCACCTAAAACTAACCTACGCGGCACTGTATACAGAAATAACAGGACGGAGGAAGAAAAACCAACGGATATAAACACCCACAACTTCAAAGAATTGGCTAAGTACCTACGAGTTTTCGGAGACCAGACTAAAGTGGCTAGACAATAAAGCTTTTCCTCTAATGAAGAGCTACGCGCTACATGGAGCCACCGTGATGCAATGGTTAGTATACCATCCTTGTATATTTGGGGTCGTGGGTTCAGACCCAGTTTTGACCATACACCAAAAAGTTTTTTCAACGCTGGACTATCTTCTCTCATTAATGTTGACACTTCTGAATGTTTCAAAACCTGCCTAAGTGGTTTCACACCAATGTGGAACGTCGATCGTGTTCGGCTATAAAAAGGAGGTACCTAGTCATTGAGCTTACAATCGGGCAGTACTCAGTGTTAAGAGAGAAGTTCCCGACTGTGGTATTACAATTGACTGAATGTCAAGTGAACCGGAAAATGTCGGGCTTCCCCTAAACCTAACCTAAAATACGCGGCACTGTATACCTGCCAAAAACTGGTTGAGGGAACGTTGGGGAAGGAAGCCCTCCCTGTTTCACTTGCTTTTTCAATAGTTATATGATCAGTAGCTTCCTATGGATGCCAAGTCTGGTGGACCATTCGGAATCATATACAGAAATTCAACAGAATAAACAGTACGACTCTTATTTATATGACTGGTGCAATGAGAACAACGGCTACCGCAGCTCAAAAGGTATTGATGGCAGTCTGCCCACTTGCTCTGCATATTGAAAAATAGCTGATGTGATACTCATGAAACTGAAAAGCCTGGACTCGTTTGGAAACGCGGTTTGCGGACACACAGAACTCGTTGCTTCAGTTGGTTAACATATAAGGACAGACTATGTGGCAACTCGGCATATGTGTGATGTCAAGTTGAGATCGATTATCCCAAGTATAGAAGATTGGGTAGAAGGGCGCATACATTTTGGAGATCTGGGGAACATATATACGGATGGAGTGAAAATGTCTGAATGCTATGGCAGTGGCGATATCAGTTTCTTCACCGGGCATCAATAAAGGCTTTTGGTAATGCAAACATCACAGCCGGTGTCGTAAAGAGCTTAGAGTTCTCACAGTATAATATTACTCTGGGCTGGATACCTGGACATTATGGAATAATTCGTAATGAAGAGGTAGATATGACGGCGCATGTCAGCATCTTTAAGGAAGTTTCCCCCCACTATAGAGGATTGGGCCCATACGTCTTGGGGGGTCTGAACATGTCTGAACATACGGATGGATTGAAGATGTTTGAAAGCCCTGGCAGTGGTATTTTCTGCGAAGAGTTGGGAATATAACATGGACAGCGGATGCATCATTTTTCCGGCGGAGGTATTTGTCATTGTAAAAGCTGCAGAGCTCCTGTTAATGAGGCTGATATTCAG
Source organism: Haematobia irritans (assembly GCF_050003625.1). Taxonomy (NCBI): domain Eukaryota; kingdom Metazoa; phylum Arthropoda; class Insecta; order Diptera; family Muscidae; genus Haematobia; species Haematobia irritans. The sequence goes on from NC_134397.1 coordinate 260,268,230, forward strand.
AAGCGATATCAGATTCTTCATCGACAGACAGGCAGTAATAAAGGCATTGGGTAATGCAAATATAACGTCGGAGGCAGTCAATCGCTGTCTTAGAGAGCTTAGAACTATCACTGAACAGCATAAAATTACTCTGTTCTTGGCACCTGCTATCTTCATATAATAATAGTATTGACCGAAATAATAGTATTGACTCAATACTATTATTTCGGAAAATGACTTGGGGTTCCTCTGCGAGCAAACGGCAAGGCTTGTAAGAGTTCTGGATTTCTAATGGCGATGCATAGAGAGGTATTAAGACCGTTAATAGGCATCGCAACAGGACGTAGCATACTTGGAAAGCACATGGTAAGGATTGACTTAATGATTTTTATACCATTTTCTGTGCCAGAATCCGCCATTATCATCAAATACTGGGTTCCTTTTTCGTTCAGTATATTACTGATATACGGGGCTGTTATCTGAAGAATGAAAGCTTCTGGATTGATCACCTAGAAAACTCGTTTGAAAAAGCAAATATGATGGGATTAATCCTGGTGTAGAAAAGAAGAAACAACGATTAGGAATCACAATGGACCATTAAGGTCTAAGTGGTAACGAATTCCTTTCTACAGATTGGAGAATTGCAATTCTTTTCTACGGTGGAGAAAAGAAGAAACAACTATGAGGAATCACAATGGACCAATAGGGTCTAAGTGGTTACCAATTCCTTTCTATAAATTGATGTCATCGTCCATAAACTAACCTAACCATAACAACTGCTATAGAAAAAAGTGGCTGCTTTCCTTTTATAGCAGACTATCAGTTATTTTAGCAGATTTATCTGCCATGTCTACTAACAAATTTGTTTTGGCGTTTCATCCATTTATTATTGGAAACAAGCAATAGAAAATAATACGCACAAACATGATTTATAGAGTCCATAAGACTAGAAACAGACGGGAAATACAAAACAGCTTTGAAAAAAAAATGCACATTGAAATGCATACAGCCCTCTTCCTCGACATAACTAAGTTGCTAGATCTCAAGTAAAATTTATGCCAATTGCGTTTGGCGATTAGCGCTATATAAAGGGTGGTTAAATTGTAAGGGCCACACCTAAACGCCAAGTTTTTTCCGAATTTTATTTGACATTTCTCTATTTCAGACTTACTCAATTTGAACCATGGAGAGATACACAATCCAACAACGTGTTAAATTGTTCCAAGAAATTGCAACAGTGGATGATCAATTTTCGAAGAAAATCATCTTCAGTGATGAGGCACATTTTCACCTCAGTGGATTCGTCAATAAACAGAATTGCAGCATCTGGGCGAATGAGAATCCAAGAGTGATGGTCGAAAAACCAATGCATTCACAATGAGTGACTGTTTGGTGCGGTTTATGGGCTGGCGGCATCATCGGGCCGTATTTTTTCCAAAATGAGGCCGGTCAGGCAGTTACTGTGAATGGTGTTCGCTATCGTGAGATGATAACGAACTTTTTATGGTCCGAATTGGAAGATATGGATGTGGACGATATGTCGACTCAGCAGGACGGTGCCACTTGCCACACAGCTAACGAAACAATGGCTCTTTTGCGTAACAAATTCAATGGCCGTGTTATCTCACGTAATGGCGATGTCAATTGGCCGCCAAGATCATGTGATTTGACACAGTTGGACTTTTTTCTTTGGGGTTATTTGAAAGAAAAGATGTTGGTCGATAAGCCAGCAACAATTCAAGAGCTAAAGGATGAGATAATTCGGCACATTAACGGCACAGAACCACCATTATGCCTCAGCGTCATCGAAAATTTGGACCATCGGATGAAGGTGTGCCACCGTGGTTGCGTCGCCTATTTGGCCGATATTTTGTTCCATACATAATTGAGTAATAACAATATATCATAATAAAATAAAATTACAATAATTTCCTAAATAGGTTGTGTTTTATTCAAAATCAACATCGGCCCTTGAAATTTTAACCACCCTTAAGAAAATTACAGCAACAATTTATGCTATAGGCCGTTATGCCTTTTGCGAAATTTTCGGTAGCAAAAATCCAAAGATTCCGAAGGAACTTCTTTGGAGATAATAAAAGGAAACCAAGGGCACTCATGACCTTTCCTGACACCGATGATATTCAGTAAGCGTTAGATAAAAAAACTACTTCATTTAAGCTAAAGGCTATCAGAGGCGATATAATAATTTGAGAAACACGAGATGCCTCTTAGAACCTAATGAATATCTATGTTTGAAACTCGGCAAAAATTCATATACAGTGCACTCGCGGTAACGTGCACACCGCCTAACGTGAACTCCGCATAACGTGAACACTCTTTTTCTTATACTAACTACTACGTAACGCTGAAAACCATGACATTTTACGTTAAAGGCAGATTCACAATGCCAAATACAATTTCAAATACACCAACGGAATTTTTTAGTGATCTAATTTGGTTTTTTTCTAGCTTTTTAATTATTAATTTAAATTGCTTTATAATTCCACTGATATTTTTCGGATCTCTTTTTTTAATGTTTTCATGAAGTTAAATTAAACTTTTAATATTACTACACACAAAAATTTTTTTTCTGATTCAATCACGAAATTAATTGATCCAATTAATTTTTTAATTGAAATGTCTTCAATCACAGAAATGATAATATCAATTAAAAAAGTAATTGACAGTCAATTAAAAAATTAATTGAACCAATTCAAAAATTCGCTAACGTGAACTCTCTTGGTTTTAATTAGTTCACGTTACCGCGAGTGCACTGTACATCAAAAAAAAAATTAGGCCTCGATACACAATTATTAGACGTATGGAGATACATATTACCAATTTAAATATTTACTTCACAATAATTATTATAAACCACTAGATGCTTAAGAGTATTGTCATTTAGTACAGATTAATCATAAATTAATATCTATATTTATATATAGGATAATATTTGTTCACATATTTATAATAGATATTTGAAAAATAATAATATATATGTATGTACATATATTGATTTATTTGTAATGAATCAGCATGACGCTACCAACATATAGAATGGTCCATTGGAACACTTGGCAAAACATCAAATTAAGAACGTAATAAAATCAAATAATATTTTTGATGTTTATTTGTGAGAATATACATACAATTAAATAAAATACTCATAAATTTTTAATGTTTTTGTTTTTTGTTTTTTCATTCCTAATAAGTAATACACAAAGATGTGGGAGACACCATTTGTAGTATTAATTGGGACCTTATCTTGGTTATTTTTTTGTGAATTCTCTTATGTTTTTCTTTTTTATAATTTGTAAAGCAACTGCTTGTTTACAAAGCAATTATAACAATGAGGTCAAAAATACACATAATAATTAAACATTAGAATAGAAAGAAATTTCCTTTTTTTTGGAGATTTTTGTCTTGATTTTGTCTTGTGGTTGATGTTCATTTCATAATTATATTGTATATGTAAAATTCATAGGACATTTAAATTTTACAAAAAAATTTTTTTATAGTTTATCTCAATAATATGTATATTGGAATTTTATTTTTTTGATTTGGAGATAATTCATAATTTCTAAACTGGACAATTATAGAGGAAGTAACAGAGAGGAACACATAAAGATTTTAACAATGTTTGTTATTTAATAAAATTGGTATGGTAAAATTGTATGTGTTGGTTTTGTTTGATTCATATATGTGTTAATTGAAAAAAATAATTGAGGTTACTCAATAAAATGCTAAACAAATAATAATGGCGGCTATCTAAAATGAAATGGTAATATAATTTATTAGTTTTGCAGGCACTCTCTATTTATTTATCAATATTTTTTTTTTGTTTACCAATACATCGGAAATAAAGAATTGCCCACAGAATGGCAAAAATGAATAAAGCAAAACTTAATGCAAATAAATAAAAAATAATTCTATTAAAAATAACTATTCGTTCTCCATTCCAAAGAATTAATACAAACAAAGTGTACAAGCCCAGATTTTTTTGGGAAAACTTAAAAGTTTCAAAGTACTAAATTGTAATCAATTTTTTACTTTCTAATTGAAAAAGCTCTTATCGTTTGGATGGCTTTACTAGTCTATTGTATTGATTTAAATACAAACTTTACTTTTCACTGCTCAACGTCAGGCATTGACATTAATATCTTTCTTATAAGAAAGATTTAATTTAGAACCATTTAGAAAAAGCCTAGTCAAGAACACCGAATGATGCATTTTTGGGAAAACCAAAAGGCATTGACATTAATATCTTTCTTATAAGAAAGATTTAATTTAGAACCAGTTAGAAAAGGCCTAGTCAAGCGCAAACGGACGTGTGATAGTCTAACCGTATTTTTAAGAACACCGAATGATGCATTTCTTGAAAACCAAAAGCAAAACTCTGGTAATAGCACATTTAGAAATATTGTCAAAAATATATTCTATAAAATTTTGCCATGATTTATTTTTAAATAAAGGGTCATTTGCATCGAACAAAAATAATCTGATATAGTTCATGCTTTAAACTTTGATAATTTCACGTTTATAATTTGGCCATATTGTAAGGATTAGACTATACACATATACATATGAACGCAAAATCTCAAATTGGGTCAGATTTTTCGAACTTTAGTTGAGTACGTCGTCTATACTAAATTTGATGAAAATCGGACCAGAATAACGACGCTTATCTTGCGTGTATGGTCCTCATATTGGTTCGAATTTTCTATTGCTTACAAAAATGTTCGGACCGCCTTAATTATTTAATTACCTATATTCGTGTACGTGTCCTTATAAGAATGCATTAGCAGAAAACTGTTGTATCGACACACATATTTGTCAATTGTAATCAAAGGTGAGAGGGGTTTAGGACAGTTGAGTACGTCGTCTATACTAAATTTGATTAAAATCGGACCAGAATAACGACGCTTATCTTGCGTGTATGGTCCTCATATTGATTTGAATTTTCTATTACTTACAAAAATGTTCAGACCGCCTTAATTATTTAATTAATTATATTCGTGTACGTGTCCTTATGAATGCATTAGCAGAAAACTGTTTTATCGACACACATATTTGTCAATTTTAATCAAAGGTGAGAGGGGTTTAGGACAGGTAATGCATCGTCCAGACTACACAGAAAAAAATGTCACATAAAATTTTCCAATTAAAATTTTAATTGAGTTTTAAAAAATATTCAATTAAAAATTTAATCGATTCAACAATTTTTTTTATTTGAAACAAAAATCAATCACAAAAACTAATATAGTATTAATTAATTTTTTAATTGGATCGATTAATTTTTAATTGGCTTTCAATTAATTTTTTAATTGATACTATCATTTCTGTGATTGAAGACATTTCAATTAAACAATTAATTGAATCAATTAATTTCGTGATTGAATCAGAAAAACATTTTTTTGCGTGTATAAGTTTTCCGGACGGAATGCCTGTGTTTGTAAAGAATTTTACAGTGTGGCTAATCGATACGAATTGTCGGCGATGACTATATAATCGGTAAACGTGTTATCGATCCCATAAATATGCCTTTGGACTTAACTTATAATGTGGCCAATATTTGGGATATGTTCGACACGAGCACGATCGTCCGGATAAACTTATAGTCTGGACGGCGCATTAAGCCAACTATCGAAAGTTCAATAGCAAAACTTTCATGCGAAATTTCTTTTCGAAACGCGTATTGGGCTTAAAGACCGTTATGCATTTTGTGCAAATATTTCGCTATCCAAAGAAATGTACGATTATTTCTGCATGAAAACTTCGTGAAATGTTGTTATCGACACTTCACTGTATTCCTCTCTTGCGTCATTTTTACCCCCGCCATTTCGGTATGAACCACTAGAGGGTATTTCGTTTGCGTGCCAATAACACATTTTTGCAATGTATTTATTGGAGTAAAATGCGAACAGTCGATAATAGCGCGTCACGGATTTCCCGTTAGCAATTATATAACAATACATTCCTTATGGGTAGCGCAAATTTCGGATGGAACTGTACTGACATTAAAAACAATTTACATGTGTGTCGATAATGCAGTTCTCTTTGTTTGGGGGCCGAGTAACATTTAAAGAATCGCAAAGGTTATGATGCAACCTTTGCGATTCTTTAAATTTTCAGTAACAATAGACTAGAGGTGAGCGCGTGAGTGAAATTTCAATCACACTCACGTACATTCATGAAGAAATATTTCTACTCGCCCACATTCACGCATGGCATGTGGTTAGGAATTCACGTTTACGCACATTCACGAAAAGGAAAAAGTCAAACTCACGCACATTCACGTACGATCAACGTGTAAAGGCTCAACTTCATGCACTATTCAAGACAATTTGCGCACTTCACCAAAATTCTTGGGATCACAACAATTCTCGTGATCCACGATAATTCACACGATTCGCGAAAATTCTCGTGATTGACGATAAATCTCATGACTCGCTGCAATTACTCGTTAGTAAGGAACATTTTCACAACTCACGACGGAACCATTACCAAAGTAGTAGAATTTAAATATGGTTCACCAGCGAACCATTAGGCAATGGATGCTGAGTATGAATTTAATCGTGAACGTGGATTTGTTCGCGGGTGTGATTTTTTTGTGTGCCCATATTTTTTTCGTCAGTGTGAATTTTATCGTGAACGTGAAGTTTATCGCGAACATGAATTTTATCATTAGCTTGAATTGGGTCGTGAAATTTTTTCGAGAGCGTGATATCGAAGAAAATTTACTCACGCACATTTACGAACGAAATATGATTTTCGCTCTCACGCACGACACATTTTTCAAACACATTCCCGAGATTTAGTTTAAATTTCTTTCACGACTCACAAAAATTTTGTGTCACCTGCACACCACTACAACAGACATACCTTTCCTGTGTGTGTACCATATGGCCGATGATTGCTGGTGTGAAAATATTAAGGAACTGATCGAAGACGAAATGTACGAAAAATACTCTTGACGTATTGTATAAAATACAATTTCAGGTGAATATTATTTGCATACATAAAAAGAGTGCATTCATACATTTGTTTGTTATGGAATGCAAATTCTAACGAATGTTTTTTTTTTCGACTAGAAATGAAAAATGTAATTAAAGATAGATTTTCTTCACCAAACAACCGAAGGAATGGAGGTTATTTGAAAATAAATACTAGAGTTTGTTAAAATATGTATGAATGAAGAAATATTAGCACAAAAAAAAATTAATACTAAACCATTTTGTAAGATTTAATTATGGTCTGCTAAAAAAATTGAATAAACCAAAGAAATTGAATAAAAATAAAATCATAAAAATAGCAAGAGATCAAAAAATAGTATGTATTAAAAAATATTTTTATGAGCACATCAAACCAAAATGAAAAAACACATTCTTTTGTTTGTTTTTTGTTTATCGTCTGGGGGTTTTTTTTCGAAAAAATTGAAGCATTTCATTTTGAAAATGTTTTGAATAAATTTTGTTGTTGGTTTTGTGTTTTTTGCCTTTCATTCTGATTTTTTTATCTTCTAATTTTGGATTTGTTTGCGATTTTTTTATGCATTTTTGTTATTTGGTTTTTTTTTTGTTTTGTTGATAAATTTATAATTAACATTTAAATTGTAAAATTTAATTGTAATGCTGTTTTTTATAATATATATAATTTAATTGTAATTAATTTGTTTTTTAATAAATTAGTTATTGTTTGCCAATTCTTTTTATGTTTTGTTTTCTTTCATAGACACCAAAAAAATTCATTCATTCATTCATACATAATACAAGACAGTATGTAGAGTTTGAGTAGGCTCTTATATAAAACTTACTTCTTCGAGATGTTATTTTTTTTTTTTTTCATTTCATAATCATTGCTAAATATTTCCTAATAAACGCTTGATGCCTTTACCTCATTATCATCTCCATCGTAGTCGTCACCGTCCAACATACACACATGACATGTGCATGTGCACAAAACAGCATCAGCCTCCTTTTTGTTGGATGTTATCATGGTCATCATTATTATCATCATCATCATCCTAACATCATTGGTGTGGTGTTGTTGTACATATATATGTGTGTATGTGTGTGGGTGGGGGGGGCTAGTATGAGGGAGCGGACTGTGTGGGGTGGGGTAGGGGGGAGGAGGTCCTTTAATTGCCATTTGGCAGTGGTACAACCACCTGCACATACGATTGGGGAAAGTAGCCTGTGCGACCGTTGAGTGAACCCTCAAACCAATTATCGTCGACGCGACTCAGAAGCGTGATTATTTCATTTTCTTTAAAGCCCAATTCACCGGGATTTTGAGGATCGAAATCGTACAAAGCCTGGCAATAGGGCTGCATCTGTTGTCGCGACGGTGTGGTTGCCATCGATTTTGCAGGCGAACGCATGGGCGATGGCAGCGGAGAGGCACCAGCCCCCCTATGGTGGGCTGGTGTGCCCGAACTCTCCGTGTCATTGCCCGTGCCGTCCAAATTTAAATCGAGCAAAGTTTTGGGAACAAACTCCGGTTTGGGACGCGCCTCGGCTTCTTCACGCTTTTCTTGCAAGGTCTCCTGCAGACCGCGCAAAATATCAGCGCATTGCGAGTGAAATTCGTAGAGAGCCTCGGCAAAAGTCACCAGTTGCGAGACTTGCTCCGTATCGTTCTCGAGCAAATTGAACATACCCATCTGGGCAAGATGCAATGATTCGGCGAACTTTTCCTCGGAACTACGAATTTCATCATCTTTGGCCTGCCGGCGACGTTTGCAATCGAAGTCCAGTCGCCGTCCCTGCAGCTTCTTTCGATGATGCATAACCTCTTTCAGATCTTTCATTTGCATATGATGCAGTGGCTCCAAAAAGTTCTGCTTAATATTGTCATCCAGTGAATATTTTACATCGGCCATTTGTCGCAGCGCTTCACCAAATTCAACTAGCGCCTGCGCAAAAACACTACTCTCTTCACCCAACTTTTTGCCATAAGTCAACATGCAATCAGCCAAGAGACCTTCAGGCTGAGGATACGTATTCGATTTGGCTTGTCCAGATAGTTTGGAGATGCCCTTGACGGCTGCCATCTTAGCTCTGGCCGTGGGATTTGGTTGCAAGAATTCCTTGGTTTTAATTTGCAATTCCTCCACCAATTCGACGGTTACGTCTGTTTTTCTTTCCATCTCCATGAAGTCCAAATCCAGTTTGGTGCCCTCGGCACCACCCATCTTTTCCGTCACATACTGATTTGCTTTATTAATCTGTTTTTTGAATCCGGCAAAAGCCATTTTTCCGTTTTATTAATTTAACCTCGTCGTCGTTATACTACTAATGGAATTTTCAAACTGGACTTTTTTGTATGTGGTCTAGGGGGCTGGTTGCTTTGCTTGCTTGATCTGTTACTGAATGAGTTTTTCACTTTACGACGATGATTTTTGGGCTACTTGCTTTTCTCTGCTTTCTCCCCAACAATTACTGCTGCCTCTGTATATACACACTCACGGTATGGACAACGACGACGACAAGAAAAAAATCAATCACCTTCAGCTTTTCTGGATTTTCTTGTGGGTTTGGTGTTCACGAGGACGAAAATGAAAATTGACTTTGATTCTAGTTTCACTTGATTTCAGATTTCTTAAATTTTAATTATTGTGCTAATTTTTCATTAATTTTCTTGTCCGTGTAATGTTTCTATTGCTAATTGTTAAACTTTTCTTGCTTCGTTCAGTGATTTTTTTCTTCTAGGGGGCTGCTTTTTTGCAAGCTCTCTCAAACGACGTTTACACAATTTAATTTTTCTTCTCGCAACTCGGTCGATAAATAGACGAGTAGTCGATAATCGACAAAGTCGGATGCAAATACATCAACGGCGTTAGCACAAACAAAAGGGGGCGGATTTATTGCAAATTCAAAGTTGCTACAAGACAATTTGGAATATTAAAATCAAAATTTATTTGCTAAATTAAGGCCGGTACCGGTCCGGTAGTTTGTGTTTCACAAGTAAAAATCAAATATTTTAATGGTTGCTTTTCCTTACTATGTTTTTATTAGGAAATATAATTTATTGAATTATTTGGATCATTCCCTCAAAGTCAAAGCAAAAAATATCCTTATCTTTATTGCTATTTTGCACTTGAAATTTTACTTTCCACTTACTGGTGCTAACCAGCCTTAAAGTTGAAAGAAAAGAATTCATTAACATTTTGCCACCACTTATTTCTGATGTAATTTACAAAGTATAATTTGTAAATAAGACAAAATTAACGGCGTCGAAATATGTATTACCAAATGCTCTGCCATCGGCTACTTGTATTCGATTATATTTACCGACTACTTCTTAAAATGTCAAGTTGAAGGCTACTGTGTGGGGGTGGTTTTCCTTTGGTGAGAGATTGGGGACAATGGCAATATAACAAATAATGAGTAATAAAAACAAAATCACAGCCAAGAGAAAATATGTAATTAAGATATTGGACCAGACATGTTGGCGATAGAGAACAATTCATGGTGATGGGGTTGAAGTTAAGAAAACTGATGATGTATGAATTTAAGAATGGAGGTCACATTTACGCATGCATGCCGTCATATAGCAACTATTACGTGGCCATGGTCATGATATTGGAAGTGTGCAAAGGAATTTCTTCAATAAGGGATGCTGTGTTAGTTTAGATGTTCATGTTAATCTATTTATTCTGCTTCTTGATCACTTATATAAACGGTGATTTCTTTTGCTCTCTACCAACATAAATAATGGACATAAACATTTAATAAAATCAATACTTTTGATAAGATATATCGATATATGAGTTGACAAAAGAGATTAAACAAAAGGACCGTTAAGTAATAGTGTTGCCAAATTTATAAAAATTGCATTCAAAAAAAAAATTTAGCTCAGAACACAATAGGACTGTTTTCTTTTAGCATTAGGTTAGGTTAGGTTAGGTTATGTGGCAGCCCGATGTATCAGACTCACTTAGACTATTCAGTCCATTGTGATACCACATTGGTGAACTTTTAGCATTGCATGCAACATTTATATGGGCTATCCAGAACATCGTTGCACTGGTGTTCTATCCAGAACATCTCATCAGTGCAAGTCGCGCCGGTGTTGCCAGATTGTATTTTTATAAAGTGACGCTTCTTCGATTTACAATAGCAATTTATTTTGGCCTAATTTATCGAAAAACATGAAATTCAAAGTGGTAAAGTGTCGTAAATAATCGCAGCAGTAAATATTTATTACTATTTGAGCATTTTATACATTAAAAATGCAAGATTTCACTTCTTTTCTGTGATTGTTTTAAAACAGCTGATGACAGTGTTACATATTTTTGGAGATGTCCTGGATAAACGATTACTCTGCTTTCTTTTCTTTCTCTTCACGGCTTAGGATATCCAGTGCTAAAAGAAAACAGCCCTAATGAAGTGGGAAAAGCAAAGGTGGTTTTATCTACATAAGGTAAGTACTATGTTCGCTTTTCGAGTTGAAATTTTCGCGGTTACTTTATTAAAACAGTTCAATATGAAGTAGAAAAATTAACTAAATTGATGCGCAGTTTCTTGTTCTCCTAGATTTCGACAAAACTTTAAAGGAATATTTTGGTTTTAATTTATAATTTTGATTATTTCAGGAAAAGTAATCGCAAAAATAAAGTTATTTTCAACTCGAAAACCGAACATAGTACCCACCTATACTCACAACAATCATCGCAAAATGTGTATGGCCGCTGAAATCACCATTTTTCACGATTACTTTTCTTTAATATCCATTTTAAAGAACATACATTTTATGAATAGTTGCCTTGGGCTATTCCCCATCAAATTAGAATAACTTGATGCAAATAATTTTATACTTTTTTGTTACTGCTTTAAGGTGAGTATTAAGTTCGAGTTTAGCGGCTAAAATCGCTAAAGTGAAAACTAAATCAGTAAGAAAAATGCATGAAATTATACATATTTGTTGTAAATTTTATTATAACTTGATGGGGAAAAGCCCAAAGCAAATTTTCACAAAGTTTGTGTTCCTTAAAATGGATTATTAAAGAAAAGTAATCGTGAAAAAATTACGATTTTAGCGGCTAAATTCGAACTTAATACCCACCTTTAACGTCAAAAATCAATAATAAATAATCAAAAACAGAATAAAATTACATCCTTTTGTTGCAAATTTTATTACAATATGATGGGGAATGATACAATGTAACAATTGATAACGTTTATTTACCGTAAAGGCCTGGTTATGCATTCAGAACAACGTAAACGTGTCATACGATTCAGAAAAAAACAAAAATTTATGTGTCAGCTGATTAAAAAAGCAAGCATAGACCAAGGAAGGTATAGACATCTCAAGTGAATTCACAGCGCTGTAGTTTGTCTGCACACCGTAGATGGCTCTTTTCGTCTGCAAATGAGTGATTTTTTAATTTGGCTTTATTTGTGTTTTCTTTCCTTTGTTCTGTTGAGGAAACACCAAATATTGAAAAAGCATATAAAATTCTATCCATCCACACCGTTTTTGTAATGCAAATTGGGTGATTTGTACGATAATTCTCGTGTTCCAAAAAGAAATTGAGTCACTTGACTGCGCAATTGAGTGGAATGACTGCGCTCTGCAAATAAACAAAACCATGGTGAATTGTCAAGGTATGTCTCTATTTTAATTGGTCTATGAAGCAAGCGTCATCGAGTGAAAGAGAAAGAAAATTTGAAAAACGTGAAAATTCATTTCAATAAAAAATATTATTGTGTTGTTTTCGGTTAAAATTGACTACGAGAAATTAATATTATTCATTAAATTAATTTTAAGTGCACAGAAAAAAATTTTACGAAAACTTTTCCAATTAAAGTTTTAATTGAGTTTTAAAGAATATTCAAAGTAAAAATTTAATTGATTCAAAAATTTTTTAATTGAAATAAAAATCAATCACAAAAATTAATAGTATCAATTAATTTATTAATTGGATCAATTAATTTTTTAATTGACTTTCAATTAATGTTTTAATTGATACTATCATTTCTGCGATTGAAGACATTTCAAAAACTTAATTGTATCAATTAATTTCGTGATTGAATCAGAAAAATATATTTTTGTGTGTGCGATCCCACAAAAGGCATTTTAAACACGTGTCTATGGCCTTAAATGGGAATAACCATTACGGCAACTCTGTTATGAGTGCATCCAGAGCAGGGATGGAAAATGCAGTACTATAGTACTTTTTTCAATACTTTTTCATCCTGATCAGTACCGTAGTACCACCGCGAATGATTTAGTACCTTTTGTATAGACATTTTTTGTATAGACATTTTTTTGACCCGATATCGGATTTATGGTACAATAGTTTTGACAAAATATTTTAATATTTTGTGAAAGTCTTTTGCATATTTGCTAATAGTCTTTTACAAATTTGGCAAAACAGACAAGTTCATGCGGGAATAAAATCTTGATTTTGTAAAAGCCATAGTCAAAAACTCGTTTTTATTGAATTTCAAGAATGTTTTATTCGAAAAAGCATGTATTTCTATACTAAGCTTCCACACGAACTCTTTCTAGATGAAAAGTTATCGATCGCATACTAAAATAATGTGAACCATTCGTCAGTCACGGTCGAAAGTTGAGACAAAAATAATCTACCAACATTTCTTACCAAAATCTACCAAAAAATAGTATTTTGCAAAAATTTATTTCTTCAGAAAATTTTGTCAAAATTTTAATTCTACAGAAAATTTTGTCAAAATTGTTTTCTTTAGTCAAAATTTTATTTTCATAGAAAGTTTTCTTTAGAAAATTTTATCAAAATTTTATTTCCATAAAAAATTTTGTTAAAATTTTATTTCTATAAAAAACTTTGTTAAAGTTGTATTTCATTAGAAAATTTTGTAAAAAATTTATTTTTATTTATCTACAGAAAAATTATGATGTACCATGAAGTACAACTGTGGGAAACGTTATTACAATACTATGGTAGCCTTTGTAAGCGGATATAAAACTAAAACAATATTTAAAATTGAGGAGTTGAGAAACAAAATTTTATTGTCTTTAAATGACAATAATCTTCCAATGGAATTTTTGTTGAAATTTAGTGAAAAGTACTTTTTTGCTCAAAAAATACCTATTTTGTACTTTCTTCAAAATTGTATTTTCCATCTCTGATGCCGAGAGAATGAAAATATAAGATGACGAAAAGTTCTCTTCTACAAAGAAAACAAATGTCAACCGTGTAGATGTCGCACAATGCCTGCAGCTTTGGTATTACAGGATGTTGTGGTCGAAACCAAAGATTATAGATTTGAGCAAGATGGGAGATTGGCTTGCGTCATAGCAAATGTTGCATTTACCAGATTAGTTTAATACATTTTTGTAATCTTTTAGTTGTTTTTCGTTTTTATTTTTTAAATGAAAATTTTAATTTTCTTAATGAAACAATGTTAAATTTTAGGCAACAAAAAAAAAAAATTGCAATATCCCCTTTATGGAAATTTATTTCGTGCTCTTAATTTCTTTTTATTTGCATTTTAATGCTATGTCAATACTTGTCGTATACACGTTTGGTTCGAGTATAAAACTAATGTGGTAAATGGTTTGATGTGCTCAGTAGCCAATCTCCCATCTTCTGTAAAGGCCGGTACTCTGTTCGGTTTTCGCGTTGAAACTCCATACAAAATTGAAAAATGCGAAAAACTAGCGAAATTTTTGGCGCCATTTGCAATGTGAATTAAGAAATAATTTATTTATTAAAACTATTTGTGTGGGTTTATTACACAAACACGGATTATATTTTTGTTCCGAAACTATACAAAGGATCAAAGGAATAGCAGATCAATTGCCCAAGGAAAATAAAATGTTTATTTCGTAATAACAAGCAGCAACCACCAACATAATTCAATATCGCTCACTGTAAAATAGCGCTCCAAGTTACCTAAATAAACACCGCTTTCTATGTGCGAAATAATGGTTTCTATAAAAGTTTTTCGCAAGAATGAACATAGTACCGGCCTTAATCTATAATCTTTGGTCGAAACGCTGTTTGATACAAAGACAATAAACTTGAGGGAGATAGGAAATTGGCTTGCGTCATACCAAATGTTTCATTTACCATGTTAAGGCCGGTACTCTGTTCGGTTTTCGCGTTGAAACTCCATACAAAACCAAAAAATGCGAAAAATTTGCGAAATTTTTTCCATTTGTGATACTTTGTTTTTTTCGTGTTGAAAAACTGACGTTTATAGCACGGCGCCATTTGCAATGTGAATTAAGAAATAATTTATTTATTAAAAACTATTTGTGCGGGTTTATAAATCAAACACGGACCATATGTTTGTTCCGAAACTATACAAAGGATCAAAGGAATAGCAGATCAATTGCCCAAGGAAGAATAAAATGTTATTTTGTAAAAACATGCAACACCACCAACTTAATCCAATATCGCTCCCTGTAAAAAAGCGCTCCAAGCTACCTAAAAAAACGCCGCTTTCTATGTGCGAAATAATGGTTTCCATAAAAATTTTTCGCAAGAATGAACATAGTACCGGCCTTTAGTTCAATACATGTTTGTAATTTTTTAGTTGTTTTTAGTTTTTATTTTTTAAATGAAAAATGTAATTTTCTTAAAGGCCGGTATGCACCTCTAGCGAAATTTTCGGTAGCAAAAATTTATTTAATGGCGTTTTCTTTTCTTATGAAAAATGCGCACTTTTTTTGCATTTTAGCCGGAAAATGTACTTTTTAGGTTCTTTTCTAAAAAAAACAGGCAAAAGTGCGAAAAGGCTTCGAATTCTGTTGTGAAAATAGTGCCACGCATAGAGGCAAATTGCGGGCATTTTCAGCACTGCCAACAAACGAGAGTGTTGCGATTGCCCTGTTTCCTTCTTTGAATTCTTTTCTGCCCGCTGAAATGATAGTATTTTTTTTTACGTTTCTGATAACATTTTAAAAATGCGCATTCTGTACAGACAAAATGAAGGCAAAGCACTTTTTTCAGAAAAGAAAACACCATAAAGGCCGGTACTCTGTTTGTTGGTGCGAAAAAAGTTCCACTCAATCATTGTTTCGCGTTGAAAAATGATAGTGTTGACAATATATTTTGAAGGAAAAAAACATCCATTTTGGAACTTTTTCGCGTTTATTTCATCGAAATTTATTGACAACATCGCAAAATGTCACGAAATTATTACATATACACAGGCAACTAGTGGCTCGATTTACACACACACGCATACAAAATAAATAATTTGAAAAAGAAGAAGCAGGCGAAGTTATTTTACAAATATCTTTGGAATTATAAAAATAAATTTTACAGTGCTCCATTTTATTTTTTGGAACATAGCAATTAATTCTTGTGATTCCATTCATTGCTACCTCGGTACTATACATGTTGGTTGAAGTGCTAATGCTTGTTTTGGAACATCAATTGCTTTGCCTCCTTTTGTTTAAATTATGTTTTGTGTTTATTATCCCGATGCCCAGTACAAATGAAACGATTGTAAAATATAATTCACCAAATAAAGCTTTTAAATTTTGTTAACATTTGTGTTTAAATTTCATGTTATATATGTACATTATTTATATTCTACCATATAGTAGGGAGCGGCTAGATATTGTTGCTAGTTTATTATGGAAATACAACTCCATGTTATACTTTGTTTTATCAATCATCAGATTACATTTTTAAACAATAATCAGATCCACTTTTGTGTTATAAATTCACAAAAATCAGTTTAATAAATAAATTATTTCTTAATTCACATTGCAAATGGCGCCATGTTATGAAAATACTGACTACGCGAGTTACGTCAGTTTTTCAACTCGAAAAAAAAAAACAAAGTACCACAAATGGAAAAAATTTCGCTAGTTTTTCGCATGTTTTGGTTTTGTATGGAGTTTCAACGCGAAAACCGAACAGAGTACCGGCCTTAAGTCTACAACAAAAAAACAGGGCTGTGTACATAAATTTTAAACCAGCTAATCGCTTTTAAAAATTGTTAATTTATGTTCCAAATATTCCTCAAATAAATTGTTTATTATTTACAGACCTTTTAAAACTTTTACGCACACAATGATTGTAATAAATTAAATGTTTGCTGCCAAAATATGCTTTTGACAACCCTGTTATTTTCATTAGAGGTGCGTACCAGCTTACGAAATTGAACGCTACCGAAAATTTCGTTAGCATAAATAGCAATGCATTTCTTATGGGAATGAAATTTTTCGCTAGAGGTGCATACCGGCCTTAATGAAACAATGTTAAATTTTAGGCAACAACAAAAAAATTACATTTTTCCCTTTATGGCAATTTATCTCGTGCACTTAATTTATTTTTATTTGCATTTTAATGCTATGTCAATACTTGTCGTATATGCGTTTGGTTCGAGTATTAAACTAGCCCGGTAGATGGTTCGATCTTCTCAGTAGCTAATTTCCTATCTTCCTGAATCTATAATATTTAGTTTGATCAAAGATAATTGAGAAGAAGATGCAGTCTTGTCATAGCAAAACTGAAGCGCCAGAGGACTCTGTCAACAAAATATCATAAAGTTTGCGTCGACGTGTCTCTCAAATGTACTGCCGTTTGCGTCGGAAAATATCAAAACATGTGTTTTTCATAAATTTCTGAATAAAAATCCACAAAAGCAATACCAAAACGAGTTTAGAAAATTAAAATAAAACGAATGCAAATATTCATTATGGTTTTATGTGAATATTGCCGTTTAAATTTATTCCTGGGCAGAGCTGCTTTGGAAAAAATTGACAAATAAAACAATTTTTTTCTCATAGCCCTCTACATCTTGACATTTGTTTTCTCTTTATAAGAGCGCCATGCTAAATCTTGTTATACTCAATTATCTTTGGTTTGATAGACCAAGAGAGTCACCTGTTGTTGATATTATGCATCATTAGGAAATTTACATCTTTTGTGGTTACTTAGCGCGGCTTTGAACCAATTTATTAGTTCTGACATTAGCCTATAGGTGGTTCATTACCATTTATTTATCTCATGAGATATATTTTTAAAATCGCAACAACAAACAGGTTTGATTGTCATTTCAGGCGAATCAGATAAAATTTGTGGCTTCTACACTGAAAAAATATTGTCGTGAGGCCAAAGATTTCACATTCTTAAAATATGAAGGCGAATTTTTCATACTCATTTCTCTGATATAAATTGTTTTTCTTGTCCAAAAGTCGATAAACTTTTCAATGAAGTCGCTTTATCCTTAAAGTTAAATGATTCGACTTAAAACTGGGAATAAGAATTTCTTTTCTATGGACTAAGAACTAAAATGGGAAAATCGGTTTGTGTGGACCGAATGTGTGAAATTCATTACTTGACTGTATTATCCACATTCGAGAAGCTATACCGGCTCGTAATAAATCTAGAGCGGAGTACATTTCCCGTTCGATCTGTCTAAAATTTGGTATATGCCATGGCTTTAGTAGGCATTATGACTAAACGGATTAAAAATATTATTTATTTTTATTTTTCTACATCAAGTGTGAACATTTATTTTGAGATTTTTTTACACAATTTTTTGTCTGCACAGAAAAAAAAGTGTCTCGTAAATTTAAGAAGATTTTTACAATAATTTATTACAAGAATTTTCCAGAATTTTAGTTCATTTTTCGTATCTTCAACGAAAATTAACTACTGGAAAGGAAATTTTACAAATTCTAAGTAGCAATCGTTTAGTTCATGGCCTACAAAATACGATGGAAATTTCCTTAAAAAATTTCTTAACTGGTAGTTAAAAATTCATTTGTCATGCTATAAAACTACTTGTGAAATGTAAAGTGTTTTCTAAATAGTAAGTGCAATTTACCATAAGATTTTTTTGTATGAGAAAATATTTTTTTACGGAAAATGAACTTGAAAGTGGATAGCAATTTCTTACTGACAATTCCTATGGTTAATAATTGTTGGTAAAAAATTTCCCAATGAAATATTTTTAGTTCACATGTAATTAAATTTATAGACATTTTCGTCAAAAATGCACACAGAAAACAAATTTGTTGTGACAACCAATTTTTTTGCCAACCAATTTATTTGGTTCCATCTACTACCGGAATCTAACCGATAGAATTTGTTGCCTCAACCAATTGACAGTAAAATTGGCAGTCACAACAAATATAATTGTATTTGTTTTTTTTATGACAGCCAACTATTGTTTGAAGTAACTGCCTTTTGAATTATCAGGGCAACTAATAAAATTGCTATCGGTACCCCATTTGAACCACGAACAGCATGCAAAATTATGCAAAAAAATCATTATTTACTTTTAGTACTTTATTGTTCAATAATATAAAGGCATAAATTATACATATTTAGATATAAAATTTTTTGTAATACTAATCCGATTTTATTGTTTGCTTCAAATCGCAATGTATCTTTCGAGTTATCTTCCGCATCTATTTTGTGCGCCGGGGTGTATGGGGAAATAATCGTAACGTTCTTTTCCTCCTGTAGCTACCGCCAAGATTTTATTGTTGAGTGAGTTGCTACGTAGACCCAATGGTTTTTGATGGGTAACGTTCAGATGTCCCGAAACGGCTACCATTGCGTATACATTTAGACAAATCCATTATTTAAGATTGAAGGACTGTTTTGATGTGCATGAGATACAAGAAACATTTGAAAATACCTCTCAGGCTGACGAAACATAGATCCACTGGTACGCATCAGAGATCAAGGAGCAGTCGAAACAATGAACTTACTTCTTTTTATTTCGTTTTGGCGATGGATGGATTAGCAGTATTCAGATTTTATTCGTATATACTATACATATTTAAGCTGAAATGTAAATTTTCAAAATATCGATTTATTGACATTTAATATTCTACTTAACTTTTTAACAATTTTACTCACATTGAAGTATTGAAGTTGATATATCCAAATATTGGTTGCAGCAATAATCAGTTTTTAAATCTGTTGAAACAACCAAATTATCTGCTGTACAGACTTTTTGTCAGTTTTGCTGACACTTTGGGACAATAAATCAATCAACACAACAGAGCGGTACACAATGAAATTTGTTTTTAATGAATTGAGTTACAACGGCCAATATTTGGTCGTTAGTAATAGCATTTGATTGCATTGATATTTTGTTGGTTATATCAACCACCAAACGAAAGAAATAACAAACATATGATCCACACAACTAAAAATAATGTATCTGAACTATCTTTCTGTTATCCTGCTCGAATTCCAACCAACCATTTCTCTGGGTGTGGGTAGATATCATTTCATGAAGTTTTTGCTAATTTTAAGTTAAACGTTTCATCGTTCTTATACTGATATGCATTTAAGAGTATTGTTTTTAGAGTAAATTGTGGACAGATGCGATGAACTAATGCATAGTACAGAGATTTTTCTCGTCAAAGTGGAATATGTTTAATGTAAAGATGATGTTACTTGAATTTTTTTTGAGAGTGAGAGCATGCAATCCAATAATGAGAAATGGTAGCGAGTCATGGGGATTTTGTGCATATCTGAGCGTGGGGTTGTTTTTGTTCTCTCAGTGGTTTGTGTGTGTGTGTTTGTTATTCGTTGATGGTTTATTTGGCTGGATGAGGTGTTGTGTTCAATAAAGGCACATGTGTATTTGTTGTTGTATGAATGTTTTGGCTTTGTTTGGTTTTGTTTGGCATGCTTCAGTTATATAGTTGGCGTTGGCGTGGGCTGTTGCATCTTTTTAGCAAGTACAGTTTGTCAAGAAAGTGTTTTGACAATGGGATCAAAATTATGTTTTGTTCCAAAATTAAATATAATGAAATTTTAAAATAATATTTTATTATGTATTTTGCAAAGTATACATACGTACACAGAATTAAAAATTTAATAAAATATTTAATATTTCAATTTTTTTTTTGGATTTGAAATAGTTGGCAATGTCAAAAGACTTTCTTGACAGACTGTATGTAACAAGGGAATATAAAGGTATGGAATATTTTGGTTTTTTTAGACATATATTGGTGTTTGTTTATTAAAACTTTGAAATGAAAGTTATTAATATTTTAGCGATGAGATGTACGATGGCGAAGTGATGATCGGTAGCTTAGAAAAAAGTTATTAAGAATGTTCAATATTTAGGAAAAAATGCTGAAATGGAAAGTATATTGAAATTGTTTTATCTAATTTAATTTTTATTATTCAATGTAAAAAATAAATATTCAATTTCAGAGTAACTCCAGATGAATTTGGAAAATTGTTTGTGACACCTCAGCGTATAGTTTAATGATAAATAGGTAAGAGTTCTTTTTCAATGTGGTTTTCTTTTAAAAAATAATATTCTTTATGTATATTATTATTTGCTAATTATTATTATTATTTTTTTTAACAAGTTTCATGTTTTTCTTTGTTGTAAAAAAATATCTAAGTTAAGAGCAACCCCAGATGGATTCGGGCAAATTTTTATATTTCTCCTCAGCATATAATTTAATAGAGAAGTGGTAAGTTTTCTTTTAAAAATTGGCTTTCTTCTCACTACAATATTTACGTTTTAATGACATTTTTATTGTCAAAAATTACAGGTTTTAATACCTTATTTTAGTATTACTTTAATCAAATATTTTTGGAAAATTTTTGTTACACCTCAGCATATAGTTTAATCATAAATTGGTAAGTATTATTTTTAAAATGTGGTTTTCTTTTAAAAAGGATATTTTTTATTTATAGCATTATTTGCTAATTATTATTATTATTATTATTATTATTATTTTTTTTAAACTAGTTTAATGTTTTTCTTTGTTGTAAAAAAATATTTATTTTCAGAGCATATTTTTATATTCCTCCTCAGCGTATAATTTAATAGAGAAGTGGTAAATTTTCTTTTAAAATTTGGCTTTCTTTTCACTAGAATATTTAAATTTTTATGGCCTTTTTATTATCAAAATTACACGTTTTTAATACCTTATTTTAGTATTACAATAATCAAATATTTTTGGAAACAAATTTAATATATTTATTGTAAAAAAACAAATATTTAACTTCAGAATAACAATTTGGAAACATTTTAATGAATTGGTAAGCTTTCTTTAACATTGTTTTAACCAGATTATTTAGGTTTTTTATGCATATTATTTCTTTAATTAGATTTTTTGGAAACCAAAAAATGTAAAAACCAATTTAATGTAAAAAATAAATATTTAATTTCAGAGTATCCCCAAATGAATTTCGATAACTTTTTAACCTCAGCGTACAATTTAATAGAGAATTGGTAAGTTTTATATTAAAACTTTGGCTTTCTTTTGATAAGAATATTTATTGTATTATGTCCTTCACATCGATAACAACACAGTTTTTTGAGTTAATATATTACTTAATTCATTATTTATCTAATTGTTTCAGGTACAAACTTTATGAGGTACGTTTATCTAAGAAAAGTTGAATTCCTTACACCATTTAATAAAATGCCCCCAAATATGGTAAGTTACAAGCTAATTTAAATAGATTAAAAATTATATTTTATTACATGTTAATTTATAACAATTTTCACTATTCCTTCAATTTTTTCAGCAAGATATGTGAATATATTAACGATGAATAAAAAACTAAGGAAAAGTCTAAATGTCCAAATAGCGAGTTAAAATAAACTAATTTCTTGTTCCACGTGGTCATAATTTTTATTCACAAAAACATTGTATTAAGAATTCTCATCATAAGTTTTTATAATAAAGTACTTTTGCTTAAAGAAAGTTGAATTTTAATGTATGAAAATTTTCATAATAGTAAAACGGGTTGTTGTTCCTTTAATTATTTAATTTCTCTGTACTGTGGAATGATTGATTTAAAAATAGTTTAGTCGTCGACATTTTAAGGAGACTGTTAACCACTTTTTATTATCGGGTTTTCCAAAAAATAAGCAGGTAAACCAAAATAATACTGACTTTTTAACTTGGTAGGGGTATATAAATCTTATGGTGTTGTAAAAATGAACTAAAATACAATGTTATAGATGAACTAAAATTTAAGAAAATTATAAACTAGACAAGTTGAAAAAAATCTTAAGGGCTAAATCATGGTCAATATTACTACAGTTTAGTTCATTTTGCAATGGAAAAGGGTTCACTGTTTTTTCAGTGTGCTTAATATGGAAGGATTATTTTGATTTTGTTGTGTCTCTTATCCTTGGTCATTAAAAACGTCCAATCTTTCTTGTATTTCTTGATAATGACATGGTATATTTGTGATAACAATAGCGACCCTTAAATTTATTTTTCCTCAGAGAAAAATACTCGGGATATAATTCATTTCAATTTAAAGCCTATTTTATTAAAATTAATTGTCCAGTGTAATGACCATGATTGTAGAAACAAACGGCTGAATGAGTAGAATGATTTAAATTTTCTTTTCAAGCACAAAATCACTGTCCTCTTGAAGATAGTCCTTAAAAAGGAGCAAATAATAAATAAAACATATAATAAAGGACAATAATAAAAACCTGTTTAAATTACAACAATGCAAACGTTATACAAAAGTCTTAAAGTGTCCTTAAGAAGAGTAACGTTTTGAATATTAAGAATTAAAGTTATTAGTAGAAAGATAAAGATAACTTGGGGCCGAAACTTTTGTATCTTAACTTGTTACACTACAAAAAGCTTGTCCCGTTCCAAAGAAGAAGTCTAAAAAAGTTTGTCCAAATCGGTTCAGATTTAAATATACGTATAAATCTTTATATATAGCACAAAAAAATTGAAGGATTTGTGATGGTATGGTATAAATGTAGATCTACAAAGTGGAGCCGGTAGTGGGCCCCGCCTGCACGGTTACCACTCATATCAGAAACAATCTACCAAAATTTGAAGAAAATTTTTCCAAATTTAATAATTTTTATATTTTGTAAAATTTTATTTCTATAAAGAATTTTGCCAAAATTTTTTTTTCTATAGAAAATTATGTCAAAATTTTATTTTTAAAGAAAATTTTGTCAAAATTTTATTTTTATGGAAAATTTTGTCAAAATTTTATTTTCTAGAAAATTTTGTCAAAATTTTATTTCTGTAGAAAATTTTATCAAAATTTTATTTCTATAGAAAATTTTGTCAAAATTTAATTTCTATAGAAAACTTTGTCAAAATTTTATTTTCTAGAAAATTTTGTCAAAATTTTATTTCTATAGAAAATTTTGTCAAAATTTTATTTCTATAGAAAAATTTGTCAAAATTTTATTCCTATAGAAAATTTTGCCAACATTTTATTTCTATAGAAAATTTTGCCAACATTTTATTTCTATAGAAAATTTTGTCAAAATTTTATTTCTATAGAAAATTTTGTCAAAATTTTATTTCTACAAAAAATTTTGTCAAAAATTTATTTCTATAGAAAATTTTGTCAAAATTTTATTTCTATAAAAAAGTTTGTCAAAAATTTATTTCTATAGAAAATTTTGTCAAAAATGTACACTTATAATGATTTTTATCAATATTTTATTTCTGTAGACAATTTTCTCACAATTTTTTTTCTGTAAAACATTTTGTCAAAATTTTATATCTATTAAAAATTGACAAAATTTTTAATAGAAAAAAAAAATTTTGTCAAAATTGTAATTCTATAGAAAATTTTATCAAAATTATTGCTATACAATATTTTGTCAACAATTTACTCACATAAAACTTTTTATCAATATTTTATTTCTGTAGAAGATTTTCTCAAAAGTTTCCCAACATTTTATTTCCCTAGAAAATTTTGTAAAATTTTTGTCTATATAATGTTTTCTCAAAATGTTAGGTTAGGTGCCAGCCCGATGTATCAGGCTCACTTAGACTATTCAGTCCATTGTGATACCACATTGGTGAACTTCTCTCTTATCACTGAGTGCTGCCCGATTCCATCTTCTCAAAATGTTACTTCTATAGAAAAATTTCCCAAAATTTTATTTCTGTAGAAAATTTTGTCAAAATTTTATTTCTATAGAAAATTTTGTCAAAAATGTACACTTATAATAATTTTTATCAATATTTTATTTCTGTAGAAAATTTTCTCTCAATTTTTCTTCTGTAGATCATTTTGTCAAAATTTTATTTCTATAAAAAATTTTGTCAAAATTTTATTTCTATAGAAAATTTTATCAAAATTTTATTTCTGTAGAAAATTTTGTCAAAATTTTATTTCTATAGAAAATTTTGTCAAAATTTTATTTCTATAGAAAATTTTGTCAAAATTGTATTTCTATAGAAAATTTTGTCAAAAATTTACACTTATAATAATTTTTATCAATATTTTATTTCTGTAGAAAATTTTCCCTCAATTTTTCTTCTGAATAAAATTTTGTCAAAATTTTATTTCTATAAAAATTTTTATCAAAATTATTGTTATACAATATTTTGTCAAAATTTATACTTCTATAGAACATTTTGTCAACAATTTACTCATATAAAACTTTTTATCAATATTTTATTTCTGTATTTTCTGAAAAATTTCCCAAAATTTTATTTCCATGGAAAAGTTTGTAAAACTTTTGCCTATAGAAAATTTTGCCAAAATTTTATTTCTATAGAAAATTTTGCCAAAAATTTTATTTCTATAGAAAAGTTTGTCAAAATTTCATTTCTATAGAAAATTTTGTCAAATTTTATTTTTATAGAAAATTTTGTCAAAATATTGTTTGTATAGAAAAATTTGACCAAATTTTATTTGTGTAAAAAATTTGCCCAAATTTTATTTGTATAGACAATTTTGTCCAATTTGTACTTCTATAGAAAATTTTGTCAAAATACTATTTCCGTGGAAATTTTTGTTAAAATTTTGCTTCTATACAAAATTTTGTAAAAATTTTTTGTCAAAATTTTATTTCTAAAACAAAAAAAAAATATTTCTGTAGAAAATTTTCTCTCAATTTTTCTTCTGTAGAAAATTTTGTAAAAATTTTATTTCTATAAAAAATTTTGTCAAAAATTTTATTTCTATGGAAAATTTTGTCAAAATTTTATTTCTATAGAAAATTTTATCAAAATTATTGCTATACAATGTTTTGTCAAAAATTTTGTCAACAATTTACTCATATAAAATTTTTTATTAATATTTTATTTCTGTAGAAGATTTTCTCAAAAATTTCCCAAAATTTTATTTCCATAGAAAATTTTGTAAAATTTTTGCCTATAGAATATTTTCTCAAAATGTTACTTCTATAGAAAAATTTCACAAAATTTTATTTCTATAGAAAATTTTGTCAAAATTTTATTTCTATAGAAAATTTTGTCAAAATTTTATTTCTATAGAAAATGTTGTCAAAATTTTATTTCTATAGAAAATTTTGTCAAAAATGTACTCTTATAATAATTTTTATCAATATTTTATTTCTGTAGAAAATTTTCTCACATTTTTTTTCTGTAGAACATTTTGTCAAAATTTTATATCTATAAAAAATTTTGTCAAAAATTTTATTTCTATGGAAAATTTTGTCAAAATTTTAATTCTATAGAAAATTTTATCAAAATTATTGCTATACAATATTTTGTCAAAATGTGTACTTCTATAGAAAAATTTCCCAAAATTTTATTTCTGTAGAAAATTTTGTCAAAATTTTATTTCTATAGAAAATTTTGTCAAAATTGTATTTCTATAGAAAATTTTGTCAAAAATGTACACTTATAATAATTTTTATCAATATTTTATTTCTGTAGAAAATTTTTTTCACAATTTTGTTTCCGTAGAAAATTTTGCCAAAATTTTATTTCTATAAAAAATTTTGTCAACAATTTTATTTCTATGTAAAATTTTGTCAAAATTTTATTTCTATACACCCTCACAAAAAATCGCTTCTGTAACATATACTCCCAAACATATTTTGCTTCAAGCATATACATTTTTGGGTATTGCACAAACATTTATATGTTTGATCTCTTCCAATATATAATATGTTTGAAAGCATATTGGTCTAAACAATATATGTTTGGGTAGTTTAAGTTCCAAACATTTTGTATTTTTGCATCCAAATTCAATAATGTTGTCTTCCAAAAAACAATATGTTATTATGTGAACATATAATATGTTTGGAAGCATTTTGCACCCAAAAATATTATATGCTTAAAAAAAATTCTCCCAAACAATATTGTGCTCAAAATTTTATTTATTTATTTATATATTTACAATCATAATGAATTATGAAAATAAACAGGTAATATAGGTGCTAACAACATAGGTTTTCGACCTGAATGCTCAAAATTTTGTTTCTGCCTAATTGTATATTCCCCCACATCTTTCTCACTTCCATTGTTTAGTTCTTAGCACCTTTTTCTGTAATACAAACATTGTAGAAGAAATTATTCAATTTTATGATTTTTTTTTATTTTAATTTTACCTTTTGCCGGACGGGGATTCGAACAGCGGAGCACACAGTTTGTAAGGATCAAAGAAGTAGCTGATCAATTGCCCAAGGAAAAATAAAGCTACTAAACACATATATGTTTATAGGCTATTTCTAAATTAATATATGTTTGCATCCAAGCATATTATATTTACAAACATTTTATGTCCCAAACATAATATGTTCTAACATATTAACATATATGTCCCAAACATGTTATGCTAGTTTATGAACATTATATGCTTGCACTCAAAAATATTGTGTTTAAAAATTTGTGTTCCAAACATATAATGTTTATGGCCAAACATATGAAAAAAAGTCTTTTTCATCCGTGTAGAAAATTTTATCAAAATTATTGCTATACAATATTTTGTCAAAATGTGTACTTCTATAGAAAATTTTGTCAACAATTTACTAATATAAAACTTTTTATCAATATTTTATTTCTGTAGAAGATTTTCCAAAAATTTCCCAAAATTTTATTTCCATGGAAAATTTTTGTAAAATTTTTGTCTATAGAAAATTTTGCCAAAATTTTATTTCTATAGAAAATTTTGCTAAAAATTTTATTTCTATAGAAGAGTTTGTCAAAATTTTATTTCTATAGGAAATTTTGTCAAATTTTATTTTTATAGAAAATTTTGTCAAAATATTGTTTGTATAGAAAAATTCAATATTTTATTTCTGTAGAAGATTTTCTCAAAAATTTCCCAAAATTTTATTTCCATGGAAAATTTTGCCAAAATTTTATTTCTATAGAAAATTTTGCCAAAAATTTTATTTCTATAGAAAATTTTGTCAAAATTTTATTTCTATAGAAAATTTTGTCAAATTTTATTTTTATTGAAAATTTTGTAAAAATATTGTTTGTATAGAAAAATTTGCCCAAATTTTATTTGTACAGAAAAATTTGCCCAAATTTAATTTTTATAGACAATTTTGTCAAATTTGTACTTCGATAGAAAATTTTGTCAAAATATTATTTCTGTGGAAAATTTTGTTAAAATTTTATTTCTATAGGAAATTTTATAAAAATTTTATTTCTATAGAAAATTTTCCCAAAAATTTTATTTCTATAGAAAAGTTTGTCAAAATTTTATTTTTATAGACAATTTTGTTAAGATTTGTACTTCCATAGAAAATTTTGTCAAAATATTATTTCTGTAGAAAATTTTGTTAAAATTTGTTTGTATTGAAAATTTTTGCAAAATGTTATTTCAATAAAAAATTTTTTCTCAAAATTTTATTTCAATAAAATAAATGTTCCATAAAGCTCTTAATTCTATGTTGCAGGGTTCCTCGATGAAGCTATAGTTAAGGGTGATTTCCTATCAGAGAAAATATGTTGGCCTTGTATTACGCTACTTTTACACTTCAATTATTTATGGAGTTTTAGAGAAAATTTTTAGAAAATTTACAGTTCTTCTTTCATACATATTATATAGAAAATTACCAGTCAGAGAGTCCTCACACAAAAAGTAAATGAGCTCAAAATATATGACTCTCATACTCTTTTCTACGTTGTATGGGTCAATGTGGCCAACTCTTTTATTCACATTCAATGCCTAGAGGCTACCTCTTACCTTAAACTGGTCAAAGGCATTCAGGAGAATTGCAAGAGAAAGTAAATAAATTTCACTTAAAAATAAGATTATAAGAAGTTGTTAACTCGGTGAGGGTAGAATGGGGATACTGGGTAAATAAAAATAATGGCTTGAATGCACAAACACTCATACCGTTATTGATCATTGAATAGACAGACATAATGTAAAGAGAATTGCAAAGGACACACACACACATACACAAATGTAAGTTACAATCAAATAAATGTTTAACTCCTGTAGCAATTTGTGGTTGTTGGAATTCAGGAACTTCTTGAGGCGAGTGGCTTTGCCTGTATGTTACAACCTATCTATTGTTAAATGGCCTATATTATGCAGAGTACAGTGGTCTAAATAAAAAAGAAAAATTAGCTGATTTTTAATGGGATTTTTTGTGTTCTTTAGAATTTTTATTACCTTATGATCCCCATCTACTTTCCTTGTAAATTTCAAGTAAATCGTAGAAAACCTGTTGATATGAGTGTGGCCCTTGAAGAATGTCTTACATACAAATGGTCATGAATTATATACCTATGTGAAAAATGGCATACTGCACACGCAAATTTATGTAAATTGTGTTCCATTCTTTGAGATTCCCATACATAATGCGTTAGTAAGGAAAATTTACTGGCACTTTTAAATTTACAAATTTCTTCCATTTCATAAAATCTAATATGAACTAGAAGTAAAGAAAACGTAAGGCGACTGAAGGATTCTGCTCCCCGCATAGAGATAAAACATTAATGGAAAACAACCAAAATCGATTGTTGACCACTGTTGCCTCTAGAGCTACAAATAAACAACCAAAAATTTGAAGAAAATTTTACCAAAAAGCTACGAAATAAAACCAAATTTTGAGAAAATTTTTCCATCGAAATTAAATTTTGCAAAATTTTCTATAGAAATAAAATTTTGACAAAATTTTCTATAGAAATAAAATTTTGACAAAATTTTCTATAGAAATAATAGTTTGACAACATTTTATATAGAAATCAAATTTTGACGAAATTTTCTCTAGAAATAAAATTTTGACAAAAAAAATAGAAAATAAAATGTTTACAAACTTTTTAAAAGAAATAAAATTTTGACAACATTTTATAGAAATAAAATTTCTGGCAAAAGTTTCTATAGAAATAAACTTGTAATAAAATTTTCCCTAGGAATTTTTACAAAATTTCCTATAGAAATATAATTTTGATAAAATTTTCTATAGCTATAAACTTTTGAAGAAATTTTCTATAGAAATAAAAGTTTGACAAAATTTTGTATAGAAATAAAATTTTGGCAAAATTTTCTATAGAAATAAAATTTTGACAAAATTTTGTATAAAAATAAAATTTTGGCAAAATTTTCTATAGAAATAATATTTTGACAAAATTTTCTATAGAACAAAATTGTGACAAAATTTCATAAAGAAACAAAGTTTTGACAATATTTTCTATAGAAATAAAATTTTGTCAAAATTTTCTATAGAAAAAAAATTGTGACAAAATTTCATAAAGAAACAAAGTTTTGACAAAATTTTCTATAAAATAAAATTTTGATAAAATATTCTATTGAAATACAATTTTCACAAAATTTTTATAGAAATAAAATTTTCTATTTAAGTACAATTTTGACAAAATTTTGTCAACATTTTCTCTAGGAATAAAATTGTCTATAGAAATAAAATTTTGACAAAGTTTCTATAGAAATAAAATTTTGACAAAATTTTCTTTTTTCTATTTTGACACAAATTTATTTACAAATAAAATTTTGACAACATTTTCTATAGAAATAAAATTTTGACAAAATTTTCTATAGAAATAAAATTTGTTGTTGTTTGATAGTTGACGTTTAAACTGTCAATAATATTTGTTCGGCTTGAGGTTATATGAATAAAAAGAGATGTTTTTGTGTTTGTTGAGATGTATTATACCCTCCACCATAGGATGGGGGGTATATTAACTTTGTCATTCCGTTTGTAACACATCGAAATATTGCTCTAAGACCCCATCAAGTATATATATTCTGGGTCGTGGTGAAATTCTGAGTCGATCTGAGCATGTCCTTCCGTCCGTCCGTCCGTCTGTTGAAATCACGCTAACTTCCGAACGAAATAAGCTATCGACTTGAAACTTGGCACAAGTAGTTGTTATTAATGTAGGTCGGATGGTATTGCAAATGGGCCATATCGGTCCACTTTTACGTATAGCCCCCATATAAATGGACCCCCAAATTTGGCTTGCGAAGCCTCTAAGAGAAGCAAATTTCATCCGATGCGGCTGAAATTTGGTACATGGTGTTAGTATATGGTCTCTAACAATCATGCGAAAATTGGTCTACATCGGTCCATAATTATATATAGCCCCCATATAAACCGATCCCCCGATTTGGCTTGCGGAGCCTCTAAGAGAAGCAAATTTCATCCGATCCGGCTGAAATTTGGTACATGTTTTTGTATATGGTCTCTAACAACCTTGCAAAAATTGGTCCACATCGGTCTATAATTATATATAGCCCCCATATAAACCGATCCCCCGATTTGGCTTTTGGAGCTTCTAAGGGAAGCAAATTTCGTCCGATCCGGCTGAAATTTGGTACATGGTGTTAGTATATGGTCTCTAACAACCATGCAAAAATTGGTCTACATCGGTCCATAATTATATATAGCCCCCATATAAACCGATCCCCCGATTTGGCTTGCGGAGCCTCTAAGAGAAGCAAATTTCATCCGATCCGGC
Organism: Haematobia irritans; assembly: GCF_050003625.1. NCBI lineage: Eukaryota > Metazoa > Arthropoda > Insecta > Diptera > Muscidae > Haematobia > Haematobia irritans. The sequence goes on from NC_134397.1 coordinate 260,299,793, forward strand.
TGAAATTTGGTACATGTTTTTGTATATGGTCTCTAACAACCTTGCAAAAATTGGTCCACATCGGTCTATAATTATATATAGCCCCCATATAAACCGATCCCCCGATTTGGCTTTTGGAGCTTCTAAGGGAAGCAAATTTCGTCCGATCCGGCTGAAATTTGGTACATGGTGTTAGTATATGGTCTCTAACAACCATGCAAAAATTGGTCTACATCGGTCCATAATTATATATAGCCCCCATATAAACCGATCCCCCGATTTGGCTTGCGGAGCCTCTAAGAGAAGGAAATTTCATCCGATCCGGCTGAAATTTGGTACATGGTATTAGTATATAGTCTCTAACAACCATGCAAAAATTGGTCCACATCGGTCCATAATTATATATAGCACCCATATGAACCGATCACCAGATTTGACCTCTGGAGCCTCTTGGAAGACCAAAATTCATCTGATTCAGTTGAAATTTGGTACGTGGTGTTAATATATGGCCACAAACTCCCATGCAAAAATTGGTCGATATCGGTCAATAATTATATATAGGCCCCATATAAACCGATCCCCAGATTTGACCTCCGGAGCCCCTTGGAAGACCAAAATTCTTCTCATTCGGTTGAAATTTGGTACGTGATGTTAGTATATGGTATCCAACAACCATGTAGGAATTGGTTCATATCAGTCCATAATTATATATGACCCCCATATAAATCGATCCCCAGATTTGACCTCCGGTGCCTTTTGAAGAAGCAAAATTCATCCGATCTGGTTGAAATTTGCTACGTGGTGGTAGTATATGATATTTAACAACCGTGCCAAAAGTGGTGCATATCAGTCCATAATCATAGCTCCAATATAAACCGATCCCGATATTTGGTTTTTGAGCCTCTTGGAGGAGCAAATTTCATCCGAGTTAGTTGAAATTTGGTACATTGTGCTAGTATATGGCCGTTAACAACCATGCCTAACTAGGGCCATATCGGTCTATAGTTATATATAGCTCTCAGATAAATCGAGCCCCAATCTCACAAAAAGTGGTCCATATCAAGTTCGTAATTGTATATAGCCCCCATATAAGCGACCCCCACATTTCAATTCTGGCTCCCTACGTACCGTGCAAAAGTCCATATCCATTCGAAGTTATTACCTTTTTTGTCTGATATATACCACGTATGGACTAACTCACAATTTAGAAAACGATGTTAAGAAGTTTTAAGATACCACAACCGGATGACAGTCTTTTGTAAAAGTTTCTACGCTATCCATGGTGGAGGGTACATAAGATTCGGCCTGGCCGAACTTACGGCCATACATACTTGTTTTTATTTAAAATTATCCAATATTTCGAAACATCTCCGATGTTCGTCTTCAGGGAAATTTCAATAAAGAAATAACAGAAAACATTTTACACATTAATAAACAAAAATATATATCAAAATACAAAAATATTGATAATTACTTTTAGAAGTAAAGACCAATGAACATATTTGCAAACGAGTAAATTTACAAATTTTGACAAAATTTTCTATGGAAATTAAATGTTGACAAAATTTTCTATAGAAATGAAATGTTGACAAATTTTTCTATGGAAATAAAATTTTGACACAAATTGTTTATAGAAATAAAATTTTGACACAAATTTTTTATAGAAATAAAATTTTGACAAAATTTTTATAGAAATAAAATTTTGACAAAATTTTTTTTAGAAATAAAATTTTGACAAATTTTTCTATGGAAATAAAATTTTGACACAAATTTCTTATAGAAATAAAATTTTGACAAAATTTTTATAGAAATAAAATTTTGACAAAATGTTTATAGAAACAAAATTTTGACAATTTTTTTTAGAAATAAAATTTTGATAACATTTTCTATAGAAATAAAATTTTGACAAAATTTTCTATAGAAATAAAATTTTGACACAAATTGTTTATAGAAATAAAATTTTGACACAAATTTTTTATAGAAATAAAATTTTGACAAAATTTTTATAGAAATAAAATTTTGACAAAATGTTTATAGAAACAAAATTTTGACAATTTTTTTTAGAAATAAAATTTTGATAACATTTTCTATAGAAATAAAATTTTGACAAAATTTTCTATAGAAATAAAATTTGACAAAATTTTCTACAGAAATACAATTTTGACAAATTTTTCTATCGAAATCAAATTTTGACAAAATTTTCTATAGAAATAAAATGTTGACATAATTTTCTATAGAAATAAAATTTTGACAAAATTTTCTATAGAAAAATGTTGAAAAAATTTTCTATTGAAATAAAATTTTGACAAAATTTTCTATAGAAATAAAACTTTGACAAACCTTTCTATAGAAATAAAATTTTGACAATTTTTTTTTTGAAATAAAATTTTGACAAAATTTTCTATAGAAATAAAATTTGACAAAATTTTTTTAGAAATAAAATTTTGACAACATTTTCTATAGAAATACAATTTTGACAAAATTTTCTATAGAATTAAAATTTTGACAAATTTTTCTATGGAAATAAAATTTTGATACAAATTTCTATAGAAATAAAATTTTGACAAAATTTTCTATAGAAATAAAGTTTTGACAAACCTTTCTATAGAAATACAATTTTGACAAAAAATTTTTTTTGAAATAAAATTTTGCCAAACTTTTCTATAGAAATAAAATTTGACAAAATTTTTTTAGAAATAAAATTTTGACAAAATTTTCTATAGAAATAAAATTTTGACAAATTTTTCTATGGAAATAAAATTTTGATAGAAATTTCTATAGAAATAAAATTTTGACAAAATTTTCTATAGAAATAAAATTTTGACAAACCTTTCTATAGAAATAAAATTTTGACAAAATTTTTTTTTGAAATAAAATTTTGCCAAACTTTTCTATAGAAATAAAATTTGACAAAATTTTCTATAAAAATAAAATTTTGACAAATTTTTCTATGGAAATAAAATTTTGACACAAATTTCTATAGAAATAAAATTTTGACATAATTTTCTATAGAAATAAAATTTTGACAAAATTTTCTATAGAAATAAAATTTTGACAAATTTTTCTATGGAAATAAAATTTTGACACAAATTTCTATAGAAATAAAATTTTGACGACATTTTCTATAGAAGTAAAATTTTGATAAAATTTTCTATTCTCTATTCTATTTCTCAAAATTTAGAGAAAATTTTATCAAAATGTAGAAATAGCAAAAAAATTAACTGAAATATTTCTCTATTTCAGTTTTGTATTGATACCACAGTGCTTATTTAGCTTTTATCGTTAGATGAGTTGTAGCAGATTGACTGTGGTTTAATGGCGAGTATAGTAAGTGAACTTTATTTTGTTGTTGATGATGATGATGCTGAAGGCCTCCAGGAGTTTGAGTGATTGTGAATCCCTGAAATAAAATTAAAAGTTTTTCATTTTCTTCTTTGGTCTTTATTTGATTAATACCATGAAAGCGTGGATGAATGAATGCATGGATGACTGACTGACTGGCTTGCTGGTTGGATGAATACTTGAATGGAAGGATGTTTGCCTGACTGACTGGATGGCTTGACAGGCAGCAACACTTATTTACGGTTAATGTGTAGAGATTTTGCGGTTTTAGTGTTCTCACGGAATGTTTAAATCTTTTGTCTTGTCCTTTATGCTAAAGTTTATTTCAAGAAAATTTTCCCAATAGCTTGGGGAAAAGTGAACATTTCTTATGTGGATGGCCAGGTTACAATTTACCTTTGAGGTAAATTCCTGAGGTCCTGAGGAAATTTAAAACAATAATTCACGTACAAAATATGGTAGGATATAATGGAAGGGGATTATTAAAACAAATACTTTTGGAAATTGGCCAAGTGTTTAAATTCATAATTGAATAAACACTGAGGTCAATTTAAACACGAGTTCTGTGACATGTGTGTGGGTGTGTGTGTCATGGAAAGTGGTCGATGAAGTTCTCCTCTTCCCACTTGGTAGTTGCGCAAACTTAACTCTGAATTTATTTATATAGACGATTAATGTTTATTTGTTTGTATAAGCTTACCACAGGTAGAGCAAAACAAAAAGGTCCCAAGTACACTGAAACTTCATTTCATCTCTTTCTGAGTCGAATGAAGCATGTATGTCTGTTCGTCTGTCTGGCTATTTGCTCTCGTACAATATTTCTCAAAGGCTTTAAATATACTACTGCTATAATTGTTTTACTAAACATGTTTGAGTACTAAGATGAAGCGTATCTGTTCATTTTAATGGTCAAGCTCCACCATAGGATGGGGGTATATTAACTTTGTCATTCCGTTTGTAACACATCGAAATATTGCTCTAAGACCCCATCAAGTATATATATTGTGGGTCGATGAAAGTCGATCTGAGCATGTCCGTCCGTCTGTTGAAATCACGCTAACTTCCGAACGAAACAAGCTATCGACTTGAAACTTGGCACAAGTAGTTGTTATTGATATAGGTCGGATGATATTGAAAATGAGCCATATCGGATCACGTTTACGTATAGCCTCCATATAAACTGACCCCTAGGTTTGGCTTGCGGACGCTCTACGAGGAACAAATTTCATCCGATCCGGTTGAAATTTTGTAAGTGGTGTCAGTCTATAGTTTCTAACATTCATGCTAAAATTGATCCGTATAAGTCGATAATTATATATAGCCCCCATATAAACCGATCCCCAGATTTGACCTCCAGACCCTCTTAGAGGAGCAAAATTCATCCGATCCGGTTGAAATTTGTTACGTGGTATTAGTATATGGTCTCTAACAGCCATGCAAAAATTTGTTCATATAGGTTCATAATTATATATAGGTCCCATATAAAACGATCCCCAGAAGTTAGAGTGATTTCCACAGAGGGACGGACAGACATAGCTAGATCGACTCAGAATTTCACCACGACCCTTTAGACCAATATTTCGATGTGTTACAAACGGAATGATAAAGTTAATATACTCCCCATACTATGGTGAAGTGTATAAAATATTTAGTGTTCGGTCGAAGCGGGGGTTGAACCCACGACTAGAGGTGTGCACGTGAGTAATATGTTACTCACGCTCACGCACACTCACGAAAAGAAAACTTTTACTCACGCATGAAAATGTCGTGACTCACGAAAAATATCGTGACTCACGAAATATGTCGTGACTCACGAAATATGTCGTGACTCACGAATAATTTTATGAGTAATTTACCAGCGGGACGTTTCTGAAATCATGAGCACGATTAAAATCGAGAGCGTTATTAAAAGCGCACTGATCATGAAAATTGCTTGAAACTCAATGTAAAATTTCCAGATTTTACTTCTCGGGTGAAAATCTACAGATTTAAGATTTCAAATCAAGACGTTATTTTATAATTTTCTTGCACATTTACAAGAGATGTTAATGATTCCTCTAAAACTCAAACAAAAATGGTTCTTATAAATCCAGAATCTGATATAGTCCTCATAGGTGAAATCTTTAAATTTATCTTCGGGTAGTGTCCTCAAGCCCTCCTGAAATTTCAAAGGAAACCCTAATATTTGGTTCATGGTGGTGGGTATATATAAGATTCGGCCCGGCCGAACTTACTGCTGTATATACTTATTTTTATCAACATTGTGTTCCACCCCAGGGCATTAGCCGACTTAAATTTTCAGTCTACAGTTTTTAGAAGTCTAACAAATTTTGTCCAGATCGAGACAGATTTAAATGTATGTATGTGGGAACAAAAACCTTTTATATAGTTGGTGTGGATCTAGAAAGTGGTGCAGAGTATAATATAGTCGGCCCCGCCCGACTTTAGACATTCCTTACTTTTGTTTATAATATAGTAGAATATCCTCTTATCAAAGATAACAATTTACATTCAGTTCATCTTAAAAAAAGAGCATTCAACTCGTAATACACAAAAGAATTTCTTAGTCATTATTTTCCTGGAAATTATTTGCATACGCATGTCAGTTTTTATCATAAAAAATCACAGTTCTTCTATGGAAGTTCCACCAAATATATCTGACAGTCAAAGAACCAGGTGTGACATTTGTTGATGTCTCCATAGTGATTGACAATAAGTCCATTAACTTCATAGCTCATTGACATTGACCACAGAGATGAATTTAATATCCTCGGCAAAAGTGTTCATTGTACATTGTCTTCACCACAACATCACACTCAAAAACTCATTGAAATCACAATCACAGATGGAGGGTCAATGATAATGATAATGGTTCCGATGATGACACTAAACTTTAGATTCCAATAACAAAGTGCCATGGCAAAACAATCAGACATATGGACAATATAAAGTTCATATTTTACAGGCAAAAGTTGAATGGACTGTTATTTTGTTAGCTGTCTTGAGGTATTTGAATTGAAATTAAGTTTCAAAAGAAATTTGATGCGGTTGCTTTCGAAGTTTCCAAAACAAAAAAGACAGATGGAATATGCAAATGACTTAAAAATAAAAGTAATTTTACAACTGAGGATATCTTTAAGAGATTCCATTTTAAAATAATTTATGTCTATTTTAATGCCTTTTGAAAAGGGTACATAAAAAAAAGAAACAAAACAAGAGGACATGGGATAACAAAGAGAACATCAATCAGTCGCGCAAACAGCTTACAATTAATTTCTTTGTTGAAATGACGAATTTCAATGCAGACCAAGGAATCATTATAGTGTTGAGAAAATGATAAGTTTTTTGTTCCAAAGATTTTCGATATTTTCATAATTTTGACAAGAATATTTTTCGAATCTCATCTTTTCAAAATGTGGAAAAGTCCAATTTTCAAGTTCCGGCATTTAGAAATCTTCAACTCCTTAGACATCTATACTTGGACCTTTGCTATATACACAGAAACAAAAGTGTCTTGTAAATTTAAGGACCATTTAAACTTTCACATAGTTCAACAAATTTACTGTAATATAGTTCATTTTTCGTAACCACAACGAAAATTAACTTAGCTAAAGGAAAACTTAGAAAAATTCAGTAAATGTTTTTTAGTTCACTAACTACGAAATGGGAAGGATTATTCCTTAAAAAAAATTCCAACACAGTAGTTAATGCATCGTTGATTCTATTATAAAAATACATGGGCAATATAAAAATCTTACTACGAAATGTGGACAATTTACTAAGAAAAAATTTTGTATGAAAAAAAAATTTTGTAGTAAAAATTAACTTAACGACATTACCGATTCGTGTAATGGCTACCTACAGATTATTTCCCTTTTTATTATAAAGTGGAGTGTTTTTCCTCACATTGAAAATTTTAGATAAAGTAGAATAAAAAGTAGGTTATAAATTCCTTGCCGGGTGTATATCATTTTTTATAGATTCCTCATAAATTTGGTATATATTAGAGGTCTGCACAATTTCATTTGTAAATGAAGAGTACACGTGTACTTGCTACATGAGTACATCTATTTGAGAGAGTCACAAAACAATTGGTACACATTTTGATGAACACCAAAAGCCACGAGTAACTTCTTGTTGCTACTCTGATGTCTTCACTACCAACAAACACATATTCCTCTTTTTCTCTTATTGAAGTGTACTCAGAGTGATCACGTCGAGTATGTTGCGAGAACAAAACTTCATAGAGTACTCCATGTACCACGTGCAGTTGCAGAAATACAAAAAACAGTTACTCTCCATAATATATGCTTTCGGTTTGTTATAAAGAACGACAAACATTAAGGTAAGTGTGTGACATACATAAATATATGATATATGTGACATACATACATATCTATGATTAAGAACAATGGATAGTTTTGCTTCGTACATAACTGAGAAATACTTGTGGTACAACGTGAAGTGAAGAGAATCCATGTTGTACTTTTTCTCAAGTACTTGCATTTTTATTGTTCCTGTTTTTCGGAACACATATTGTTTCGGATAAGTACTTGGTGGTATTTGACAAGCAAGTGTTCTCTTCACTTCACTACTTGCGCTCTGAGAGAAAGACATTGTATGTACTATATTCGACAGCGAATTGCATACATGTAGTGAAAAGACCTCTAGTATATATTTTAACTTAACTTATAGATAGAATTCCAACTAATCAATAAACGTGGTACTGAAAAATGAAGTGAGAAATCATTGCATCATGTGAGGGAGTTTTTAGAGACATTTTGTGTATATCTCGTATGATTGTTTGTGTTTGTTATTGCGTCATTTATGCTGTTGTTGGTTGTTTTGATTCCAGAGACAATGGAATGTTCCTTGTGTGTTGTTGGTATCTTTTGTGATGAGAGTTGTTTTCTTGCAATATATTGCAACCCTGCCAATATTTTCAAACATCCAAAATGAGTGTTTGCAAGAAAGAGTGTTAACTTACTCTTTTGGAAGATTCAAAAATGTTTAATCGCGGGGAAGATTCAAATTTTAGTCATATATTAGTCTAACCAATGGTTATTTATAACCGTTTAATTTAAATCATCAGAAAGATTCGATTATTATCCATTTATTACTCTATTCATATGTTGTTAATATTAAACTATTTTACTGGGTAATATAAAACTCTTTTACTTAACTCTTAAAGGTAGGTACTATGTTCGGTTTCCGAAGCGAAATCCCATACAAAACCAAAAATGCGAAAAACTACCGAAATATTTTTTCATTTGTGGTACTTTGTTTTTTTTCGAGTTGAAAAACTGACATAAAGTGCATAGTCCCTAATTAGGTCGGCTTTAAATCCTTCCATATGTTGAGATTAGTTAGTTTCAAAACATGGCGCCATTTGTAATGTGAATTAAGAAATAATTGATTTATTCAAATGATTTGTGTTAAATTAGAATACAAAAGTGGTTCGCGTTGTTATTTAAAAATGCAATTCGATTGACGAAATAAAAATAACGGAGTGCTATATGTATATAACATATATAACAGCATCTGGTTCTGTAGCCGTTTCTGCCACAGTAGCATCTGCCCTCACATCCCTGACACCCACAATTGCAGCCACTACATCAGCTACAGTGAACAACTCCAACATAGCACCCTCAAAACCTGCCACGACCACAGTGGCTGTGACCGCAAATATTGTATTGCAACAACCAAATACAACGGCCGCCCAAGTAGTGAGTGGTCCCATTGGGGTGGCAGCAAATACTACTCCAACATTAGCCACTATTACTAATTCTTCAAATGCAATATCGACTGTTGCTGCCGTTAGTAATACAAATGCAATACTAATGCAATGGAGGTTTCACAATCATCCACAATAGTATCACCAGCAGCTGGATCGAATGTTGTTGTTCCCACCACTACAATGGCTTTAGCAGGAGCTACCGTGGGACTTAAGTCTGGTCATGATATTACAATGACATTGAACCGTATAAATACGGCAGAGAATGAAGTTGATGTGGAGGAATGTTTACCAGGTGATGTTGTTAAATTGGATTTTGCTGGCGAAGAAGTGGCTGGGTGAAATTTTACCCCTAAGGAATGTCTTCTAGGAGTTTCCAATCGGCGACCGGTGCCCGTTGGAAACTCCGCCTATTACAACAGTACCATCATCGCTTCAGCCATCAGCAACAATAGCATTCCATCAGCGTCATATTGTAGAGATACAACCAGGCCACCATTTATCATCATCCCCTGCTAATTTAGAATTGACTAATGTTATGCAACATAATGTTTGCACAGAACACGAAGAAGTAGAAGAAGCTAATTGTCATAATACTGCAGATGTAATCGATGAAGATTTCTTTTTTAAAATATGCTTAAAAACGATTTCGTCTTATCTCTGTAAACCCAGTGCTTCTACATTCAAAACCCATTTTTTACAAAGAAATGAATTGTATTTTTTTTTATTATTTTACCGCTCCTCGTAATTGCTCCCTTTTCCATTTGTTAAGCGAGCTCGTTTTTTGTGTGTAAGAGGCGTAAATGAATGAGAACTGAACAAAAGAAATGTTAATGCAATTTTAATTTTTAATGGAAACAACATGAAAGCTAAATATGAGAAATGATAATTAAAAATTTTTAAATATAACAATATTAATGAAAGAAAGCTGATAATCCAGAAAAGAAAACATTGTGTTCTTGTGTCTTTAATTAGTGTATAAATGTACAAATTAAAAAAAAAAAATAATAATAAAATTATAATCGAACTTGTTTTATTTTTATATACCGGGGTATAGGTAATTGGGTGGTCTTATACGTTTTATACTTTTTAATATAAAATTAGTAAATTTTTCTGAACAAAGTTATATCCAAAATAAATGTTTATAGCAAATAATTAAATAATTTTTATTTAAGTAGCAATGATGTATTCATCATTTGTCCAAAATGATTGCGATAGGCTGGAATGAAACGATTTAATTTCGTTGTGGCTTTTAAATTTCAGTTAGCGGCATTCTTGCATTTTATCAATTCAAAACACTGGTTGAATTTCATAACGTGACTGAAATAGTTATTGGAACTTATACATTGGGAGAGTATAACATCCTTCAGTAAACCAGCCAATTGCTTCTCAATGTATTAATTTCAGTCAACGAAGAGTCTGGTATAGAACACTAACATCCCTTTGTGACGAAATATAAGTCGGGAACAGTGACTTTGGCTTAGGAACTACCCTTGAACTTGAGTTATGGGCTTAAGTTGGTTGTTCCCCCCGATAACAACATTGGCAAATGAAATGGCATTATTATCCTTTGTGGGAACCGTGGTGGTGACCACTGGATTTGAAATTGCTAGTGAGGCGGCAACAGCATGGAATTGCAATGCGATTGTGTAGATATTGTGGACACCAACGAATTAAGTTTGTTGATGAATGAGTCCATTGCTGCTCATGATGTAAAAGTTAGCATAACACCGGAATTATATGTTTTTTTGATGTGCGTTACAAATTGACGGTATCCATTTGGAAAAGCTGAAGAAGACAATGTACCACATGTTGTAAAAGCTGTTGCAGAATGTGGTAAGACACCAGGGGTAGAGCGGCTGGAGCTTTATTCTTAATAATTATTAGTGTCCAGTGCTGTATGAGATTTTTTTGCAAAACAATCCAAAAACTGGTAGAAAAACACTTTTCAAACAATTATCATGAATGCGTGTATGTAAACAATCAGCTGCTGCGTATGTATAAGTAAAAATAGTATGACATTTGGCGATGTTGTCAATTAAATTGCGGAGAAATAAACGTGGAATAGCTCCAAAATAGCTGTTTTCTTCGTTCGAAATGTATTGTCAACACTCTCATTTTTCAACGCGAAAGAATGGTTAAGTGAAGTTTTTTTCGTGCCAACAAACATAGTACCCACCTTAAATTACGAATGTGGGGAGAGTCATTTGTAACTCTTTTTGCTTTTCGCTTTTATAAGTAAACAAGACAAAGATAACAACAAAATATTAGTGGACAAAATATGAACCGTTGAGGAAACGGTACCAAATATTTTGCAAAATATTTGGAAGCTTATAATGATCATTTTGGATTCAAACATCGTGGCAACAGGGTTTTTATTGAATTAAAGTGACAATTTTGGTTTTCTGTCTTTATTGTAATTTAGTGTTTTTATTACTATTGCTATATCTTTATTGCAGATTTAATGAATTAATTTTTAGGTTTTTGTTTCATACATTTTTATAAAATAAGTAAATTAAACCAGAATTGGTTTGTTGTTTTTATGTTTTTTTTATTATATATTTAAGGATAAGTATTATTAGTTCTTTAAGTACCTGAATTTGTATATCAACAATAAAGCCATAAATTAAATATGCAAATTTTAATCACAAGTGTATTTCGTGGGAACAATAAAATACTAGTTAGAAGGAGTAATTTCTAACTCTTGAAAAGACTCAATATTTAATCTGACGTGGGGAGTTATTTCTTAATCTTTTGTAGGGGTTATTTATGAAGCATTCGATTGATTCATATATGAGTAAGTAGATTTATCATATTATACTTCTTTCAAATGACTTTTTTTACTAATCTGAAAGACTCATTTATAACTCAAGGAAAAGAATCATTTTGAGATACAACTACTTTATACTGGGGACACATAAATGACTCTCAGATTCGCTCTTCCGCAATCGTTTTGAACATCAAAATGATTCAAAGAAGACTCATTTGCGATCGAAAGTGTTTGCAGGGAAGATCTCACTATAGCGAGATCAGAAAGGGATCGTGTATGTGTGTGAAGTTGTTTTTCTTTACGGCAGGTATGTATCCTTTATGACTATTTGTGTCTTTGATTTTTTTTTTCCGGCTTTCAGTTCTGTTGATGTATTTATGAAGTGCACACGTGGATTTAATTTTGCAAAATTGTACGTGCGGTATTGGTGTTTATTAATGAAAATACATTTATTTCGAAACATTTTAGAAACTGATAAGTGAATGATGTGATGTTAGAGAAATCAAAAACGTACATTTCTGTTAATAAAGGGTGATTCTTTTGATGTTAGGATTTTCATGCATTAGTATTTGACAGATCACGTGGGATTTCAGACATGGTGTCAAAGAGAAAGATGCTCAGTATGCTTTGACATTTCATCATGAATAGACTTACTAACGAGCCACAACGTCGAATTTTCAGTGAATGGGCCCTAGAAAAGTTGGCAGAAAATCCGCTTTTTTATCGACAAATTTTGTTCAGCGATGATGCTCATTTCTGGTTGAATGGCTACGTAAATAAGCAAAATTGCCGCATTTGGAGTGAAGAGCAACCAGAAGCCGTTCAAGAACTGCCCATGCATCCCGAAAAATGCACTGTTTGGTGTGGTTTGTACGCTGGTGGAATCATTGGACCGTATTTTTTCAAAGATGCTGTTGGACGCAACGTTACGGTGAATGGCGATCGCTATCGTTCGATGCTAACAAACTTTTTGTTGCCAAAAATGGAAGAACTGAACTTGGTTGACATGTGGTTTCAACAAGATGGCGCTACATGCCACACAGCTCGCGATTCTATGGCCATTTTGAGGGAAAACTTCGGAGAACAATTCATCTCAAGAAATGGACCGGTAAGTTGGCCACCAAGATCATGCGATTTGACGCCTTTAGACTATTTTTTGTGGGGCTACGTCAAGTCTAAAGTCTACAGAAATAAGCCAGCAACTATTCCAGCTTTGGAAGACAACATTTCCGAAGAAATTCGGGCTATTCCGGCCGAAATGCTCGAAAAAGTTGCCCAAAATTGGACTTTCCGAATGGACCACCTAAGACGCAGCCGCGGTCAACATTTAAATGAAATTATCTTCAAAAAGTAAATGTCATGGACCAATCTAACGTTTCAAATAAAGAACCGATGAGATTTTGCAAATTTTATGCGTTTTTTTTAAAAAAAAAGTTATCAAGCTCTTAACAAATCACCCTTTAGTTTAAAATTCGTGCGGATTTTTAATTGATTTACATAAAAAATATACAACATGAGTGGTAATAGGATGATCTATATTTATTCTACATCTGGATCACAGGTTGGAGATGTAACCATTTTTTTGAATCTATATTTTTTATGTTACAGCAATTCCTACAGGTGAGTACTAAGTTCGAGTTTAGCCGCTAAAATTAAAAAAAAAAAAACAAAAAAAAAAAAACACTGAGAAAAGTATAAAATTATACGTCTTCGATACAAATTTAAATATAACTTGATGGAGAATATCCCAAACCAAGTTTTTTATAAAGATTATTTTCTTTTATAATGGATTATTAAAGAAAACTTATCATGAAAATTGTGATTTTAGCCTCTAAACTCGAACTTAATATCCACCTTAAATACTTAATTGCTATACTGACAAGTGGAAATTATGTCTAATTTTATAATATTTTTTATTTCAAATATATTCTGAGAATAATTTCAAAAACGTCCTATAAGTCAATGGATATGATTCCAATAATGTACCTACTGGATGGATTTTTCAATGTGGTAAGTTTTTCTATAAACGGTATATTGTCCGTTCTTAATAAAACCAAAATTTCAATTTATTAAAAATAATTATTTTCACTTGCAGGTAGACAGGTCTTGTAATGGTATTTTTTTTAATACTCTTACTGTTTAATGCTAACTTAGCTGATATCCTTATTGGCTCTAGGAAATACTCTTGAAAACCGTAAGTTGAAAATCAATATGAACGATAGAATTTGAAAATATTTTTCTTATATTTTGTATACCTTTGCAATTTCAGATGCTTATAAGACAAATCCGCCCAACAAAAGTTAGCCAAAATCGATGAATTTGGACAACAATTCAATGAATATAGCAACTTATGCCACATATATGTTTAATATGGATAGTAAACATGGAAATTTAAATTAATTAGTTTAATCCTAATAACATAGAATATTACTCTTTTGAAGAAGCAATTACTAACTACCGACAAGTAACTGCATCCAACGCACGAATAAAAATATTTCCTTTATTGTATATCATAAGCCATAGTTTTGTGTAATATAATAATAATTTTTTGAAATAAAATACTGGTGGTTAATGAAAATTGACTTGCTTTGTACGAAAATTTTCTTAGTTGTATACAGGCTTGTTGTACCTGGGATTCCTCAATTTCTCTACTTTTTTGAAAATTATACTGATAAACAGTTTATTTCTAACCAATTTCTTAATACAGGTTTCCCAAAAAATTGTTCATTTTTCCGGATAGCAGGAATATTTTGAATTAGTTTAAGTATATTCTTCCCACAGCATAGTAATAATGAACTAAAATACGATGCAATACATGAATTTATAAGAAAATCATGATCTTATCTAGATGAAAAAAATCTTTGGCGCCAAATCATGGTCATTCTTACTATGGGTTAGTTCATTTTTCATAAAAAATAGTAAACTTTTTTTCGGTGTATAATGTACTCAAATGATTTACCGAACCAGCCAGAACATACTAACATAAGATAATAAGCTATGCTGATTATGTCCAGATATATACATCTACCACTACTGATATGGGGGTGTAATGAACGTTAATAGTGACCACAACAAGATCCTGGATTGGGCGAGTTGAAATGGCCTGACTTTAATGCCCAAAAATCGAAGGCATATTCATAAGAAGTTCACAAAGGTGGGGCATGTTAACATATTTCTGGGTAATTGTCAAATAGAATTTGTCAAGAAAGCGAAAAATATTGGAGTAACTTTCAATGAGAATTTAATTTGGTCTGGTGCTAACTGTGGCAAAATATACTATTATGAGGTCGTTTCGTGGATTGAGACTTTTTATCGTCGCGGTTGCTAGGAAGATGAGAACAAATTCTGGCCGGCGATGGACAATATTTCGATTGATCAAGTTAATTATATCTAAAAATTTATTTCTAATAATGAAATTTTAATTAAAATAAAGTTTGTAATCTTTGTTTCAAAAATGTTTTTTTTTATTAAATTTAGGACACAAAATTTGCAAATTTGCGCCTCTCCGTTAAAGTTGTATGTCTATGAACTTAACCTTTAAATGCAAAAGGTTAACGAATCTCTGAATAGAGAACATTTTTTTTTTCAAATAAACCTATGTGTTTTTTGTGGTTGTATCTTAAAAAATACGGTGCGAATTAAACTAAGTTTTAATTTACAAATAAACAATTCGATTTTAGTAGAGAGTAGAGTATATATATGTTTATACTACAAAGTTTTTTTAGCAACATTACTTTCATTTCTGGTAAATATTATTTAACTTCCAATTTGTATTATTTTGATTTTTTGGTTAAAATTTGAGTTTTACTTTTGACTGCAGATTACCCAGAAGTACAATAAACTTTCCGGAAAAGTATAATTCTAACAAGTACACAGAAAAAAATTTCACGAAAATTTTTCCAATTAAAATCTTAATTGAGGTTTAGAAAATATTCAATTAAAAATTTAATTGATTCAACAAATTTTTTAATTGAAATAAAAATCAATCACACAAATTAATAGTATCAATTAAATATTTAATTGGATCAATTAATTTTTTAATTGACTGTCAATTAATTTTTTAATTGATACTATCATTTCTGTGATTGAAGACATTTCAATTAAAAAATTAATTGGATCAATTAATTTCGTGATTGAATCAGAAAAAAATTTTTTTGTGTGTATATACGGCCACAAGTTCGGCCAGGCCGAATCTTATGTACCCACCACCATGGATTGCGTAGAAACTTCAACGAAAAACTATCATCCACAATCGAATTACTTGGGTTGTGGTATCTTAAAACTTCTTAACATCGTTTTCTAAATTGTGATTTAGTCCTTACATGGTATATATTAGACAAAAAAAGTATAGTTAAGTCTACAAATAATTACGAATCGATATGGAATTTTTGTACGTAGAGAGCCAGAATTGAAATATGGGATCGCTTCTATGGGGGCTATATACAATTATTAACTTGATATTGACCAATTTTTGTGTGATTGGGGATCGATTTATCTGAGGGCCATATTTTGTTTTATTTCATAAAAAAAGAATAAAAAATAGACATCAAAATAATATATAAAAAAGCAACTAAAAGTAGTTCCACACTTTTCCAGCAAAAAAGTTGGGATTTGTTTTAAAGGCACAACTTTAAAAGCACTTCCGAAAATGTCCTCACAAAGAAGTTAATTATATTAACTACACAGGAAGTTTTTTACTTCTGTTTTTTTCATATTTTAATGCGTAATTATACCCTCCACCATAGGATGGGGGGTATATTAACTTTGTCATTCCGTTTGTAACACATCGAAATATTGATCTAAGACCCCATAAAGTATATATATTCTGGGTCGTGGTGAAATTCTGAGTCGATCTGAGCATGTCCGTCCGTCCGTCCGTCTGTTGAAATCACGCTAACTTCCGAACGAAACAAGCTATCGACTTGAAACTTGGCACAAGTAGTGGTTATTGATGTAGGTCGGATGGTATTGAAAATGGGCCATATCGGTCCACTTTTACGTATAGCCCCCATATAAACGGACCCCCAAATTTGGCTTGCGAGGCCTCTAAGAGAAGCAAATTTCATCCGATCCGGCTGAAATTTGGTACATGGTGTTATTATATGGTCTCTAACAACCATGCAAAAATTGGTCCATATCGGTCCATAATTATATATAGCCCCCATATAAACCGATCCCCCGATTTGGCTTGCAGACCCTCTAAGAGCAACAATTTTCATCCGATCCGGCTGAAATTTGGTACATGGCGTAGGTATATGGTCTCTAACAACCATGCAAAAATTGGTCCATATCGGTCCATAATTATATATAGCCCCCATATAAACCGATCCCCCGATTTGGCTTGCAGACCCTCTAAGAGCAACAATTTTCATCCGATCCGGCTGAAATTTGGTACATGGCGTTAGTATATGGTCTCTAACAACCATGCAAAAATTGGTCCATAATTATATATAGCCCCCATATAAACCGATCACCAGATTTGACCTCCGGAGCCTCTTGGAAGACCAAAATTCATCTGATTCAGTTGAAATTTGGTACGTAATGTTAGTATAGGGTATCCAACAACCATGCAGGAATGGGTTCCTCTCAGTCCATAATAATATATAGCTCCCATATAAACCGATCCCCAGATTTGACCTCCGGTGCCTTTTGGAGAAGCAAAATTCATCCGATCTGGTTGAAATTTGGTACGTGGTGGTAGTATATGATATTTAACAACCATGTGGGTTGAAATTTGTGGATGACAGTCTTTCGTAGAAGTTTCTACGCAATCCATGGTGGAGGGTACATAAGATTCGGCCTGGCCGAACTTACGGCCGTACATACTTGTTTTTGTTTTCTTTTTTCAAATAGTTTAAAAAAGAGTAAGAATAAATAAAATGGTAAAAATTATTCAAATTTTGCCACAAAAATACTAAATCCATTATTGAAAAATCGATAATTTTTGAAAATATTCAAACAAGCGTTAGAATGCATTAAAAATCATAAAAAAATATAAAAATGATTATAAATTAATGTTTCTTGAAGCTCGAGGTCTTTATAAATATTTATATAATTCTAAAAAAAGGTCGACCAAAAATCAAATAAAAAACGAATAAATGAAAATTATTTTTTTGGGAAAATATATTAATTCACATTCAAAACTCTGAATTCGGATCACACCTTAAGAAGTGATGCAAATTTATTGCAACGGCTGTTGAAACGGTGGACATTCGTTCTATGACGAGTTCCTATTACATTCATCGCTTCTCCGCCAATTTTGCACCACTTCCGGACCCAAAAAGAACATTTTCAATTCTTTTTTGGTGACGCTTTTTGCAGCATTATTAAGATACTAATTTATGAAAGAATAGTTTTAATACAAATTACAATTTTTTAATTAAGATGACTAAACCAGACTAAACAATATAATAAAGGAGCTTTACAGCCTGTGTCTGTATGTCGAATGAGCTCTGTCGATCGACTAAAATGGAAACAAACAGCTGAATTTATAACCAAAAACAGCTGTTTCTATGCATTTCAGTCGATCGATTGAACTCGTTCGACATACAGAAACAGGCTGTTAGTTATTTAACTAAACCATAAGTTCAATCACAGATCTATTTCATAAATAACAGACTTCAAACATTGCCATCGGCAACTGTTACCACAACCCAAGTAATTCGATTGTGCATGAAAGTCTTTAGGGGAACTTTGTGCGGTTGTATATACTTGTTTAATTTTTATAAAAATGTAAAATCGTAAATAGATTTTCAAATTCTGGGGGGGGCTAAATTTTTTCTGGGGGGTCTAAGCCCCCTCCCCAGAGGCCTTCCTACGCTTATGACCATATACTAACATCACGTACCAAATTCCAACCGAATGGAAAGAATTTTGCTCTTCACTGGAGGTCAAATCTGGGGATCGGTTTATATGGGGCCTATATATAATTATGGACCGATATCGACCAAATTTTGCATGGGAGTTTGAGGCCATATATTAACACCACGTACCAAATTTCAACTGAATCAGATGAATTTTGGTCTTCCAAGAGGTTCCGGAGGTCAAATCTGGTGATCGGTTTATATGGGGGCTATATATAAATATGAACCGATGTGGACCAATTTATACATGGTTGTTAGAGACCATATACTAACATCACGTACCAAATTTCAGCCGGATCGGATGAAATTTGCTTCTCTTAGAGGCCTCGCAAGCCAAATTTTGGGGTCCGTTTATATGGGGGCTATACGTAAAAGTGGACCGATATGGCCCATTTCCAATACCATCCGACCTACATCAATAACAACTACTTGTGCCAAGTTTCAAGTCGATAGCTTGTTTCGTTCGGAAGTTAGCGTGATTTCAAC
This sequence comes from Haematobia irritans, assembly GCF_050003625.1. Taxonomy (NCBI): domain Eukaryota; kingdom Metazoa; phylum Arthropoda; class Insecta; order Diptera; family Muscidae; genus Haematobia; species Haematobia irritans. The sequence goes on from NC_134397.1 coordinate 260,318,967, forward strand.
AGACGGACGGACGGACGGACGGACGGACATGCTCAGATCGACTCAGAATTTCACCACGACCCAGAATATATATACTTTATGGGGTCTTAGAGCAATATTTCGATGTGTTACATCCTATGGTGGTGGGTATAAAAATAGCCCTACGATGTATTAAATACATCAAACTTGATTTCATAGAATCAGGTCAAAATTTTAAGACGGAAGAATTTTTTTCTGGTTGTAGCTTAAACACATTTTCGATTTAAAGGAATTTGTCCTAAAATTAACTGAAATATTGAATCTTTGATTTAAGATAAAAATGCTTGAAATATATGCTTAGAATTTGCATTTTGCATCTTTGGTTTGAAGTTTGTTTTTATACCCTCCACACATTGTAACAAATCGAAATATCGATTTCCGACTATATAAAGTATATATATTCTTGATCAGTGAGAAATTCTAAGAAGATATAAGCTTGTCCGTCTGTCAGTCTGTTGTAATCACGCTACAGCCTGCAATAATGGAGATATCGTCCTGAAATTTGGCACAGATTCGTCTTTTGTTTGCAGGCAGGTCAACTTCGAAGATGGGCTATATCGGTCCAAGTTTTGATATAGTCCCCATATAAACCGACCTCCCGATTTGTGGTCTTGGGCTTATAGAAACCGTAGTTTTTATCCAATTTGCCTGAAATTGGAAATCTAGAGGTATTTTAGGACCATAAATAGGCGCGCCGAAAATTGTGAGTATCGGTCCATGTTTTGGTATATCCCCCATATAGACCAATCTCCCGATTTTACTTCTTGGACTTATAGAAGCTGTAGTTTTTATCCAATTTGCCTGAAATTGGAAATCTAAAAGTATTTTATGACAATATAGAGTTGTGCCGAAAAGGGGGTGCATTAGTTCATGTTTTGGTACATCTCCAATAATGACCGATCTCCGGATTTTTTTTTTTTTTGGATTATAAAAACCGTAGTTTTTATCCAATTAGTATGAAATTCGAAATCTAGAATTATTTTTGGATCATAAAGAGATACGCCGAAAATAGTGAGTATCGGTCAGTGTTTTAGTATAGCCCCCATAAGAACGATTTCCCGATTTAACTCCTTGGATTTCTAGAAACCGTAGTTTTTATCCGATTTGACTGAAATTTCACTTCTTGAGGGTATAGAAGGCGCACCGATCATGAAAAGCGCTTGAAACTCAATGTAAAATTTCCAGATTTTACTTCTCGGGTGAAAATCTACAGATATAAGATTTCAAATCAAGACGTTATTTTATAATTTTCTTGCACACTTACAAGAGATGTTAATGATTCCTCTAAAACAAAAATAGTTCTTACAAATCCAGAATCTGATATAATCTTCGTAGGTAAAATCTTTAAATTTATCTCCGGGAAGTGTATTGGTTCAACTGCTCTGCTTGATTTGTCCTCAAACCCCCCTGAAGTTTCAAAGGAAACCCTAATATTTGATTCATTGTGGTGGGTAGTTAAGATTCGGCCTGGCCGAACTTAGTGCTGTATATACTTGTTTTTGTTTAATATAAGTATGGACTAACTTACAATTGAGAAGACGGTGTTAAGAAGTTTTAAGATACCTTGATTCGGCAATGTATACCGCAACCCAAATAATTCGATTGTGGATGACAGTCTTTAGTACAAGTTTCTATGCAATCCATGGTGGAGGGCAGTGCTGTGGAGCCGGAGTCGGAGTCTTGGAGTCGGAGTCTGAAGATTTTGCCGGAGTCGTAAAAATTTTGCTCGACTCCGACTCCGGCTAAACCAAATTTTTTAAAACACTTCACATTTTTGTAACTAAGCAAGTTTTTACGCAAATTAGTTTCCATTGCGTTATTCATTCAATCAATGTACAGCATGATTGTAAATGAAAATCAACTTCCAATTACGGCTATCTTTTGATGTTTCCTAGAATGTTAGACTAGCAGATGGACTGGATCGATCCATTTTAATACCCGAAATTATTTTTTTTTAATTTTATTTTAAGGCCATATACATATGTGGAATATTGACAGAAAATTTTTTCAAAGTTGTTTTTTATAGAAAATTTTGTCAAAATGTTATTTCTATAAAAAGTTTTGTCAAAATTTTATTTCTATAGCAAATTTTGTCAAAATTTTATTTCTATAAAAACTTTATTCAAAATTTTATTACTATAGAAATATTATTTTCTATAGAAAATTTTGTCAAAATTTTATTTCTATAGAAAATTGAGTCAAAGTTTTGTTTCTATAGAATATTTTGCAAAATTTTATTTCTATAAAAAAGTTGAGTCAAAGTTTTGATTCTATAGAATATTTTGCAAAATTTTATTTCTATAGAAAATTTTGCAAAAGTTTGTTTGTTACACAGTTTTTTTTTTTTAAATTTTAGTTCTATTAATATTTTATTTCTATAGAAAATTTTGCCAAAATTTTATAGTACTAGATTTTTTATTAGAAAATTTGGTCAACATTTTATTTCTATAGAAAATTTTGCCAAAATTTAATTTCTATAGAAAATTTCTATAGAATTTTATTTACTACACAAAAATTTTTCTAAAATTGTATTTTTTATTGATAATTTTTTCAAAATTTTATTTCTATAAGAAAAAATTGTCAAATTTTATTTCTATAGCAAATTTTCTCAAAACTTTTTTTCTTACTGATGCTCACTGCTATAAAAAATGTATTCGAAATTTTATTACTATAGAAATATATTTTTCTATATAAAATTTAGTCAAAATTTTATTTCTATAGAAAATTTTGTCAAAATTTTGTTCCTATAGAATATGTTATTTTGCAAAATTTTATTTCTATAGAAAATTTTGCAAAATTTTGTTTGCTACACATTTTTTTTAAATTGTATTTCTATAGATAACTTTTTCAAACTTTTATTTCTATACAAATTTTTGCCAAATTTTATTTTATTTCTATATATTTGGTCAAAATTTGATTTATATAAAAAATTTTGCCAAAATTTTATTTCAATAGAAAATTTAGTCAACATTTTGTTTCTGTAGAAAATTTTGCAAAATTTTATTTCCTAGACAAAAATTTTTCCAAAATTGTATGCTCACTGCTAAGTCGAAAACTTGTAGAAATGACTCAAATTTTTCAATGAATGAATCATAAATGCATTTTTGAGAATTTGTCTAAACAATTATAAATATTTCCCAAATATTGGCCAAGATTTTGTAGAAGTCTGATTTGAGATTTTATCAAAATGTAGATCTAAATACAAAGTTGTGCAGAGTATATTATAATCGGCCCGACCGACTTTAGACTTTCCTTGCATTTTTATTTTTTGTTAAAATTGTGTTTCGTCCCATAACGTTAGATTTAAATTTTAAGTACATAGATTTTGTAGAGGTATATTCAATTTTGTCTAAATCGATTCAGATTCAAATTCATGCATATGGGAATATAAACTCGCAACAAATTTAAAGGCTTTTAGATAGTATCAATAATTTTGGTCCACATATACATATACTGTTGGTATCTTCTCATATTATGATGGGTGTTTATAGCATTATTTTATTTATTAAACATTGCCCTAAATTTAAAATATAGAGTTTAATTGGCATCTAATGTGAAATTAAGACCTTTTTTTTTGCACACATAAATAAATACGATATTTTATATCGATCCACTTACGGTACCCCCACAATAGAACTACAAATTAGTGGTATTAAAATGAGATTTAGTTATATTACCCGGAGTCGGAGTCGGAGTCGAGCTGATGAAAAATGCTGGAGTCGAGCAAAATTGGCTCGACTCCACAGCTTTGGTGGAGGGTACATAAGATTCGGCCTGGCCGAACTTACGGCCGTATATACTTGTGTGCTGGGACGTTTCCAGTCATCAACGGTCCAGTTTTTGTGGGCCTTGCAAAATGCCAACCGTTTCTTGATATTTTTGTTAGACAGCGTTGGTTAAACTGCTGTTAAACTGCTGCCACTAATCCAATTCTCTGTCCAAGCACTAATTGTTTTATTTATAGCTGCAAAGGCTTTTTTAGTGTTATTGAGCCTTTGTATTTTAGTTCTCTTACCATAAGACGAGTGTCAGAGTTTTTTAGTAACCTTGGGCGCAGTGGTGCCAACTGTTTTGGGCTGAAAATCGTCAATTTTTAAAATATTTTTCGTCAAAATCGTCAATTTGTCCCAAAAAATTCGTCAAAAAATCGTCACCCATAAAATAGCTGAAAAAGGAACAAATTGAAAGTTTTATTAAAAAAACATTAATAATTCCGTTTAACCCTCTAATTAAGTCATCTAGTTTCCAGTTTTTTAAACGAATATTAATTAAATTAAATTTTTAATTAATTAAAAGTAATATTTCCGATTGTGACTACATGTACTACATTGTTTAAAAAAAATTTCTTGACAGAAAAATGTCATATTCTCCAAGCGAATTTAAATCCTTATTACTGGCTCGTGTATAATTTGTATTATTTCTATTATCGGTAATGAATAAAGTGAATTTAACTAAACCAAGACACAAGAATACCTTGCAATGTTTAAGTTTCAAAGGAATTCCGCATTTTAGGTTTATTTATATTGATTGCTTTGAAATTTCCTTCTACATTGGAGACGGTTGGGAGTCATATTTTGAGATTAAAAAAGCTTGTTTACATTACACCTTATGAAATTCGTCAACTTATAACTACATCACTTTGAAAAATCGTCAAATCGTCATAAAAAACGTTAAAAAGAAACACTTGTGTCGAGCATTTAAAAAAATCGTCAACTCATAACTACGTTGTTTAAAATCGTCGTCAAATCGTCAAAGGCAAAATTTACCACCAAAAATCGTCATAGTTGGCACCGCTGCTTGGGCGTCCTCCCAGTTTAGGCGCAGGAACAATGTTACGACGTTATTGGACGGCAATGGCGGTTCGCTGGCTAATATTTATTTTCTGTGCTATATTTCGTAATGCAAACCATTCATTAGTCATTCTTACGACATAATTTTCAATTGCATCTGAAATTTTCCTCATGATTATAGAAGAACCGCAGTTTGATTCAATGTCCACCTTATTTATCGAGCATTCAACAACAAGTATCAATCGTACATGAGAACAGTATGCTTATTAAGCATGAAATCAACCCAAATTACTCAACATAACGGTATACGGTAAATTTTGAAACATTTCTTTGTTACTGAGAACGTCTTATTGAGAATAACTCACTGAGTGCAAAACTGAGTACATGAGACTATTTTCTTGTTAGTGCTTTTACTGACATGTTTTGATTACTTTTTCAAATGCTTTTTTGGAAATCGGTTTGTAAGAACATAAACTGTTAATGCTGTACATTGTACGCAATTGACTTAATTATTTAATAAAGATTGCGAAAGATGAAAACATGCACTCGGTTTTGTATATTCTGTAACCTCGTGCAATTGTTTTGCCCAAAGACTGTATTTCTTATTATTTTTTTTTCAAAGCAAAAGGTACATTGAACAAAATTATACCAACACCAATAAAATACCAATAAAATAAACACATAAACACAAAAGTTCTACTCGTTGAATAAAAAGTTGCAAAGTAATTATTTTAATTTACACGGCAATTACCAGCTAAATAAATGTCTTTTAAATGTAATGGTACTTAAAAAATAATGGTTGCCGTCTGGTATTTGTACAAATAATTATGGAGTAGTTAGAATTTTAAGAATGCTGTAAAAAGAGAACATTATATAGAGATTCCAATAAAAATTAAATAATTTCTACAATTGTTCATAGGTTAGATATTTACAACAGTTGATTATCCGTTGGCTTGTAATATGTTTTCCTATTTCGACATCATAAATGTTGCTGAAAGTATCCTTAGCGAATCTATATTGTAAATTAAAATTTGAACACACAAACTTATTGCGTATTTAAAGTTCTTAATGTGCTGCCATAAATCTGACATAAATGAGGGTTGATCATAGGCTCATGCATCTTTTTGAATACTTATCGCATATTTAAGTAGACCCAAATACATATTTAACTTTATAACATCATCTCATCATACTTTTTGTGTCTATTTGAAATATATGAGAACTTAAATATATATGTGGTAGTGGATATCCTAAAGAATTATATGGACCAATGTCATGGTCATACTTGACCTCATAATATCAAGTTTTCTTAATTGTATAGAAGGAACATTGGGGTAAGTAATTTGGCATAGATTGTAGTGTAAGTTATTCTATATATTTTAGTTTTAATGTTTGGGAAATATAATTACCCCAACTCCAAAGAACATGAGCATAACCAAACAGAGTATATAATAAGTAATAGTAGTTATTTTCATTATTTATGCACCAAATAATCTTGGAGATGTAGGGTCTAGTTTTTATACCCACCACCATAGAATGGTGACGGGGGTATAATAAGTTTGTCATTCCGTTTGTAACACATCGAAATATCGATTTCCGACTATATAAAGTATATATATTCTTGATCAGGGAGAAATTCTAAGACGATATAACGATGTCCGTCTGTCTGTCTGTTGTAATCACGCTACAGTCTTCAATAATGAAGCAATCGTGCTGAAATTTTGCACAAACTCGTCTTTTGTCCGCAGGCTGGTCAAGTTCGAAGATGGGCTATATCGGTCCAGGTTTTGATATAGTCCCCATATAAACCGACCTCCCGATTTGGGATCTTGGGTTTATAGAAATCGTAGTTTTTATCCAATTTGCCTGAAATTTGAAATCTAGAGGTATTTTATGACCATAAAGAAGTGTGCCAAAAATGGTGAGTATCGGTCCATGTTTTGGTAGAGCCCCCATATAGACCGATCTCCCGATTTTACTTCTTGGGCTTATAGAAACCGCAGTTTTTATTCAATTTACCTGAAATTGAAAATTTAGAGGTATTGTAGGAGCACAAATACGTGTGCCAAAAATTGTGAGTATCGGTCCATATTTTGGTATAGCCCCCATATAGACCGATCTCCCGATTTTACTCCTTGGGCTTATAGAAACCGCAGTTTTTATTCAATTTACCTGAAATTGGAAATCTAGAGGTATTGTAGGACCACGAATTCCTGAAATTGGAAATCTAGAGGTATTGTAGGACCTGAGTATCGGTGCATGTTTTGGTATGGTCCCCATATAAAACGACCTCCCGATTTGGGGTCTTGGGCTTATAGAAACCTTAGTTGTTATCCAATTTGTCTGAAATTTGAAATCTAGAGGTATTTTCGGACCATAAAGAGGTGTGCTGAAAACGGTGAGTATCGATCCATATTTTGGTATAGCTCCCATATAGACCGATTTCACGATTTTACTTCTTGGGCTTCTAGAATCCGAAGTTGTTATCCTATTTGCCTGAAATTGGAAATCTAGAGGTATTTTCGGGTCATAAAGAGGAGTGCCGAAAACGGTGAGTATCGGTCCATATTTTAGTATACCCCCATAAGAACGAACTCCCGATTTAACTCCTTGAGATTCTAGAAACCGTAGTTTTTATCTGATTTGCCTGAAATTGTAAATATTCTGGTATTTAAGGCTCACAAAAACGTGTATCGGATTAAGTTTTTATCGGTCCATTTGGTAATGCCTCCATATAGACCGACTTCACTTCTTGAGGGTGTAGAAGGCGCACTGATCATGAAAATTGCTTTAAACTCAATATAAAATTTCCAGATTTTACTTCTACAGATTTAAGATTTCAAATCAAGACGTTATTTTATAATTTTCTTGCACTCTTACAAGAGATGTTAATGATTCCTCTAAAACTCAAACAAAAATGGTTCTTATAAATCCAGAATCTGATATAGTCCTCAAAGGTGAAATCTTTAAATTTATCTTCGGGAAGTGTCCTCAAGTCCTCAAGCCCTCCTGAAATTTCAAAGGAAACCCTAATATTTGGTTCATGGTGGTGGGTATTTAAGATTCGGCCCGGCCGAACTTAGTGCTGTATATACTTCTTACGTATACCGATATTCAATGCCTATGAGAAATGAATTTTTCATATACATTATATATGTTAATAGACCACACTTTTTATGGGTGCATGTGCGCACGAGGGAATTTTTCGTGAAAAATTTGGATACCAAATTTTTCAAAATGATCCAGTTCCAGTGGAGAAAATTGCATTTTTATAAAATTATTGAGGTTGTTGTCGTGTTGTTTTAGTTTCAAAACAGTAGCTGTTATTTGATTTGTTGTGACGTGAGTGCGTGGTGAAGAGAGAGAGAGAGAGAGAGAGTATGCAAAGCAGTGTTGCCAGCAGGGCTGCCAAGAAAATTTCAAGAAAAATCGTCACTTTATTTTTGATAAAAATCGTCATAATCGGCACTTGCATTTTAAAAATCGTCAATAAAAAATATATGAAGAAATCAGTTTTGTATACCATTACCATAAAAATCATTTTCTGGTTAAACAAAAATATTTCGTAATTTTTGTATAAAAAATCTATTTTTCTAAAATATTGTAATTAACCCTGGACCGTCATCCTTCGTCAAAATGACGACGCATAATTTCATTTTCGATTTAAAATGCATTTTGGTCGATTGGGAAATGAAAAATTTAAGTTATACCAAAACAACAATTTCATGAATTTTTGTCTCATACAAATTAAAAACAAATTGAATAAGGAAATTAACTCAATTTTGGTTTTATTATTGTGTTTTGAAAAAAGCCGTAGTCAAAATGACGAAGGATGACGTTAGTGTACAAAAAATAAGGATGACTTTCCAGGGTTAATTGAGTAACATTTTTATTGAAAAAAAAAAATTAAATATTTTGAAACTAAAGAAGAAGTCCCGTTGTCTAAATTAACATTTAGACTTAGTCTAAAAATATTATTATATTCTAAATATTTTGAATTAAACGTAACATGAATTATTGTGAATTAAAGAAAATAATACCCTGTTCCACAGTGTGGCGCAGGGTATAAAAATGTGTCTTTGAAATCCTCAAACTCATCGAAATTACCAAATACTTTAGGGTTAGTGTGAATTATCCTTTAAAAATATTATATGTATGTAAGTTTCGTGGTAGTCTTAAAGACCTATACACTTGCTATTACCTTTTACATCTCAAACGGTGAGCATATTTGAATAAACCCGCAAAACCCACCAATTGTAACTCTCAGGGAGAGCTAATAAGGAATCTCCCTTATTAGCTCTCCCTGAGCCGATATCGCCAAAGTTGTCCCTTATTAACAAATGGACCAAACTAAAAGCTCTTCACCATCAGTTTGCGATAAGATGGAAAGAGGACTATTTAAAGGCTATGCACAAAAGGTATAAGTGGAAGTCTCCCACTCCGAATTTAAAAGTTGATGATTTAGTCGTTGTTGCCTTTTACATCTCAAACGGTGAGTATATTTGAATAAACCCACAAAACCCACAAATTGTAAACCAATGCACAAAAGGTATAAGTGGAAGTCTTCCACTCCGAATTTAAAAGTTGATGATTTAGTCGTTGTTGCCTTTTACATCTCAAACGGTGAGTATATTTGAATAAACCCACAAAACCCACAAATTGTAACTCTCGATTTTTATTTCCACTTCTCGGTTTTGCTACATGTCATAATTTCTCATTTATCGAGAAATTATGACAATTGATTAACATCCACAACTCTCCTATTGTTAAGGTAACCTCCTGCTGCTGCTCTAGCCCACATCATACAGTCCACAATATTTACTCCCGGATTTGGAGTCCACTCATTTCTGTGCCCAGCATCAGCGTCGCCAATTCCCCTTTACTCCATTTTTTAAACATTTTCAAAACAGGTGATTATTTATCCGATGTTCAGACCAAATTGAGTTTTTTTATATCTTATATTTGGCCAGAAATCCAGTGATATTCAGTTCAGTTTTGTTAAGCTAATTGGACCAATGTCGTTTTGTAAATAAAAACAAGTTTTATTACATTTTGACCAACGTATCGACAATTCCTTGTTGTCTTTTTCAGGGGCTTCGTCTATTTGAATAAAATACATTACACTCTTTATTGGAAACAAAAAACACGATAAATTTACACGTTACGAGGTTAATTTTGGTCCATTTTCGTCAATTCGACATTTTTTTCAAAATTTTATATAGAAATACAATTTTGGCAAATTTTCTGTAGAAATAAAATTTTGACAAATTTTGCTAAAATTTTGTACAGAAATAAACATTAAAAAAATTTGTATAGATACAAAATTATGCAAAAATTTTGCACAGGAAGAAAATTTTGTAAAAATTTTCTATAGAAATTAAATTTTGACAACATTTTCTATAGAAACAAAATTTTGACAAAATTTTCTATAGAAATAAAATTTTCACAAGAGGGTGCTGAGGAATGTGGTAATTCCGAAATGTGCGTCCATCCAACCATTGCAGTCTATAGGGCTTTGCCCAAATAAATTTGATAAACATTATTCTCCTCTGTTGGTTAAGCTACACTTGTAGTTTAGTCAATGCATGGTTTTAAGCTGAAATCAAAAAACAACAACAATGTCTAGAGAACAAAATAACAAAACAAAACGAATGAAAAAAACAAGTAAGTAAAGTCCAAAGTCGGGCGGGGCCGACTATATTATACCCTCCACCCCTATGTAGGCCAAAATTTGTGTTACCACCTCAATCACTTCACATTTGCTGGAAGCTATATAAAGGAGACATTTTTTTACTTCTACAAAATCTATAACATCTATAACAAAAGCTATAACTAAATCTGAACCGATTTTAACAAAATTTGACACACTTAACAATACTATTAAACGTACCCCTTGTCACGGCAAACTCTGGCCATATAAGTTCAAATCGGACGATTGATATATATGGGACCTATACCTAAATTTGAACCGATTTCAATCAAATTTACCAAGCATTGGTAGAATGTCAATTCTACCCTCTGTGCAAAATTTCACGAAGATCGGTAGTAAACTTAGGCCTCTGTGGTCATATGAGTATAAATCGGACGAAAAATATATATGGGAGCTATATCTAAATCTGAACCAATTTGGCTGATATTGTGCAAGATTTTCGAGATTCATAAAATATTTGAAATTATGGTATTTCAAGAAAATCGGTTGATAAACACGCTAACTATGACCAAATCGGGGATAAATATATATATGGCAGCTATGTCTAAATCTGAACCGATTTTTTCCAAAACCAATAGCGATTGTCTCTGTCCCAAGAAACGACCCTATGTCAAATTTGAGGACGATCGGGCTTAAATTGCGAGCTGTACTTTGTGCACATGTAATTTTTACAGACAGACGGACATCGCTAAATCTACTCAGAATTTAATTCTAATTCTAAAAGATGGGTCTATGACCACTATATCTTGGCGTTACATACAAATGTACAAAGTTATTATACCCTGTTCCACAGTAGTGGCGAGGGGTAAAAAAAAGAGGAAATACGCTCAAAATAAACCCAGCCAACTGCACTCAAATCGATGATTTGACAGTGGCATAGGAAAAGAGATATGTTTGTACGAATTTATTTCGGCATAAGCCGGCTATCATGCAAAACCTTTATATAGAAAAAAATTTCTTTTTCTATAGATATAAAAATTTCAGAAAATTTTCTATTCAAATAAAATTTTGACAAAATTTCCTATAGAAATAAAATTTTGAAAAAATTTCCTATAGAAATAAAATATTGACAAATTTTCCTATAGAAATAAAATTTTGACAAAATTTCCTATAGAAATAAAATTTTGACAAAATTTGTTATAGACATAAAATTTTGACAAAATTTTTTATAGAAATAAAACTTTGACAAAATTTCCTATAGAAATAAAATTTTGACAAAATTTCCTATAGAAATAAAATTTTGACAAAATTTCCTATAGAAATAAAATTTTGACAAAATTTCCTATAGAAATAAAATTTTGACAAAATTTGTTATAGACATAAAATTTCGACAAAATTTTGTATAGAAATAAAATTTGACAAAATTTCCTATAGAAATAAAATTTTCACAACATTTTCTACAGGAATAAAATTTTGACATTTTCTATAGAAATAAAATTTTGACAAAATTTCCTATAGAAATAAAATTTTGACAAAATTTCCTATAGAAATAAAATTTTGAAAAAATTTCCTATAGAAATAAAATGTTGACAAATTTTCCTATAGAAATAAAATTTTGACAAATTTTCCTATAGGAATAAAATTTTGACAAAATTTCCTATAGAAATAAAATTTTGAAAAAAATTTCCTATAGGAGTAAAATTTTGACAAAATTTGTTATAAACATTAAATTTTGACAAAATTTTTAATAGAAATAAAATTTTGACAAAATTTCCTATAGAAATAAAATATTGACAAAATTTTCTATAGAAATAAAATGTTGACAAAATTTCCTATAGAAATAAAATTTTGACAAAATTTCCTATAGAAATAAAATTTTGACAAAATTTGTTATAGACATAAAATTTCGACAAAATTTTTTATAGAAATAAAATTTGACAAAATTTCATATAGAAATAAAATTTTCACAACATTTTCTACAGGAATAAAATTTTGACATTTTCTATAGAAATAAAATTTTGACAAAATTTTGTATAGAAATAAAATTTTGACAAAATTTCCTATAGAAATAAAATTTTGAAAAAATTTCCTATAGAAATAAAATATTGACAAATTTTCCTATAGAAATAAAATTTTGACAAATTTTCCTATAGAAATAAAATTTTGACAAAATTTTCTATAGAAATAAAATGTTGACAAAATTTCCTATAGAAATAAAATTTTGACAAAATTTCCTATAGAAATAAAATTTTGACAAAATTTGTTATAGACATAAAATTTCGACAAAATTTTTTATAGAAATAAAATTTGACAAAATTTCATATAGAAATAAAATATTGACAAAATTTTCTATAGAAATAAAATTTTGACAAAATTTCCTATAGAAATAAAATTTTGACAAAATTTCCTATAGAAATAAAATTTTGACAAAATTTCCTATAGCAATAAAATTTTGACAAAATTTCTTATAGAAATAAAATTTAGACAAAATTTCCTATAGAAATAAAATTTTGACAAAATTTCCTATAGCAATAAAATTTTGACAAAATTTCTTATAGAAATAAAATTTAGACAAAATTTCCTATAGAAATAAAATTTTGACAAATTTCCTATAGAAATAAAATTTTGACAAAATTTCCTATAGCAATAAAATTTTGACAAAATTTCCCATAGAAATAAAATGTTCACAAAATTTTCTTAGAATTAAAAGTTTCACAAAATTTTCTATAGAAATAAAATTTTGAGAAGATTTTCTATAGAAATAAAATTTAGTGAAAATTTTTCCTAGCAATAAAATTTTGACAAAATTTTCTATAGAAATAAAATTTAGAGAAAAATTTGTCTAGCAATAAAATTTTGACAAAATTTTCTATAGAAATAAAATTTTGACAAAATTTTCTATAGAAATAAAATTTTGACAAAATTTTCTATAGAAATAAAATTTTGAGAAATTTTTTCATAGAAATAAAATTTTGACAAAATTTTCTATAGAAAAAAACATTTTTGACAAAATTTCCTATAGAAATAAAATTGTTGACAACATTTTCTACAGAATTAAATTTTGACAAAATTTTTTACAGAATTAAATTTTGACAAAATTTTCTGCAGAATTAAGTTGTGACCAAATTTTCTATAGAAATAAAATGTTGACAAAATTTTTTATAGAAGTAATATTTTCACAAAATTTACTATAGAAATAACATTTTGAGAAAATTTTCTATAGAGCCAAAAAGTTGGACAAAATTTTCTATAGAAATAAAATTTTGACAAAATTTTCTATAGAAATAAAATTTTGACAACATTTTCTACAGGAATAAAATTTTGACAAAATTTTCTATAGAAATAAATTTTTCACAAAAATTTCTATAGAAATAAAGTTTTGACAACATTTTCTACAGGAATAAAATTTTGACAAAATTTTCTATAGAAATAAAATTTTGAGAAGATTTTCTATAGAAATAAAATTTAGTGAAAATTTTTTCTAGCAATAAAATTTTGACAAAATTTTCTATAGAAATAAAATTTAGAGAAAAATTTGTCTAGCAATAAAATTTTGACAAAATTTTCTATAGAAATAAAATTTTGACAAAATTTTCTATAGAAATAAATTTTTCACAAAAATTTCTATAGAAATAAAGTTTTGACAACATTTTCTACAGGAATAAAATTTTGACAAAATTTTCGTAAAATTAAAATTTTTACAAAGTTTTCTATAGAAATAAAATTTTGAGAAAATTTTCTATAGAAATAAAATTTTCTATAGAAATAAAATTTAGAGAAAATTTTTTCTAGCAATAAAATTTTGACAAAATTTTCTATAGAAATAAAATTTTGACAAAATCTTCTATAGAAAAAAAGTTGACAAAATTTCCTATAGAAATAAAATTTTGACAAAATTTTCTACAGAATTAAATTTCTGCAAAAAAAAAAATTGGACAAAATTTTCTACTTAATTAAATTTTGACAAAATTTTCTACAGAATTAAGTTGTAACCAAATTTTCTATAGAAATAAATTGTTGACAAAATTTTCTATAGATGTAATATTTTCACACAATTTTCTATAGAAATACAGTCTTCAATAATGAATCAATCGTGCTGAAATTTTGCACAAACTCGTATAGTCCCCATAGTCCTCATATAAACCGACCTCCCGATTTGGGGTCTTGGGCTTATAGAAATCGTAGTTTTTATCCAATTTGTCTGAAATTGGAAATCTAGAGGTATTTTAGGACCATAAAGAGGTGTGCCGAAAATGGTGAGTATCGGTCCATATTTTGGTATAGCCCCCATATAGATCGATTTCCCGATTTTACTTCTTGGGCTTCAATAATCCGAAGTTTTTATCCTATTTGCCTGAAATTGGAAATCTAGAGGTATTTTCGGGTCATAAAGAGGAGTGCCGAAAACGGTGAGTATCGGTCCATATTTTAGTATAGCCCCTATAAGAAATAAAATTTTCTATAGAAATAAAATTATGAGAAAATTTTCTATAGAAATAAAATTTAGAGAAAATTTTTTCTAGCAATAAAATTTTGACAAAATTTTCTATATAAATAAAATTTAGAGAAAAATTTGTCTAGCAATAAAATTTTGACAAAATTTTCTATAGAAATAAAATTTTGAGAAACTTTTTCATAGAAATAAAATTTTGACAAAATTTTCTATAGAAAAAAACATTTTTGACAAAATTTCCTATAGAAATAAAATTGTTGACAACATTTTCTACAGAATTAAATTTTGACAAAATTTTCTGCAGAATTAAGTTGTGACCAAATTTTCTATAGAAACAAAATGTTGACAAAATTTTTTATAGAAGTAATATTTTCACAAAATTTACTATAGAAATAAAATTTTGAGAAAATTTTCTATAGAGCCAAAAAGTTGGACAAAATTTTCTATAGAAATAAAATTTTGACAAAATTTTCTATAGAAATAAAATTTTGACAACATTTTCTACAGGAATAAAATTTTGACAAAATTTTCTATAGAAAATTTCTGTAGAAATAAAGTTTTGACAACATTTTCTACAGGAATAAAATTTGGACAAAATTTTCGTAAAATTAAAATTTTCACAAAGCTTTCTATAGAAATAAAATTTTGAGAAAATTTTCTATAGAAATAAAATTTTGAAAA
The DNA here is from genome assembly GCF_050003625.1 of Haematobia irritans. Taxonomy (NCBI): domain Eukaryota; kingdom Metazoa; phylum Arthropoda; class Insecta; order Diptera; family Muscidae; genus Haematobia; species Haematobia irritans. The sequence goes on from NC_134397.1 coordinate 260,334,559, forward strand.
AATTTTCTATAGAAATAAAATTTAGAGAAAATTTTTTCTAGCAATAAAATGTTGACAAAATTTTCTATAGAAATAAAATTTTGACAAAATCTTCTATAGAAAAAAAAGTTGACAAAATTTCCTATATAAATGAAGTTTTGACAAAATTTTCTACAGAATTAAATTTCTACAGAAAAAAAAAAAATTTGGACAAAATTTTCTACAGAATTAAGTTGTAACCAAATTTTCTATAGAAATAAAATTTTGACAAAATTTTCTATAGATGTAATATTTTCACAAAATTTTCTATAGAAATACAGTCTTCAATAATGAAGCAATCGTGCTGAAATTTTGCACAAACTCGTATAGTCCCCATAGTCCCCATATAAACCGACCTCCCGATTTGGGGTCTTGGGCTTATAGAAATCGTAGTTTTTATCCAATTTGCCTGAAATTTGAAATCTAGAGGTATTTTATGACCATAAAGAGGTGTGCCAAAAATGGTGAGTATCGGTCCATGTTTTGGTATAGCCCCCATATAGACCGATCTCCCGATTTTACTTCTTGGGCTTATAGAAACCGCAGTTTTTATTCAATTTACCTGAAATTGGAAATCTAGAGGTATTGTAGGACCACAAATACGAGTGCCAAAAATTGTGAGTATCGGTCTATGTGTTGGTATGGTCCCCATATAAAACGACCTCCCGATACGGTGTCTTGGGCTTATAGAAACCGTAGTTTTTGCCAATTTACCTGAAATTGGAAATCTAGAGGTATTGTAGGACCACAAATACGTGTGCCAAAAATTGTGAGTATCGGTCTATGTGTTGGTATGGTCCCCATACAAAACGACCTCCCGATTTGGGGTCTTGGGTTTATAGAAACCGTAGTTTTTATCCAATTTGTCTGAAATTGGAAATCTAGAGGTATTTTAGGACTATAAATAAAATAAAATTTAGAGATATATAGAAATAAAATTTAGAGAAAATTTTTTCTAGCAATAAAATGTTGACAAAATTTTCTATAGAAATAAAATTTTGACAAAATCTTCTATAGAAAAAAAAAGTTGACAAAATTTCCTATATAAATGAAGTTTTGACAAAATTTTCTACAGAATTAAATTTCTACAGAAAAAAAAAAATTTGGACAAAATTTTCTACAGAATTAAGTTGTAACCAAATTTTCTATAGAAATAAAATTTTGACAAAATTTTCTATAGATGTAATATTTTCACAAAATTTTCTATAGAAATACAGTCTTCAATAATGAAGCAATCGTGCTGAAATTTTGCACAAACTCGTATAGTCCCCATAGTCCCCATATAAACCGACCTCCCGATTTGGGGTCTTGGGCTTATAGAAATCGTAGTTTTTATCCAATTTGCCTGAAATTTGAAATCTAGAGGTATTTTATGACCATAAAGAGGTGTGCCAAAAATGGTGAGTATCGGTCCATGTTTTGGTATAGCCCCCATATAGACCGATCTCCCGATTTTACTTCTTGGGCTTATAGAAACCGCAGTTTTTATTCAATTTACCTGAAATTGGAAATCTAGAGGTATTGTAGGACCACAAATACGAGTGCCAAAAATTGTGAGTATCGGTCTATGTGTTGGTATGGTCCCCATATAAAACGACCTCCCGATACGGTGTCTTGGGCTTATAGAAACCGTAGTTTTTGCCAATTTACCTGAAATTGGAAATCTAGAGGTATTGTAGGACCACAAATACGTGTGCCAAAAATTGTGAGTATCGGTCTATGTGTTGGTATGGTCCCCATACAAAACGACCTCCCGATTTGGGGTCTTGGGTTTATAGAAACCGTAGTTTTTATCCAATTTGTCTGAAATTGGAAATCTAGAGGTATTTTAGGACTATAAAGAGGTGTGCCGAAAATGGTGAATATCGGTCCATATTTTGGTATAGCCCCCATATAGACCGATTTCCCTATTTTACTTCTTGGGCTTCAAGAATCCGAAGTTCTTATCCTATTTGCCTGAAATTGGAAATCTAGAGGTATTTTCGGGTCATAAAGAGGTGTGCCGAAAACGGTGAGTATCGGTCCATATTTTAGTATAGCCTCTATAAGAACGATCTCCCGATTTAACTTCTTGGGTTTCTAGAAACCGTAGTTTTTATCTGATTTGCCTGAAATTGTAAATATTCTGGTATTTTAGGCTCACAAAAACGTATATCGGATTAAGTTTTTATCGGTCCATTTGGTAATGCCACCATATAGACCGACTTCACTTCTTGAGGGTGTAGAAGGCGCATTGATCATGAAAATTGCTTGAAACTCAATGTAAAATTTCCAGATTTTACTTCTACAGATTTAAGATTTCAAATCAAGGTGTTAGTTTATAATTTTCTTGCACTCTTACAAGAGATGTTAATGATTCCTCTAAAACTCAAACAAAAATGGTTCTTATAAATCCAGAATCTGGTATAGTCCTCATAGGTGAAATCTTTAAATTTATCTTCGGGTAGTGTCCTCAAGTCCTCAAGCCCTCCTGAAATTTCAAAGGAAACCCTAATATTTGGTTCATGGTGGTGGGTATTTAAGATTCGGCCCGGCCGAACTTACTGCTGTATATGTTTGTTTTTCAAACAATGTGTTTTTGAAGATCTTTTTGGTTGGTTTAGGGATTCTTATAGTCGGCTTTGCCTACTCTACGCTACTCATTCTTATTTGCTTTATTGTAGATTTATTTTAATTGAATTTACTTTTGATTTCTTTGAATCTAATGAGTTAATAAAATAAGTTTATTACCAACTTTCATATATATTCTCAACTTTATCCTTCAGATTTATTCACCATCAATTACTATCTCAGTAATTTAGAAAAGGTATAAAACAAAAAATATTTCATTATACCTTCAGGCTTTCTAATCAAAAGTCATTGTTAAGTAATTAAAGTACAAAGAAATGTTATCTCATAAATTATACAAAAAACTTCAGACGAAATTCATTAAAGTATTTTCCATGATAATTTATTTAAATTAGAAATTTTGCCTTAGTTGCCAAAAGGCTAAAACCTATAAATTATTCTCTATCACATTTAGAAATTTATGGGGGAATTACACCCCATTACACCCAACCATCACCACTAAAATTAACCATCGAACACATAAAATTCACCAAAACTCTATTAAATCTTTCTTAAATGGTCATAATGTAGCCGTGGCCAAAGCAACAAGTACATTAATTATTCTAGTTAATAAACAGTGATAATGTCCGAAGAACTTTTTGGCAAAGTAATGTTAAGTGAAAGTGTTTACACGTTAAGCTCTAGGTGTGGGGTGATATTATTAAATTTTATAAAAATTATATAAAATTATTCAATAGGAGGACGGGCATGAAGAAAATGTGGGCGAAACATTTTCTGGAGGTTTTTCTTCAATAGGAGTAGGGGGGTAAGGAAATTCCGGCAAAATATCTCCAGGAAGTTATTCTTCGATGGATGGCGTAAACGATGGCGCCATCTCAAGAACTCATACCCAACACAAAACTTTATGAAACAAGTATATACAGCACTAAGTTCGGCCGGGCCGAATCCTAAATACCCACCACCATGAACCAAATATTAGGGTTTCCTTTGAAATGTCAGGAGGGCTTGAGGACTTGAGGACACTTCCCGAAGATAAATTTAAAGATTTCACCTATGAGGACTATATCAGATTCTGGATTTATAAGAACCATTTTTGTTTGAGTTTTAGAGGAATCATTAACATCTCTTGTAAGAGTGCAAGAAAATTATAAAATAACGTCTTGATTTGAAATCTTAAATCTGTAGAAGTAAAATCTGGAAATTTTACATTGAGTTTCAAGCAATTTTCATGATCAGTGCGCCTTCTACACCCTCAAGAAGTGAAGTCGGTCTATATGGTGGCATTACCAAATGGACCGATAAAAACTTAATCCGATATACGTTTTTGTGAGCCTAAAATACCAGAATATTTACAATTTCAGGCAAATCAGATAAAAAATACGGTTTCTAGAAACCCAAGGAGTTAAATCGGGAGATCGTTCTTATGGGGGCTATACTAAAATATGGACCGATACTCACCGTTTTCGGCACACCTCTTTATGACCCGAAAATACCTCTAGATTTCCAATTTCAGGCAAATAGGATAAAAACTTCGGATTCTAGAAGCCCAAGAAGTAAAATCGGGAAATCGGTCTATATGGGGGCTATACCAAAATATGGACCGAAACTCACCATTTTCGGCACACCTCTTTATGGTCCTAAAATACCTCTAGATATCCAATTTCAGACAAATTGGATAGAAACTGCGGTTTCTATATGCCCAAGACCCAAAATCGGGAGGTCGTTTTATATGGGGGCTATACCAAAACATGGACCGATACTCACAATTTTTGGCACACGTATTTGTGGTCCTACAATAACTCTAGATTTCCAATTTCAGGTAAATTGAATAAAAACTGTTTCTATAAGCCAAAGAAGTAAAATCGGGAGATAGGTCTATATGGGGGCTATACCAAAATATGGACCGATACTCACAATTTTTGGCACACCTCTTTATGGTCATAAAATACCTCTAGATTTCAAATTTCAGGCAATTGGATAAAAACTACGATTTCTATAAGCCCAAGACCCCAAATCGGGAGGTCGTTTTATATGGGACCATACCAAAACATGGACCGATACTCACAATTTTTGGCGCACGTATTTGTGGTCCTACAATACCTCTAGATTTCCAATTTCAAGTAAATTGAATAAAAACTGCGGTTTCTATAAGCCCAAGAAATAAAATCGGGAGATCGGTCTATATGGGGGCTATACCAAAACATGGACCGATACTCACCATTTTTGGCACACCTCTTTATGGTCATAAAATACCTCTAGATTTCCAATTTCAAGCAAATTGGATAAAAACTACGATTTCTATAAGCCCAAGACCCCAAATCGGGAGGTCGATTTATATGGGGACTATATCAAAACCTGGACCGATATAGCCCATCTTCGAACTTGACCTGCCTGCAGACAAAAGACGAGTTTGTGCAAAATTTCAGCACGATTGCTTCATTATTGAAGACTGTAGCGTGATTACAACAGACAGACAGACAGACGGACATCGTTATATCGTCTTAGAATTTCTCCCTGATCAAGAATATATATACTTTATATAGTCGGAAATCGATATTTCGATGTGTTACAAACGGAATGACAAACTTATTATACCCCCATCACCATTCTATGGTGGTGGGTATAAAAATGTTTAGGTTTTTGAAATTTTGCTTCAATATACCCTTAAAACTAAAACCTATGAGTTTCCGTCCTACATAAGTTGGAGGTGCTCTTACTTATTCCTATTTGGTATGCCCATAATTTTGGCATTTTAATATACTCTACATGATTTCGTGGCCTTCCTGGCACTCGAAATTCGAATGCATTGGAGAATAAGTGCAAGTATGGGCAATCAGGTTGATAATGAACGTAAATATAAAGGATGATACGGTCAAAATTATAAACTCGACGTATTTTTTTCAATTTTGCATTTAAAAAACCTGAACACCCCTCATTTTGAAGGTGTGTGAATGTTGCTCCTATTTTGATTTTGGAATTCACTCTTCAGTTGTCAAAATGCCGTCCAAGCAAGAAGAGCAGCGTATCAAAATTTTGCTCGCGCATCGCGAAAATCCGAGCTACTCGCACGCAAAGCTGGCAAAATCGCTAAAAGTTGCCAAATCAACCGATACAAATGTAATTAAAGTGTTTGGGGAACGTTTGTCGACAGCCAGGAAGTCTGGATCGGGGGGAAATCGAAAACCGGAAGCCGGTAGTGACTCCAAATTGCTATGATAAACAAAATACGACGGCCAAAGCGGGATCCCGGAGGCTGTACACGACGATGCTGACGAAGTTTGACTGCGTGGTAATGGACGACGAAACCTACGTCAAAGCCGACTACAAGCAGCTTCCGGGACAGGAGTTTTATACTGCAAAAGGAAGGGGAAAGGTAGCAGATATTTTCAAGCACATAAAACTGTCAAAGTTCGCAAAGAAATATCTGGTTTGGCAAGCCATCTGTACCTGTGGCTTGAAAAGCAGCATTTTCATAGCTTTCGGGACTGTCAACCAAGAAATTTACGTGAAAGAGTGTTTGAATAAACGTCTGCTGCCTTTCCTGAAGAAACACGGTTGTTCCGTACTGTTTTGGCCGGATTTGGCATCTTGCCATTACGGTAAAAAGGCCATGGAGTGGTACGCCGCCAACAACGTGTTGGTGGTTCCCAAGGACGAGAACCCTCCCAACACGCCAGAGCTTCGCCCAATTGAGAAATACTGGGCTATTGTCAGCGGAACCTAAAGAAGACCAAAAAACTGCTAAGGACGAGCAGCAGTTCAAGGCAAACTGGCTTTCTGCGGCGAAGAAGGTGGACAAGATGGCTGTACAAAATCTGATGGCAGGTGTCAAGCGTGAGGCCCGGCAATTCGGATTTGGAAAAGCGAAAGCCTAACTGAATATTTTTCCTGAATTTTATACTAATTGAACTTGAAAAAGAAATTTAATTTGATTTTTTAAATAAACGATTTCACCGATTTACACGCGTTTTCCCTTGACCAAATTTTGACCGTATCACCCTTTATTGTGCCCGATTGGATCAAATTTTAATGAAACAGTAGTTCATAATATTTTTTTGTGGTAGGGTATTGATCACAAATAAATGAATTTTCACATGGTTAAATATAAAAACTAAAGAAAGGACACTGAAAAGTAGGGAAGCGAAGTGTTGATAAAAAATTACTTATGATGACTTTTATAATTTTAATTTCTCTTTTACAAAAATTCTTAAGTTAATTTCCAGTTTATAAAATAATCTATCAATGATGGAAAAAATTTGCCATTTTCATTTGCAATTGCCCAGAGATGACCATCAAATGATTTTCCCAGGATCTGCATTATAAACCTCTTGAAATAACCACATATCCTTGTATATCATCCATATTTCAGTGGCTACATATAAAAAATCGTATATTTATATTCGTTAAATTAATTTTTTTATACACCTTTAGCGAACATATCCGGCTATCTGATCTTTTCAACATCTACATAATCCAAACAGAATACAATCCTACAATTTTCTTTAACTAACTCCCTATTTATCAATACTCTCCCAATGGCTCTGAAACTGTAACAATCCTCGCATAATAAAAGCCCAGCAAACACAACCAATTGCATTAAATCGAATCCCATGATCCTATATCCGTTTTGGAAGAAAGGGTAAAATATCATCTTATTGCGTCATCAATAAGCCTCATCCACCTTCTCAAATTTTCCATGAGTATGTTAAAAATGACATCCTTAACATTTTGGAGATGTTATCTTAAAAATCAGTTGAATGATTGTAATTATGACATAAATTTCAAATTTATATAGCATTCGATTTACATTAATAACATATCCAAAAAAACTTTTAAATTACGTTCTGGTTTTTCGGAAAAAATGTTTTACAGTTTCACATAAACAGTTTATAAGAAAAATCTTTTTATTCGCTTTTATTCATGACATTTTTGGGCTGTAGGCTGAAGTTTCTATAGGAAAACTCCCAAAGTTGCAGACAATAATGATTTGGAATATTAAGCAAAAAGGGTAATGAAATTATCAAAAATTTGCCCCCATTAACATCCCTATATCCGCATATGGCACCCAAACTTAAATTAAATAAATAGTGTAATTAATTGTTATAAATTTACTAAAACGAAATAAGTATAACAATACTTCGCAAAATTGCTTGACCACCAAAACTCCTCTATCCATCCTATTGCCATCGTTTACTATACTGAGCTTTAACTCACACTCTTCTCCTTATTAATGCTCTCCTAGATACTCAAAACGTAACAAAAGCCAAATTTTCCGTAAGTTAGAATTCAATTTATGTTGTATTTGTTAAAGGTAAAAGTTTTCTGCATTTATGCAAACGGGCGTAAAATGTACACAAAAATTTCATACGAACTTTGTATTCTATTTTAGAATTTCGTATGAAATTTGCAGTTATCCAAAATATACTCCTATTGTAACAATCATATATCCATATATTGCATCCTTATAGGAGTAGTTTTTACTATTTCTAACGCCTTTAGAAAATATATGCAGCTAACTGATCATTTAAGCCACCCATCTCCCTACCTCCCTTCCACCCTACCTCCACAATCAATTACAATCTCTTTGCTATACAGAATACATTACTATCATTCCCATCGTTTTACTTTACTCTCTTCTCTCTATCATTCCTCTCCTCTGAAAACTTACCCTCCCATGACAGCATAACAAAAGCCAAACACAATGCTCACAAACACACGCACCCACGCTACAACAAACCAAACAACAAATCTCTCACAAACTGAACACAACAACGTCAATGTTTGTAGAAAAAATGCAATTTTCTCCCCCAAAACTGCATCAATTTAAAACAATAAAATGATTCGCATTATCTACAAAAAATTACGTTTCATTTGATACCAAATTTACCACGTAAAACCCTCTCACACGCTCACAATATGTACCCAAAACCAAGTGTGGCTTATTAATATATACAATAATAATATAATATGTAAATACTCGTATGTATATATTAAATACTCTTAAATCATACATTCTTGATTGACATGTCTATCACAAACTTTGGCCTGATAATAAATTTATACTCATCGATTTTTTGATGACTTTTTCACATCATTTATCCCTAAGACACATTAACTGATTTGTTGATTACACAACAAATATTTGTAATTCAATTACTGGGTCATATGGGAAAATGTCCATATACAAAAACAAAAAAGAAAACAAACTTATATGTCAATGGGCAAGTAAGGCTGAGGGTATTTGCCTATCCCAAAAATAGTATGGGATAGGAGTGTGGATTTCTGTACTTTTCTCAAAATATCTTGATCTAAAATAAGACCACAGAAAAACAAATATTTCATCAGAAAAATTGAATGAAGTTGAGGAGATGGAGGAGTGCAGTTTTGTAACAGAATATAGAAAATTGCTTTACCCTGTAGAATGAATACTAATTTTGTCATAAAGTTGTTTTTTATAGAATGATGAGGGGTTAATATTAAGTTCTCCATTACGTTGAAATATCGGTTTCCGACTACATACTATAAAGTACACACATTCTTGATCAGGGATATATCTGTTTGTATAGTTGTTCAAATCATGTGAATTGAAATTTTACTTTCAGTTTCAAGCATTTAAATCGGTCTATATGGAGGCCTTACAATTTCTGGATCGGATAAGAACTATGGTTTCTAGAAGACCGGGAGAGCGGTATTTATAGGGGCTATTCCAAAAACATTGACCGATACACACCATATTCATATATTGTCGTCCTTAAATACTTCTATATTTCCAATTTCACGCAAATTAGATTAAAACTACGGTTTCTAAAAACCAATAAGTAAAGTCCGATACTCACCATTTGCGGTACACCTAAATACCTCGAGAATCCCAATTGCAGACAAATTGGATAAAAGCTATGGATACTATTTGTGGTCCTAAAATACCATATATATTTCGAATATCAAGCAAATTGGATAAAAACCACGGATTCTAGAAGCTCAAGAAATAAAATCGGGAAATCGGTCCATATGGGGGCTATACCAAAACATGGACCGATACATACCATTTTCAGCACACCTATTTGTGGTCCTAAAGCACCCCTAGATTTTGAATATCAGACAAATTGGATAAAAACTACGGATTCTGGGAACTCACGGAGTAAATTTTTGTATGATTGGGGATCGATTTATCTGAGGGCTATATATAACTATAGACCGATATGGACCTAGTTAGGCATGGTTGTTAACGGCCATATACTAGCACAATGTACCAAATTTCAACTGACTCGGATGAAATTTGGTCCTCCAAGAGGCTCCAAAACCAATTCCCGGGATCGGTTTATATGGGTGCTATATATGATTATGGACTGATATGGACCACTTTTGGCATGGTTGTTAAATATCATATACTACCACCACGTACCAAATTTCAATCAGATCGGATGAATTTTGCTTCTCCAAAAGGCACCGGAGCTCAAATCTGGGGATCGGTTTATATGGGGGTTATATATAATTATGGACTGATATGAATCAATTCCTGCATGGTTGTTGGATACCATATACTAACATCACGTACCAAAGTTCAACCGAATCGGATGAGTTTTGCTCTTCAAGGGGGCTCCGGACATCAAATCTGGGGATCGGTTTATATGGGGGCTATATATAATTATGGACCGATGTGGACCAATTTTTGCATGGTTGTTTGAAGCCATATATTAACACCACGTACCAAATATCAACTGAATCAGATGAATTTTGGACTTCCAAGAGGCTCCGGAGATCAAATCTGGTGATCGGTTTATATGGGGGCTATATATAATTATGCACCGATGTGGACCAATTTTTGCATGATCATTAGTGACCATATACTAGCACCATGTACCAAATTTCAGCCGGATCGCATGAAATTTGCTTCTCTTACAGGCTCCGCAAGCCAAATCGGGGCATCCGTTTATATGAGGGCTACATATAATTATTGACCGATGTGGACCAATTTTTGCATAGTTGTTAGAGACCATATAGTAACACTATGTACCAAATTTCAGCCGGATCGGATGAAATTTGCTTCTCTTAGAGGCTCCGCAAGCCAAATCCGAGGATCGGTTTATATGGGGGCTATATATAATTATGGACCGATGTGGACCAATTTTTGCATGGTTGTTAAATACCATATACAAACATCATGTACAAAATTTCAGTCAGATCGGATGAAATTTGCTTCTCTTAGAGGGTCTGCAAGCCAAATTTGGGGGTCCGTTTTATGGGGGCTATACGTAAACGTGGACCGATATGGCCCATTTACAATACCATCCGACCTACATCAATAACAACTACCTGTGCCAAGTTTCAAGTCGATAGCTTGTTTCGTTCGGAAGTTAGCGTGATTTCAACAGACGGACGGACGGACATGCTCAGATCGACTCAAAATTTCACCACGACCCAGAATATATACTTTATGGGGTCTTAGAGCAATATTTCGATGTGTTACAAACGGAATGACAAAGTTAATATACCCCCATCCTACGGTGGAGGGTATAAAACGCAGGATTTCGATTTGTTGTTTTTAATGTTTTAGAAGCTGAAATTCTGAATGTGAAAATATTTATTGGATGTCGTTCGTGTACTTTTCAGCAATTTTAAGCAAAGAGAGTAAAATACACTCTTACTCTCTTGCTAGTTTTTACTGGATATTTTTTACTGGAAAAGTACGCGAACAAATCTAATATTATTAGGTATTAATTTAAAACTTTTTATATAACCCCTAATGAAAACGCCTTTATAGCCTTGTTAGCCTCTGTATGGAAGTACGAACGGTATAAATAATTACATCCAAATTCTAAAACAAAATGTTCTCAAATAGGACCAGGTATTTACAAATACACACCACATTCATAAACCTATTGCTATATTTCCAAACACATTGCACAATATTTTATTTCGAAAATTAAATTCTTTAGAATATTGAAATCTTCTATGATGTGTGTAAATATTTGAATTCATTTTATGAGGTTACTGGCATTGGATTTTGTGTAGATGATTAGGATTTTTGCTTGTGTGTTTAGCACCCTGCCCCCTTGACCCATTATTCGTTTTCTAACTTGAATTAAATCGAATGTGTATCCTTTGGCTTATACCATGGCATGTATGTATGTACAACGCATTTAGACCGAACTCATTTTAGTTTTAAGGTTAGGGAAGCGGTAGCTGTGTCATGGCTTGTCCATATGGACGCATACATAAGCACCACATTTTTAAATTTCATCACATATTTTCAAATTTAGGGATGTTTAGGTAGATGAACGCTAAAACTAATGGGTATGGGGGAAAATTAATGGTGAATTTAAACAAAGCAGGAATTTCATTTTCGAGGTCAAATTCAAAGAGTTAAATTTTTATGAAGCCTCGTTTGTAAGGCGATTATATGAATAAAAAAATGTTGACAAAATTTTCTATTGAAATACAATTTTTACAAAATTCACTGTAGAAATAAAATTCTGACAAAATTTTCTATAGAAATAAAATTTTTAACAAAATTTTCTACAGAAATAAAATTCTGACAAAATTTTCTATAGAAATAAAATTTTTGACAAAATTTTCTATAGAAATAAAATTCTGACAAAATTTTATGTGGAAATAAAATTTTGACAAAATTTTCTACAGAAAAAAAAATTCTGACAAATTTTTCAACATTTGTATAGAAACAAAATTTTGACAAAATTTTGTATAGAAGTAAAATTTTGACAAAATTTTCTATAGAAATAAAATTCTGAAAAAATTTTCTATAGAAATAAAATTTTGACAAAATTTCCTATAGAAATAAAATTCTGACAAAATTTTTTATAGAAATAAAATTTTTGACAAAATTTTCTATAGAAATAAAATTCTGACAAAATTTTATATAGAAATAAAATTTTGATAAAATTTTCTGTAGAAATAAAATTTTGACAAAATTTTCTATAGAAATAAAATTCTGACAAAATTTTCTATAGATATAAAATTTTTACAAAATTTTCTACAGAAATAAAATTCTGACAAATTTTTCAACAGTTTGCATAGAAACAAAATTTTGACAAAATTTTCTATAGAAGTAAAATTTTGACAAAATTTTCTATAGAAATAAAATTCTGACAAAATTTTCTATAGAAATAAAATTTAGACAAAATTTTCTATAGAAATAAAATTTTGACAAAATTTCCTATAGAAATAACATTTTGACAAAATTTTCTATAGAAATAACATTTTTACAAAATTTTCTATAGAAATAAAGTTTTGACAAAATTTGCTATAGAAATAAAATTTTGAAAAAATTTTTCTATATTTTATTTCTATAGAAAATTTTGTCAAAAATTTTATTTCTATAGAAAATTTTATCAAAATTTTATTTCTATAGAACATTTTGTCAAAATTTTACTTCTATAGAAAATTTTGACAAAACTTTCTATAGTAATAAAATTTTTGACAAAATTTTCTATAAAAATAAAATTTTTAACAAAATTTTCTACAGAAATAAAATTTTGACAAATTCTTCTATAGAAATAAACTTTTGACAAAATCTTCTATAGAAATCAAATTTTGACAGAATTTTCTATAGAAATAAAATTTCAACAAAATTTTCTATAGAAATAAAATTTGGACAAAATTTTCTATAGAAATACAATTTTGACAAAAATTTTTATAGAAATAAACTTTTGACAAAATTGTTTTAGAAATAAAATTTTGATAAAATTTCCTATAGAAATAAAATTATGAAAAAATTTTCTATAGAAATAAAATTTTGACAAAATTATCTATAGAAATAAAATTTTGACGAAATTTTCTATAGAAATAAAATGTTGACAAAATTTTTTAAAGAAAGAAATAAAATTCTGACAAAATCTTTTATAGAAATAAAATTCTGACAAAATTTTCTATAGAAATAAAATTTTTACAAAATTTTCTATAGAAATAAAATTTTGACAAAATTTTTTATAGAAATAAAATTTTGACAAAATTTTTTATAGAAAGAAATAAAATTCTAACAAAATTTTTTATAGAAATAAAATTCTGACAAAATTTTCTATAGAAATAAAATAATCACAAAATTTTCTATAGAAATAAAATTTTCTATATGAATAAAATTTTGACAAAATTTACTATAGAAATAAAAGTTTGACAAAATTTTCTATAGAAATAAAATTTTGACAAAATTTTCTATAGATCTAAAATTTTGACAAAATTTTCTATAGAAATAAAATTTTTGACAAAATTTTCTATAGAAATAAAATTTTTGACAAAATTTTGTATAGAAATAAAATTTGTACAAAATTTTCTATAGAAATAAAATAATCACAAAATTTTCTATAGAAATAAAATTTTCTATATGAATAAAATTTTGACAAAATTTACTATAGAAATAAAAGTTTGACAAAATTTTCTATAGAAATAAAATTTTGACAAAATTTTCTATAGATCTAAAATTTTGACAAAATTTTCTATAGAAATAAAATTTTTGACAAAATTTTCTATAGAAATAAAATTTTTGACAAAATTTTGTATAGAAATAAAATTTTGATAAAATTTTCTATAGAATTAAATTTTTGACAAAGTTTTTATAGAAATAAAATTTTGACAAAATAAAAAAATAATAAAATTCTGACAAAATTTTCTATAGAAATAAAATTTTGTCAAAATTTTTTATATAAATAAAAGTTTAACAAAACTTTCTATAGAAATAAAATTTTGATAAAATTTGATGAAATTTCCTATAGAAATAAAATTTTGACAAAATTTTTTATAGAAATAAAATTCGGACAAAATTTTCTATAGAAATAAAATTTTGACGAAATTTTCTATGGAAATAAAATTTTGGTAGATTACTTTTGGCGATATGGACCAATTTTTGTGTGATTGCGGATCGGCTATATATAACTATAGGGTAGCATCGAATGCTTGTCGAGACATATGGTGATTATGCGCTATCAGAAGCAACATGCAAAAATGGTTTCCATGGTTCCGAAATAATGAATTTTTTGTGAGGAATGAAGAACGTTGGAGACCACCAAAAACGTTTGAAGACGCCGAATTGAATGGAGATCACACTTTGAGTCAAAAACAAATGACAGAAATGTTAAATGTCACACAACAAACAATTTCTGACCTAAACGGTTAAAAGTTATGGAAAAGATCCAAAAGTTTTATTTTCAAAAACACGCTCATTTCATAATGATATAACTCCGGATCCGACATCTAGAACCGCTCTTGTCATTGAGCTTAACATAGAATGGGGCCGCAGTCAGTGATAAGGGAGAAGTTCACCACTGTGATATCACAATGGAATGAATAGTCTAATTGAGCCTGAAATGTCGGGCTGCCACTATACCTAACCTAACCTATTCTAGGACAGCAAATTTCATCAGATCAGACCAAATTTTGCATGGTTGTTAGATACCATATACACTGAAAAAAATATTGTCGTGAGGTCAAAGATTTCATGTCTTTAAAATACGAATACAAATTTTGCTTAGCATAGAAGACGCATTTCTCTAAAATAAAGTTATTTTCCATGTCCAAAAGTCGATAAACTTTTCAATGAAGACGTATTGTCCTTATAATTAAGTGATTTGACTTAAAAATGGGTATCTTAACATGAAAGAAAAAATTTATAGGCTAAAGTCAACTTGACTTTAATAATTCAGAAAAATTCTTTAAATTTAATGAAATTGTCTTTAAATTTTTTGTCTTTTTGCATCTTGACTACAAAGCAAAAAATCGTTCAAATATAGGACATGTTTTTCAAAACTTTATTTTAAAGAAGTTTTTTTACTTCAAACATAGCATAATTTCTATTGGAAGTCGAGTCCTAATTTTGAAAATAAAGTTGCCGTTAACTCGTTTTTAAAGGACTTTTATAGCATATGAAGAAAAAAAGCTGAGAAAGCGAAAAATTAAAATTTGCTTCCTAGAAGCAAGTACACAAAACCTAAATTTAAAAGAGAATTGTGTCTTAAAAGTATCCTTACTTGTATTCTCCGCTTCTTTGGCTCGGAATCAATACCTAATTTTTTAAAGTAAAGACAAAATCTTTGGAACCGAGTATGCTTTTTTTTCAGTGTACTAACACCACGTAATAAATTTCAACCGGATCGGATGAAGTTTACTCCTCCAAGAGGCTCCGGAGATCAAATCTGAGGATCGCTTTAAATGGGGATTATATAGCATATATATTTATGGACCTATATGGACCAATTTTTGCATGGTTATTAGAGACCATATACTAACACCACGTAATAAATTTAAACCGGATCGGGTAAATTTTGCTCTTCCAAGAGGCTCTAGAGTTCATATCTGAGACTATACATTAACACCACGTACCAAATTTCAACCGGATCGGATGAAATTTGCTTCTCTAATCAGTACTTCAGTTTTTGTGCCAGACTTCCCCTGAAATTATTCTTTAAAAGAGTTCAAATCTTTTCGAATTTGTTTTCAGATCGAAGGATATAGTTGACTAAGTTAACGAAAACATGCTTCGGGAGGCGCAGCGAAGCGGACCGGGTTACGCTAGTGATGCAATAACCAACCAAACTTTAAATTGTGATAATTTCCTCACTTTCGAATTCCCTATACGATTAGGATATAATATACGAGAGCATTCTTTGAACACACTTTGGAAGATAGTGTGTTCAAAGCTAAAAAACAAAAAAATTCTTAACTTTGTCATTTTCTCAACATGAAACCATTTCAACAACATCAGAAACAATGAACCATACTCTACCGGAACCATAGATAGATAGAAAAGCAAGGGCAGAGGCTTTTCATGTCCCTTTCATTGAGAGCGCAACTACTCTTAAGTTAAATGTCACATGTGTAGTTTGCATTTATGCAATTACAAATAAAAGGACAGTAGGATATATGAACATTACGATATCAAGTGGACACTCAATTCATGTGTACAATTTATGATAAAAAAAAAAAAACAAAAAAAAACTGAATTGAATTTAAAACCATTTAAGTGTGAATAAAGTAAAAGTTCAATAATATTTAAGATTTTTTGTTTTAAGGGATTTTTAATGAGGTTGTGTTTATACCCTGTGCCATACTGGGGAACATATGAATGTTGTCTAACAGCTGTTTTGACAATTCAATGTGACTCAGTATTTTTTTTTTTGGCAAATTATCATGAACCAGAATAACGCTTCCAAATCGTATCATCGTAAGCCCCGTAAATTCAGTAATTGATCGCTCAATCATTTAGACGAAGATCCGCTTTCTTACCGCAAGATTCTCTTCAGTGATGAAGCGCATTTTTGGTTGAATTGGTATGCAAACAATCAAAATTGCCGTATTTAGAGCAAATATAATTCACATGCCGTTCAATAATTAGCAATGCATCCCGATAAATATATTGTTTGGTGCGGTCTTTGGGCTGGTGGAATCATCGGTCATTATTTCTTTAAAAATTAGGAAAGACGATGTGTTACCGTGAATGGAAATCGATACAGAATTATGATCAATGAATTTTTGTTGCCAAAACTTCAAGATATGGATGTAAAGAAAATGTGGTTTTAACAGGATAGGGTCACTAGTCATAGTGCTGGCGAAACATTGGACTTAATGAAAGAACATTTCAACGACAAAATAGTCGTGGTGCCTGATGCTTGGGTTGCGTAATATATACCACGTAGTCCATACGTGGTATATATTAAACTTAAAATGGCCGATTAAATACGTATATAATTAAGTTTGACAAAATTTTCTATAGAAATAAAATTTTTACTAAATTTTCAGAAGATTTAAAATTTTGACAACATTCTCTATAGAATTAAAATTTTGCAAAAATTTTCTATAGAAATAAAATTTGACAACATTTTCTATAGGAATAAAATTTCGACAAATTCTGCTAGATTATTTTTGCTCGAGTGGCAAGCATGATTATGAACCGATATGGACCAATTTTTGTGTGATTGGGGATCAGCTACATATAACTATAGACCGATATTGACCAATTTTGGAATGGTTATTAGCGGCCATATATTAACACCACGTTGCAAATTTGAATTTTGCATTTTGCTCGTCCAAGTGTCTCCGGAGTTCAAATCTGGGAATCGGTTTATATGGGGGCTATATATAATTATGGACCGATATGGACCAATTTTTGCATGGTTGTTAGAGACCATATACTTACACCACGTACCAAATTTCAACCGGATCAGATCAATTTTGCTCCTCTAAGAGGCTCCGGAGTTCAAATCTGGGGATCGGTTTATTTGGGGGCTATATATAACTATGAACCGATATGGACCAATTTTTGCATGGTTGTTAGAGACCATATATTAACATCACATACCAAATTTCAGCCGGATCGGATGAAATTTGCTTCTCTTAGAGCAATCGCAAGCCAAATTTGGGGGGTCCGTTTATATGGGGGCTATACGTAAAAGTGGAGTGATATGGACCAATTTTTGCACGGTTGTTAGAGACCATATACTAAAACCATGTACCAAATTTCAGCCTGATCGGATGAAACTTGCTTCTTTTAGAGCAATCGCAAGCCAAATTTGGGGGTCCGTTTATATGGGGGCTATACGTAAAAGTGGACCGATATGGACCAATTTTTGCGTGGTTGTTAGGGACCATATATTAACACCATGTACCAAATTTCAGCCGGATCGGATGAAATTTGATTCTCTTAGAGCAATCACAAGCCAAATTTGGGGGTCCGTTTATATGGGGGCTATACGTAAAAGTGGACCGATATGGCCCATTTGCAATACCATCCGACCTACATCAATAACAACTACTTGTGCCAAGTTTCAAGTCGATAGCTTGTTTCGTTCGGAAGTTAGCGTGATTTCAACAGACGGACGGACGGACGGACGGACATGCTCAGATCGACTCAGAATTTCACCACGACCCAGAATATATATACTTTATGGGGTCTTAGAGCAATATTTCGATGTGTTACAAACGGAATGACAAAGTTAATATACCCCCATCCTATGGTGGAGGGTATAAAAATATTTTGAATGGAAAGCAAAAACAATGGCAACCAATAAAAAAAAAAAAACAAGTATATACAGCACTAAGTTCGGCCGGGCCAAATCTTAAATACCCACCACCATGAACCAAATATTAGGGTTTCCTTTGAAATTTCAGGAGGGCTCGAGGACTTGAGGACACTTCCCGAAGATAAATTTTAAGATTTCACCTATGAGGACTATATCAGATTCTGGATTTATAAGAACCATTTTAGTTTCAGTTTTAGAGGAATCATTAACATCTCTTGTAAGTGTGCAAGAAAATTATAAAATAACGTCTTAATTTGAAATCTTAAATCTGTGGAAGTAAAATCTGGAAATTTTACATTGAGTTTTAAGCAATTTTCATGATCAGTGCGCCTTCTACACCCTCAAGAAGTAGAGTCGGTCTATATGGAGGCATTACCAAATGGACCGATAAAAACTTAATCCGATACACGTTTTTGCGAGCCTAAAATTTCAGAATATTTACAATTTCAGGCAAATCAGATAAAAACTACGGTTTCTAGAAACCCAAGGAATTAAATCGGAAGATCGTTCTTATGGGGACTATACTAAAATATGGACCGATACTCACCGTTTTCGGCACACCTCTTTATGACCCGAAAATACCTCTAGATTTCCAATTTCAGGCAAATGGGATAAAAATTTCGGATTCTAGAAGCCCAAGAAGTAAAATCGGGAAATCAGTCTATATGGGGGCTATACCAAAATATGGACCGATACTCACCATTTTTGGCACACGTATTTGTGGTCCTACAATACCTCTAGATTTCCAATTTCAGGTAAATTGGCAAAAACTACGGTTTCTATAAGCCCAAGACACCGTATCGGGAGGTCGTTTTATATGGGGACCATATCAACACATGGACCGATACTCACAATTTTTGGCACACGTATTTGTGGTCCTACAATACCTCTAGATTTCCAATTTCAGGTAAATTGAATAAAAACTGCGGTTTCTGTAAGCCCAAGAAGTAAAATCGGGAGATCGGTCTATATGGGGGCTATACCAAAACATGGACCGATACTCACCACTCAATAAAATTAAATTTTTTTGTTTTAAGAGGTTTTTAATGAGGTTGTGTTTATACCCTGTGCAATACTGTGGAACATATGAATCACTCTGTTGGCTGACATCTGTTTTGACAGTTCAATGTGACTCAGTATTTATACCCTGCTCCACACTGTGGAACAGGGTATTATAAGTTAGTGCATATGTTTGCAACACCCAGAAGGAGACGAGATAGACACATGGTGTCTTTGGCAAAAATGCTCAGGGTGGGCTCTTGAGTCGATATAGCGATGTCCGTCTGTCCGTATGTCCGTGAACACATTTTTGTAATCAAAGTCTAGGTCGCAGTTTTAGTCCAATCGACTTCAAATTTGGCACAAGTATGTGTTTTGGCTCAGAATAGATCCCTATTGATTTTGGAAGAAATCGGTTCAGATTTAGATATAGCTCCCATATATATATTTCGCCCGATATGGACTTATATGGCCCAGAAGCCAGAGTTTTAACCTAATTTGCTTTAAATTTTGCACAAGAAGAACAATTAGTACTATAGTCAAGTGTGCCAAATTTGGTTGAAATCGGTTCAGATTTAGATATAGCTCCCATATATATCTTTCGCCCGATATGCACTTATATGGACCCAGAAGCCAGAGTTTTATCCCGATTAGCTTGAAATTTTGCACAAGGAGTACAATTGTTAGTACAGTCATGTGTGCCAAATTTGATTGAAATCGGTTTAGATTTAGATATAGCTCCCATATATAGCTTTCGCCCGATTTACACTCATATGACCACAGAGGCAAATTTTTAGCTCCGATTTAGTTGAAATTTTGCACAGGGAGTAAAATTAGTATTGTAGCTATGCGTGCCAAATTTGGTTGAAATCGGTTCAGATTTAGATATAGGTCCAATATATAGCTATCGGCGGATTTACACTCATATGACCACAGAGGCCAATTTTTTGCTCCGATTTAGTAGACATTTTGCACAGGGAGTAGAATTAGCATTTAAGCTATGCGTGCCAAATTTGGTTGAAATCGGTTCAGTTTTAGATATATCTCCTGAATATAGCTTTCGCCCGATTTACTCTCATATGACCACAGAGGCCAATTTTTAACTCCGATTTAGTTAAAATTTTGCACAGGGAGTAGAATTAGCATTGTTGCTATGCGTGCCGCATTTGGTTGAAATCGGTTCAGATTTAGATATAGCTCCCATATATAGCTTTCGCCCGATTTGCACTCATATGACCACAGAGGCCAATTTTTTGCTCCGATTTAGTTGAAATTTTGCGCAGGGAGTAGAATTAGCATTGCAGCTATGCGTGCCAAATTTGGTTGAAATCGGTTCAGATTTAGATATAGCTCCAATATATAGCTTTCGGCCGATTTACACTCATATGACCACAGAGGCCAATTTTTTGCTCCGATTTAGTTGAAATTTTGCACAGTGAGTAAAATTAGCATTGTAGCTATGCGTGCCAAATTTGGTTGAAATCGGTTCAGATTTAGATA
This sequence comes from Haematobia irritans, assembly GCF_050003625.1. NCBI lineage: Eukaryota > Metazoa > Arthropoda > Insecta > Diptera > Muscidae > Haematobia > Haematobia irritans. Next base: position 260,355,669 of record NC_134397.1, read on the forward strand.
TAGGTCCAATATATAGCTATCGGCCGATTTACACTCATATGACCACAGAGGCCAATTTTTTGCTCCGATTTAGTAGACATTTTGCACAGGGAGTAGAATTAGTATTGTAGCTATGCGTGCCAAATTTGGTTGAAATCGGTTCAGATTTAGATATAGCTCCCATATGTAGCTTTCGCCCGATTTACACTCATATGACCACAGAGGCCAATTTTTTGCTCCGATTTAGTAGACATTTTGCACAGGGAGTAGAATTAGCATTGTAGCTATGCGTGACAAATTTGGTTGAAATCGGTTCAGATTTAGATATAGCTCCAATATATATGTTATTCTGATTTCGACAAAAATGGTCAAAATACCAAAGTTTTCCTTGTAAAATCGCCACGGCTTAGTCGAAAAGTTGTAAAAATGACTCTTATTTTCTTCAACTTCCAATACATATATATCGAGCGATAAATCATAAATAAACTTTTGCGAAGTTTCCTTAAAATTGCTTCAGATTTAAACGTTTTCCATATTTTTTACTAACATTGTGTTCCACCCTAGTGCATTAACCGACTTAAATTTTGACTCTATAGATTTTGTAGAAGTCTATCAAATTCTTCCAGATCGAGTGATATTTAAATGTATGTATTTGGGATAAACCTTTATATAGCCCCCAACACATTTGACGGATGTGATATGGTATCGAACATATGGATTTACAAAGTGAAGCAGGGTATAATATAGTCGGCACCGCCCGACTTTAGACTTTCCTTACTTGTTTTGGTCTTCTTTAGGTTCCGCTTGACAATAGCCCAGTATTTCTCAATTGGGCGGAGCTCTGGCGGCCAAAACAGTACGGAACAACCGTGTTTCTTCAGGAAAGGCAACAGACGTTTATTCAAACACTCTTTCACGTAAATTTCTTGGTTGACAGTCCCGGAAGCTATGAAAATGCTGCTTTTCAAGCCACAGGTACAGATGGCTTGCCAAACCAGATATTTCTTTGCGAACTTTGACAGTTTTATGTGCTTGATAATATCTGCTACCTTTCGCCTTCCTTTTGCCGTATAAAACTCCTGTCCCGGAAGCTGCTTGTAGTCGGCTTTGACGTAGGTTTCGTCGTCCATTACCACGCAGTCCAACTTCGTCAGCATCGTCGTGTACAGCCTCCGGGATCGCGCTTTGGCCGTCGTATTTTGTTTATCATCGCGATTTGGAGTCACTACCTTCTTGTAAGTCGATAGTCCGGCTCGTTTTTTGGCTCGATGAACGGTTCTAGACGATACACCCAGCTTATTTGCGGCATCTCGGAGAGAGGGGTTAGGGTTTCGCTTGAAACTACCGGCAACTCTCTTTGTCGTCTCAGCGGCTTCCGGTTTTCGATTTCCCCCCGATCCAGACTTCCTGGCTGTCGACAAACGTTCCCCAAACACTTTAATTACATTTGTAACGGTTGATTTGGCAACTTTTAGCGATTTTGCCAAAATTTTCTATAGAAATAAAGTTTTTGACAAAATTTTCTATAGAAATAAAATTTTTACAAAATTTTCTATAGAAATAAAATTTTTACAAAATTTTCTATAGACATAAAATTCTGACAAAATCGGCTTCCGGTTTTCGATTTCCCCCCGATCCAGACTTCCTGGCTGTCGACAAACGTTCCCCAAACACTTTAATTACATTTGTAACGGTTGATTTGGCAACTTTTAGCGATTTTGCCAGCTTTGCGTGCGAGTAGCTCGGATTTTCGCGATGCGCGAGCAAAATTTTGATACGCTGCTCTTCTTGCTTGGACGGCATTTTGACAACTGAAGAGTGAATTCCAAAATCAAAATAGAAGCAACATTCTTCCCAAAATGAGGGGTGTTCAGGTTTTTTAAATGCCAAATTGAAAGAAATACGTCAAGTTTATATTGACCAAATTTTGACCGTATCACCCTTTATGGTAGATTTTTTTGGTGGTAGAAATCTTGATGTTTTGGTACACCCAGAGAAGGAATATGATCACGTCAAATAGGTTTCAAGAGCACTATATTACTTTTTCACAGTGACCATGTAGCATTTTTGTGGCAAAAATATTCTTTTCTTGTCAAACATAACATGCTTTCCGAAATCAAATACATGATTTCCGAGAAAAGAACATGGTTTTGACAAACATGCTACATGTTTTCCGTGAAAAAGTAACATGTTGCTCTTGGAACATGGTTGGGGTTACCATATTCTTTCTCTGCGTGTAGATTTTGCAAAAATATTCTTCACCAACTAGAGGTACTTTACAAATTTTTATAAAAATAAAAGTTTGACAAAATTTGCTGTAAAAATAAAATCTTCACAAATATTTCTATAGAATAAAATAATTTCACCAAAATTTTCTTAGAAATAACATCCATCTTGCAGTCTATAGGGCTTTGCCCAAATAAATTTGACAAATATTATTTTTCTCTGTTGGTTAAGCTGCACTTGTAGTTTAGTCAATGCATGGTTTTAAGCTGAAATCAAAAAAAAAAAAACAACAACAATGATTAAAAATAACATTTTGATAAAAATTTCTATAAAAATAAATTTTTGAGAAAAATTTCTAGAGAAATTTTGGAAAAAAATTTCTATAGAAATAAAATTTTAAGAAAATTTTCTATAGGAATACAATTTTGAAAAAATTTTCTATAGAAATAAAATTTTGAGAAATATTTATATATAAACAAAATTTTTACAAAAGTTTCTATAGATGTAAAACTTTGACAAAATGTTCTATAGACATACAATTTTGACAACATTTTATATAGAAATAAAATTTTATCAAAATTTTCCAAACAAAATACAATTTTGAGAAATTTTTCTATAGAAATAAAAATTTTGACAAAATTTTCTATAGAAATAAAAATTTTCACAAAATTTTCTATACAAATAAAATAAAGCTGCCTGGGAGACCAAATTGAACTAGATCCTGTCGAAATTTGGTATACGTGTGAACATGTTCGATTTCTTAAAGCTCGTTGGGGCCTTTAAAAGATTTGGTCTGGCCGAAAGTTTGCTCGTATATTCTAGTTTCACAATATTTATATTATCATATTGAAGCATATCCTTTTTTATCCAATTGCAATCCAATAATCTCTAAGCTTTTGTTTACAAAAATCAAATTAAAGTTTTAACATTCGTTTTCTTGAGATTTGTTGGGCTGCAACAATAAAATATTCACATATAGATATGGCACCAATACATACAATATATGCGTGACATATTTAAATTTTAAATCGTTTTCATGCTAGTTTAAATTTCACTTTCAACATACATACTCCACTCTCTTTGCTTTCACTACCCTCTGCCTTTCTATACTATTCAAACACATGCGACCATTATTTTATTTCAGTTATTTTCCAAACAATTGTTGATGACATTTTTGATAAGAGTTGACATGTAGTTCTTGAGGAACAATGAATTTTATACGCTGGAGACAAACAAAGCTTCTTAAGGGTACACAAAAAAGTTTCTATTGTTGGCTTTCGCTTTACTTAGGAAACTTTTATGAATTTCTTGTATTGTAAATCGTTTTTTCGATTTAAACTTTCGTTTGGTTATAGGAAAATCAATTTGCGAGTAAATAAAATCGAAACATTTTTTTTTTTTGTTTTTGGGTAATATAATAATAAAAACAAAACAATAAAGATGGAATAAATACAAGTGCTGTCGTATATATAAAACCCTATAAGTAATGGGTAACCTTTTCAGTACACAAAGATTTATATACTTTTTTGAAATAAATGATCAGATGTTTATTTCATAATAATCACAATTTTATTTCTGTAGAAAATTTTGTCAAAATTTTATCTCTATAGAAAATTTTGTCAACATTTTATTTCTATAGAAAATTTTATCAAAATTTTATTTCTATACAATATTTTGTCAAAATTTTATTTCTATAGAAAATTTTCCCAAAATTTTATTTCCATAGCAAATGTTCCCAAAATTTTATTTCTATAAAAATTTTCTCAAAATTTTTTTTTTCCAAAGAAAATTTTGTCAACATTTTATTTTTATATTCTATTTTGTCAAAACTTTATTTCTATAGAAAATTTTCCCACAATTTTATTTCTATAGAAAATTTTCCCACAATTTTATTTCTATAGAAAATTTTCCCACAATTTTATTTCTATAGAAAATTTTCTCAAAATTGTATTTCTATAGAAAATTTTCCAAAAATTTTATTTCTATAGCAAATTTTCCCAAAATTTTATTTCTATCGAAAATTTTCTCAATTTTTATTCTGAAGAAAATTTTGTCAAAATTTTATTTCTATATTCTATTTTGTCAAAACTTTATTTCTATAGAAAATTTCATTTCTTTAGAAAATGTTGTCAAAATTTTATTTCTATAGAAAATGTTCTCAAAATTTTATTTTTATAGACAAGTTCGTCAAAATTTTATTTCTATAGAATATATTGTCAAAACTTTATTTCTATAGAAAATTTTATCAAAACATTATTTCTGTTGAAAATTTGTCAAAGTTTTATTTCATTAGAAAATTTTCCCAAAATTTTATTTCTTTCGAAAATTTCCTCAAAATTTTATTTCTTCCGAACATTTTTGTCAAGATTTTGTTTCTATAGAAAATTTTGTCAAAATTTCATTTCTACATTCTATTTTGTCAAAACTTTATTTCTATAGAAAATTTTCTCAAATTTTATTTCTATAGAAAATTTTCCAAAAATTTTATTTCTGTATTAAATTTTCTCAAATTTTTTTTCTATAGACAAGTTTATCAAAATTTTATTTCTATAGACAAGTTTGTCAAAATTTTATTTCTATAGAAATTTTTTTATCAAAATGTTATTTCTATAGAAAATTTTCCCAAAATGTTATTTATATAGAAAATTTTCCCAAAATGTTACTTATATAGAAAATTTTCTCAAAATTTTATTTCTATCGAAAATGTTACCAAGATTTTATTTCTATAGAAAATTTTTTCAACATTTTATTTCTATAGAAAACTTTCCCAAAATTTTATTTCTATAGAAAATGTTTTCAAAATTTTATTTTTATAGACAAGTGTGTCAAAATTTTATTTCTATAGAATATATTGTCAAAACTTTATTTCTAATTTTATCAAAACATTATTTCTGTTGCAAATTTGTCAAAATTTTTTTTCCATACAAAATTTTGTTAAAATTTTATTTCTATAGAAAATGTTCTCCAAATTTTATTTCTACAGAAAATTTTGTCACAATTTAATTCATATAGCAAATTTTGTTAAAATTTTATTTCTATAGAAAATTTTGTCAAATTGTATTTATATAGAAAATTTTGTCACAATTTCATCTCAATAGAAAAATATGTCAAAATTGTATTTCTATAGAAAATTTTGTCAAATTTTTATTTCTATTCAAAATTTTTCAAAAAATTATTTCTATGGAAAAATTTTTCAAAAAATTACTTCTATAGAAAGATTTTGTCAATATTTTGTTTCTATAGAAAATTTTGTCAAAATTTTATATATATAGAAAATTTTGTCGACATTTTATTTCTATAGAAAATTTTGTCAACATTTTATTTCTATAGAAAATATTGCCAAAAATTTATTTCTATAGAAAAATTTGTCAAATTATTTTTTCATAGAAATGTTTGTTAAATATTTATTATATATATTGTTAAATTTTTTGTCAAAATTTTTATTTCTATAGAAAATTTTGTTAAAATTTTATTGCTATAGAAAATTTTGTCAAGACTTTATTTCTATAGAAAATTTTGTCCATATTTTATTTCCATAGAAAATTTTCTCAAAATTTTATTTCAATAGAAAATTTTATCAAAATTTTATTTCTGTTGAAAATTGTATCAAAACTTTATTTCTTTTAAAAAATTCTCCAAATTTTATTTCGAAAGAAAATTTTGTTAAAATTTTATTGCTATAGAAAATATTGTCGAAATTTAATTTCTATAGAAAATTGTGTCAAAATTTTATTTCTATAGAAAATTTTGCCAACATTTTATTTTTATAGAAAATTTTGTCAAAATTTTATTTTTATGGAAAATTTTGTCAAAGGTGTATTTCTATAGAAAATTTTGGCAAAATTTTCTTTCTATAGAAAATTTTGTCAAAATTTTCTTTCTATCGAAAATGTTGTCAAAACTTTATTTCTATAAAAAATTTTATCAAAACTTTATTTCTATAGAAAATTTTATTTCAATAGATAATTTTTTCAAAATTTTATTTGTATGGAAAATTTTGTCAAAATTTGATTTCTATAGAAAATTTTGTCAACATTTTATTTCTATAGAAAATTTTGTCAACATTTTATTTTTTTTTTTTTTGAAAATTTTGTAAAAATTTTATTTTTATAGAAATTTTTTTCAAAATTGTATTTCTATAGAAAATTTTGTCAAAATTTTATTTCTATCGAAAATGTTGCCAAAACTTTACTTTTATCGAAAATTTTATCAAAACTTTATTTCTATAGAAAATTTCATCAAAACTTTATTTCTGTTGAAAATTTTATTTCTATAGAAAAAATCTTCAAAATTTTATTTCTATAGAAAATTTTGTCAAAATTTTATTTTTATAGAAAATTTTGTCAAAATTTTATTTCTATAGAAATTTTTTTCAAAATTTTATTTTTATAGAAAATTAGTCAAAATTTTATTTCTATAGAAAATTTTGTCAAAATTTTATTTCGAAAGAAAATTTTGTTAAAATTTTATTTCTATAGAAAATTTTGTCAAAATTTTATTTCTATAGAAAATTTTGTCATAATTTTATTTTTATAGAATATTGTGGCAAAATTTTATTTCTATAGAGAATTTTGTCAAAATTTTATTTCTAAAGAAAATTTTGTCAAAATCTTATTTTTATTGAAAATTTTGTCAAAATTTAATTTTGTAGAAAATTTTGTCAAAACTTTATTCCTATAGAAACTTTTCTCAAAATTTTATTTCTACAAAAAATTTTGTCAAAATTTTATTTCTATAGAAAATTTTGTCCATATTTTATTTCTATAGAAGATTTTGTTAGTTTTATTTCTATAGAAAATTTTGTCAAAATTTTAATTCTATAGAAAATTTTGTCAAAATTTTAATTCTATAGAAAATTTTGTCAAAATTTTATTTCTACAAAAAATTTTGTCAAAAATTTTTTTTATTGAAAGTTTTGTCAAGACTTTTTATCTATAGAAAACTTTGTCCATATTTTATTTCTATAGAAGATTTTGTTATAGTTTTATTTCTAGAGAAAATTTTGTCAAAATTTTATTTCAATAGAAACATTTTTGTCAAAGTTTTATATTTAAAAAAATTTGTTTCTATAGAAAAATTTTGTTACAATTTTATTTCAATAGAAAATTATGTCAAAATTTTATTTCTATAGGAAATTTTGTCAAATTTTTATTTCTATAGGAAATTTTTCAAATTATTATTTCTATAGAAAAATTTGTCAGTATTTTATTTTAATTTTGTCAAAATTTTATTTCTGTAGAAAAATTTTGTCACAATTTTATTTCTATAGGAAATTTTGTTAAATTTTTTATTTCTAGACAAAAATTTTCAAAAAATTATTTCTATAAAAAATTTTTTCAAAATTTTATTTCTGTACAAAATGTGTCAACATTTTATTTCTATAGAAAATTTTGTCAACATTTTATTTCTCTAGACAATTATTTCTATAAAAATTGTGAAGTACCTCTTAGTTGGAGAAGAATATTTTACAAAATCTACCAAAATATAAAGAATTCTACCAATCTACCAAACTGTGGCAACCGTGCTTGCAATAAAAGTTTTCTCCTTGTCCAAATGTCGATAACATTTTAAAATTTGTAACGACTCCGTCTCCAGCAAAATCCAGCAAACATCGATTCCACAGCCCTGGTTTTGTAAATAACTACATCGTTAGCTCATTAGAAGAATATCATTTAGCATATGTCCATTTAAAAACTTCCCAATTAATTTCATTTAAATATTCCCATTTAGCTACACAATGAAGACATTGTTCATTTACTGATTGATAAGTAAGCATTAATTATTTAATAAATATTTTCGCCCCTAGGAATCTCTATTACGGTTATTGTAATTAAGTATTTTCACTTTCATTGCTGTTAAACAAAAGAATTTCATTTATGTTTAATTAACCTCAAAGGAAATTTTTAATGGATTAATTTAATAGCTCATTACAAATTACGGCCTAAAAAATGCAAGTTTCAAATTATTTATATTATTTCTGATTTTTGTTTTTGTTGTGAAATTTCTAAGAAATGAAGCCAAACAAGCAATCAGATTAATTTCTTTATTACCGGATTCTATGAAAATTTTTAAAAGTATGTAGAATATTTTGTCTATAATTTTGTGTTCATTGTATTTCTATGGCGCTGCATATTAAATAAAGATGATTGGTTTCTTCTTATGGATTCTAATTAAGAAGTCATTATGATTTCGATTGCTATTGGATGAGAAGCGTGTATTTTATTATTAAGTTTGTGGAAATAACCTGTGTGTAATACTATGTATTTTTTGATGGGAGGGGGCTTAGACCCCCCCAGAAAAATTTTAGCCCCCCCCAGAATTTGAAACTCTATTTATGATTTTCCATTTTTCAATAAATGTCAATAGTTTTTTTTTTTTTAATTTTTATAAAAATTAAACAAGTATATACAATCGCACAAGGTTCCGCTAAAGACTTCCATGAACAATCGAATTACTTGGGTTGTGGTAGCAGTTGCCGATGGCAATGTTTGAAGTCAGATATTTATGAAATAAAGCTGTGGTTGAACTTATGATTGATTTAGTTTAGTCAATTTAATTAAAAAATAGTAATTGATATTAAAACTATTCTTTCATAAATTAATATCTTAATAATGCTGCGAAAAAGCGTCGCCAAAAAAGTAGTGAAAATGTTCTTTTTGGGTCTAGAAGTGGTGCAAAATTGGCGGAGAAGCAATGAATGTAATATGAGCTTGTCGTAGGACAAACGTCCACCGTTTCAACAGTCGTTGCAATGAATTTGCATCACTTCTTAAGGTGAGATCCGAATTCAGTGTTTTGAATGTGAATTAAAAAATTTTGTGATATTTTCCCAAATAAATAATTTTTATATTGTTTTTATGATTTTTAATGCATTCTGACGCCTGTTTGAAACGTTTTTCCTCGAACAATTTCCAAAAATTATCGATTTTTCTATAATGGATTTAGCAGTTTTGTGGCAAAATTTGAATAATTTGTACCAATTTATTTACAAAAAACAAAACAAAAAATTACACATTAAAATATGAAAAAAAAATCAAGTAAAAAAACTTCCTGTGTAGTTAAAATAATTGAGGACATTTTTGGAAGTACTTTTAAAGTTGTGCCTTTAGAACAACTCACAATTTGTTTGCTGGGAAAAGTGTGGAACTACTTTTAGTTGCTTTATTATAAATTAATTGACGAGTTATTTTGATGTCTAATTTTTTATTAAATTTTATGAAATAAAACATTAATTGAACCTATAATTTCAGTCTATAAATTTTTAGCTAGGGGGGCTATAGCCCCCCTTAGGAAAATTGTCTAGCTACGCTAATGGGTTTAAATAACGACCATACAGATAGACGGACATTGACAGATCGAATCAGGGGCACGGTTGCCAAAAATGGTTGATTTTTTGTTTGGAAGATTGGAAGAATTATGATGTTTTGGTAGATTTTGCCAAATATTCCTCTCTTACTAAATTTTCTACAGAAATAAAATTTTGAGAAAATTTTCTATAGAAATACAATTTTGATGAACTCCTATAGAAATTAAATGTTGACAAAATTTTCTATAGAAATAAAATTTTGAAAAATTTTTTATAGAAATAAAATTTTGAAAAATTATTTATAGAAATACAATTTTGATAAACTTTTCTATAGAAATTCAATGTTGACAAAATTTTCTATAGAATTAAAATTTTGAAAAATTTTCTATAGAAATAAAATTTTAACAAAATTTTCTATAAAAATAAAATTTTGAAAATTTTTCAACAGAAATAAAGTTATGATACAATTTTCTATAGAAATAAATTTTTTACAAAATTTTCTGTAGAAAGAAAATTTTGACAAAATTTTCTATTGAAATAAAATTTTGACAAAATTTTCAATAGAAACAAAATTTTGAGAATATTTTCTATAGAAATAAAATTTTGAGAAAATTTTCTATAGAAATAAATTGTAGAAAAAACTTTGTAAAGAAAATTTTCTAGAGAAATAACATTTTGTCAAAACTTTCTATAGAAATAAAATTATGAGAAAATTGTCAATAGAAATAAAATATTGAGAACATTTTCGTTAGAAATAAGAAATTGAGTAAATTTAAATGTACAGCTGTTTCGGAATTACCACATTCCTCATCAGCATCCTCTACTTGCAGCAAAACTATCAACCAATTATCAGAATAAATTCGGGTAATTCACTCAACCCGAAGTGAACTACACTTGAACCTCCCGAAAAAGTTTTGAAAATTTTGAACGAAAAACTTATAGAGAAAAGTTGACAAAATTTTCTATGGAAATTTTAAGAAATTTTTTGATAGAAATAAAATTTTGAGAAATTTTTCTCTAGAAATAAAATTTTGAAAAAGTTTTCCAGATATATAAAAATTTGACAAAGTTCCCTATAGAAATAAAATTTGGACAAAATTTTCCAAAGAAATAACATTTTGACAAAACTTCTATAGGAATAAAATTTTGACAAAATATTTTATAGAAATAAAATTTTGAAAAAAAAACTTATAGAGAAAAGTTGAAAAAATTTTCTATAGAAAGAAAATTTCTACAAAATTTTCTATAGAAAGAAAATTTTTACAAAATTTTCTATAGAAATAAAATTTTGATAAAAGTTGCAATAGAAGGAAAATTTTGAGAAAAAATTCTATAGATATAAAAAATATTAGAAATAAAATTTTGACAAAATTTTTTATAGAAATGAAATTTTGACAAAGTGTTGAAAGAAAATTTTGAGAAAAGTTTCTATAGAAATAACATTTTCGATAGAAATAAAATTTGAGAAAATTTTCTATCGAAATAACATTGTGAGGAAATTTTCTATAGCAATAAAATTTTGAGAACATTTTTTACAGAAATAAAATTTGGACAAAATTTTCAAAATAAATAAAATATTGAGAAAATTTTCTTTAGAAATAAAATTTTGAGTAAATTTTCTATAGAAATAATATTTTGACAAAACTTCTATTGAAATAAAATTTTGAAAAAAAAACTTATAGAGAAAATTTGACAAAATTTTCTATAGAAATAAAATATTGAGAAAATTTTTGATAGAAATAAAATTTTGAGAAGTTTTTCTCTAGAAATATCATTTTGAAAAAGTTTTCCAAATTCTCTATAGAAATAAAATTTTGTCAAAATTTTCCATAGAAATAAAATTTTGACAAAACTTCTATTGAAATAAAATTTTGAAAAAAAAAAATTGTAGAGAAAAGTTGACAACATTTTCTATAGAAAGAAAATTTTTACAAAATTTTCTATAGAAAGAAAATTTTTACAAAATTTTCTATAGAAATAAAATTTTGAAAAAATTTTTTATAGAAATAAAATTTTGAGAATATTTTCTATAGAAATAAAATTTTGAGAATATTTTCTATAGAAATAAAATTTAGACAAAACTTCGTAAAAAAAATTTTGTAGGAAAATACAATTTTGTCAAAACTTTCTATAAAAAAAAATTATGTGAAAACTTTCAATAGAAATAAAATATTGAGAAAATTTGCGTTAGAAATAAAATTTTGAGTAAATTTTCTATAGAAATAAAATTTTGACAAAATTTTCCAAAGAAATAAAATTTTGACAAAACTTCTATTGAAATAAAATTTTGAAAAAAAAGTTATAGAGAAAAGTTGACAAAATTTTCTATAGAAATTAAATATTGAGAAAATTTTTGATAGAAATAAAATTTTGAGAAATTTTTCTCTAGAAATATCGTTTTGAAAAAGTTTTCCAAATTCTCTATAGAAATAAAATTTTGACAAAATTTTCCAAAGATATAACATTTTGACAAAACTTCTATAGAAATAAAATTTTGACAAAATATTTTATAGAAATAAAATTTTGAAAAAAAAATGTAGAGAAAAGTTGACAACATTTTCTATAGAAAGAAAATTTTTACAAAATTTTCTATAGAAAGAAAATTTTTACAAAATTTTCTATAGAAAGAAAATTTTTACAAAATTTTCTATAGAAAGAAAATTTTTACAAAATTTTCTATAGAAAGAAAATTTTTACAAAATTTTCTATAGAAAGAAAATTTTTACAAAATTTTCTATAGAAATAAAATTTTTAAAAAATTTTCTATAGAAATAAAATTTTGAGAATATTTTCTATAGAAATAAAATTTAGACAAAACTTCGTAAAAAAATTTTGTAGGAAAATAAAATTTTGTCAAAACTTTCTATAAAAAAAAATTATGCGAAAACTTTCAATAGAAATAAAATATTGAGAAAATTTGCGTTAGAAATAAAATTTTGAGTAAATTTTCTATAGAAATAAAATTTTGACAAAATTTTCTAAAGAAATAAAATTTTGACAAAACTTCTATTGAAATAAAATTTTGAAAAAAAAACTGATAGAGAAAAGTTGACAAAATTTTCTATAGAAATAAAATATTGAGAAAATTTTTGATAGAAATAAAATTTTGAGAAAATTTTTGATAGAAATAAAATTTTGAGAAAATTTTTGATAGAAATAACATTTTGAAAAAGTTTTCCAAATTCTCTATAGAAATAACATTTTGACAAAATTTTCCAAAGATATAAAATTTTGACAAAACTTCTATAGAAATAAAATGTTGACAAAATATTTTATAGAAATAAAATTTTGAAAAAAAAAATTATAGAGAAAAGTTGACAACATTTTCTATAGAAAGAAAATTTTTACAAACTTTCTATAGAAAGAAAATTTTTACAAAATTTTCTATAGAAAGAAAATTTTTACAAAATTTTCTATAGAAATAAAATTTTGCAAAAATTTTCTATAGAAATAAAATTTTGCAAAAATTTTCTATAGAAAGAAAATTTTTACAAAATTTTCAATAGAAATAAAATTTTTACAAAATTTTCAATAGAAATGAAATTTTGAGAAAATTTTAAATAGAAATGAAATTTTGAGAAAATTTTAAATAGAAATGAAATATTTGAGAAAAATTTCTTTGAAATAAAATTTTGAGTAAATTTTCTATAGAAATATTATTTGAAATTTTTACAAAATATTCTATAGAAATCAAATTTTGCAAAATAGTTTTTTTTTTTGGTTCAGGTCATAAAAACTATGTCGATCAATATAAAATTAACGCTGATCACTAAAGAGGGTAGTGATAGTGATATGTGTACCAAATAGTCCACGATGTATTGCATGCGCCAATGATGATAATACCGTGTTTTCGAAGTAGAGTATTTTTTTTGACTATAAAATGAATTCATTGCATATATAAAATGTTGTATACTGTAAGAATTGCATTCACAGATTTCATCGAACGAATAAATTTAAGAAATTTTGCGCTTACATTGTTAGCATTGAATTTTAAAAATTAAATTATAGCAAACATTTCTTGGCATCAAAAAAGTAACTGTGATAGTAATTTAGGTTTGTTGCTCTGTAGCTATGACCACAAAATTTCTCATTCAATTTTCCATTCAATGCAATTTGTTTCATTAGAAATTTCAATTACTTGGCAACCACAATGTCTTCATCAATAAAACCTCCAAGGAAATAGAAAACAGGCGGATATCGAAATAGTAACACAAGTAGAAGTTAAGTGAATCAAAATTCCTTGCTAACGAAGTGCTTTATTTGTGATTGAATTTAAATCAAATGGTCACAATAATGCATCACTAAATGTAGCATTACTTAGTTGCTTTTAAGATAAGAGAAGCATTTTTTCAAGCAAGTAATTTTTTCAGTTTATTAATATTCATAATTTTTATCGACAATAGCAATTTGTAGGAAATCAGAGGGAAATTCTTATGACAGATTTTTTTTTTCTCAGAATGTTCAGAAGCCTTGGGCATTCAGAGCATCTGCTTTTTTTTGAAATTACTCAACCCTAAAAGCTCATTATTGTTGGCCATTTTATGATTGCTGGTCTACAGGGTATGATAGAAATATTCGTTAATAATTTTCAGTTTTGTAAAACAAATACAATGCTCTTAATCCATTAGTGCATCAATAGCCTTTGGCCTTTTTTGTGGCAAACAACAGTTTGCTGAAAATTTGCGACTGCGTTTTTGGTAAACTATTGTAATTGTTGGTGGCTTTTTATTTAAAAAAAAACTTAATGAAACTATGTAATATCTTTGGCTAGAGGTAATCCGTTTGTATTGTTTGGTTTAAATTCAATCACAGATAAAGAACTTTGTTACTACCGAATTCACTAACCTTAAGATATCCTTGTGTTGCTATATATGCAGTATGTCTTTATTTCCTTAGTAATTTTGTGATGAAGACATTGTGGTTGCCAAGTAATTGACATATCTAATGAAATAAATTGTACTTAATTGAAAATAGAATGAGAAGTTTTGTGGTTAAAGCAAATGGTTAAAACCAAAATCACTATTACTAATGGTTTTCTTAAATGAAATGTAGTAATGCGGAGAGAATTAGTAATTAAATAAAATTAGCTAAAAATGAATAAAATGCAGTTTTACACTACAAAAAAAAAAATTAACCTTCCAAGGCACTATAACCAAATTTATTCTATTTGTGCATTAAGTTTTAGTTTAAATTTATCTAATATAATAAATTTTCCTGGACTTTTGTAATTATAGTCACCACCGTAGAGTAATAATGGAGGTATAATAATTTTGTCATTCCTCTCAGCGTATGTGTGTGTGTGCGGTTTTTTTGATTCGATGTATGTGAAATTTGTTTTCATTGTAAAAATTAAAAAGGCAACAGTTATATGTGGACATATATTTAATATCTTGTGCGAAAGTTTAAGTAAATTATATACCATTTTCTACATTTATAAAATTTTAAAAAGTACGACAATTTATTGACCCAATATACTATTTTACTACCTTTTCCAAAAGACAAAAAATCATTGGTCCCAAATAATTTTACTTTAATAAGCAACACTTTTTTTTGGGTAAATATTGCGAGAGTTGTTCATTTGGTAACAAATATAAGTTGTCGTTGTTGTGTTAGTTTGAGTGAAGCTGTTGTTTGGTTTGTTGTGGCGTGTGTGGGTGTGTTGTTATGCTTGGCTTTTGTTATGCTGGCATGGAGAAGATAATTTTAGAGTCACTCGGAGAGAATAGATTGTGAGCAATAGAGAGAATTAAAGCAATGGGAATAATGCGATTGTATTTGGTATAGGCAAAGGATAGCAGGAATTTAGGTGGGTGGGGGAGTGTGGTGCATGGCTTTATGTCTTAGACTTAAAGCGATCAGCTAGCCGTAAATACACACAAAAATTTTCTGATTCAATCACGAAATTAATTGATCCAATTAACTTTTTAATTGAAATGTCTTCAATCACAGAAATGATAGTATCAATTAAAAAATTAATTGAAAGTCAATTAAAAAATTAATTGATCCAATTAAAAAATTAATTGATACTATTAATTTTTGTGATTGATATTTATTTCAATTAAAAAATTTGTTGAATCAATTAAATTTTTGACTGAATATTGTTTAAGACTCAATTAGGACTTTAATTGGAAACGTTTTTGTAAAAATCCATTTGGAAAAAAATGGATCAAAGTTACATATAGCCCCCATATATATGTATCGCCCGATTTCGACAAATTATACCATACTGCGCTTATTTACTACCCGATTATCTTCAAATTTAACACAAAGTAATTTTTTATAGTATCCTTAAAGTGTGCAAAATTTCATCAAATTCGGTTCAGATTTAGATATAGCTACCATATATATGTATCGCCCGATTTTCCCAAATTTGACTACAAAACCCTTACATTTATTTTAGTATGGGCAAGTTTGGGCAGACAAACTTTACAGCACTAAAAAGTATACTTCCTCACGAACAATAATAAGCAAAAATTTTCATTAACAATCGTTAACATTTCTAGTTCTATTCCTCGCAAATATACGTACAGTCGACTCCGCTTTAGCGCAATGCGCTTTACTGAAAAACCTCGGATAACTGAAATCGATCGCATTCCCCAGTTGTTTTTTCTGTCCATTTCATTTAAATTACTCCGCTTTAGTGAAACTCCGCTTAACTGAAAAAATCGGATTACTGAAAAGTTTTTTGTGTTCAAATGAGTTTCGTCACATTAGTATGACTTCGCTTTACTGAAAATGCCACATATCTCGCTTCTCCGTATTGAGAACGCTTTATTTCAAGTGAAGATGGCACTTTCAAAACAGTTTAAATAAAATCAACTGAAAGGTAAAATTGTAGATGGCACATACACGGAATCAAACACCTTGTTTTTATTATTTTATGTACATAGCATTGGTCATAAGTTCGGTTAACTGAAATTGAGTGGATTTTTTTCCAGTTATACGGAGTCCGCTTTACTGAAAATTTTTCAGTTATCCGAAGTTCGCATTACTGGAAGTTTTTTTCAGTTATCCGTAGTCCGCTTTAGCAAAAACTTCGGATAACTGAAATTAAATGGCTGCATTTTTAACGTTTCAGTAAAGCGGAGTCGACTGTATGTGTTACAATTTTCACATATAAACCGCACTTTTGAATCCATAAATTCAAGTTCAAAAACACAAATATTTTGTAAAGTCTTTACAAAATTTTGAACTACTAAACCTCCTCTTAGAATCTACAATTAAAAGTTTTCTTTATTCACTTTTATTGCGAAAAAAATTAAGCACGAAATTTGTCAATTTTTGTTCGCCTTGATTAAACGCAACTGGCATAAATTTTGGCAAACATTGACAGCCTTTTTCTCCTGAACAGGGTTGCCAAGTTTTAAATTAACTTTCGATTTTTACTATCCAAGATGTTCTGTAGTAATTTCAATTGGAATATGCCATAATTTTTCATTTTGAAAATTTGACTTTTTGCCGCTGTTTTGCGATTTCCGCCCATAGTGCATAGTCACAGTTTCATAGTCTTAAGGAGAGCATTGTTCGAGAGAGAGAGAGAGAGAAGAGTGAGTTAACAAGTGGGAATAATACAATAGGACAGGGATGGTAAATACAATTTTTAAGAATGTACAAAGGAGCCACCGTGGTGCAATGGTTAGCATGCCCGCCTTGCATACACAAGGTCGTGGGTTCGATTCCTGCTTCGACCGAACACCAAAAAGTTTTTCAGCGGTGGATTATCCCACCTAAGTAATGCTGGTGACATTTCTGAGGGTTTCAAAACTTCTCTAAGTGGTTTCACTGCAATGTGGAACGCCGTTCGGACTCGGCTATAAAAAGGAGGTCCCTTGTCATTGAGCTTAACATGGAATCGGGCAGCACTCAGTGATAAGAGAGAAGTTCACCAATGTGGTATCACAATGGAGTGAATAGTCTAAGTGAGCCTGATACATCGGCCTGCCACATAACCTAACCTAAGAATGTACAAAAAAGGTAATTTTTTGGGCGAAAATGTACTTACCACTAAATTTCAACAAAAACACAATCTGAAGATTATTGTCAAGAGCTCCTGTAGATTTAATTTTAAAGATAATACAATTTTGTAGTATTGTAATCACGGTTGCCACAGTTGGTAGAATTCTTCCCAAAATAGTAGTTATTTTCGGTAGATTGGTAGAATTCATGGTACTTCATAAATTTTCTATAGATAACTAATAAAAAAATAGCAACGAAATTGTGCCAAAATTTTCTATAGAAATAAAATTTTGATAGAATTTTCTATAGAAATAAAATTTTGACAAAATTTTTATAGAAATAAAAGTTTGACAAAGTTTTCTATAGAAAAAAAAAATTTGACAAATTTTCTATACAAATAAACTTTTTACAAAATCTTCCACAGAAATAAAATTTTGACAAAATAATACAATTTTGTTTGTCAACTACTCAATTTTAAATATTTTCTTTTTTTAGTTTTATATCCGCTTACAAAGACTACCGTGGTATTGTAATCCCGTTAGCCAAAGTTGTTAGAATTCTTCCCAAAATGGTGTTCTCTTTTTGTGGTAGATTGGCAGAATTCATGGTACTTCATAAATTTTCTATAGATAGCTAATAAAAAATAAAATTTTCTATAGATATAAAATTTTGACAATATTTTCTGTAGAAATAAAATTTTGACAAAAAAAAAAAAAATAAAAACTAACATTTTCTATAGAAATAAAATTTTGACAAAATTTTCTGTAGAAATAAAACTTTGACAACATTTTTATAGATATAAAATATTGAAAACATTTTCTATAGAAATAAAATTTTGACAAAATTTTCTATAGAAATATAATTGTGACAAAATTTTCTATAGAAATATAATTGTGACAAAATTTTCTATAGAAATAAATTTTTGAGAAAATTTTCTACAGAAACAAAACTTTGACAAAAATTTTTTATAGAAATAAAATTTTGACAAAATTTTCTATAGAAATATAATTATGACGAAATTTTCCATAGAAATAAAATTTTGACACAATTCTCTATAGAATTAAAATCTTGACAAAATTTGCTATAGAAATATAATTTTGAGAAAATTTTCTATAGCAATAAAATTTTGAGAAAATTTTCTGTAGAAATAAAATTTTGTCAAAATTTTCTGTAGAAATAAAACTTTGACAAAATTTTTAATAGAAATAAAATATTGACAAAATTTTCCATAGAAATAAAATTTTGACAAAATTTTCTATAGAAATAAAATTTGGACAAAATTTTCTATAGAAATAAAATTTTGAGAACATTTTCTATAGAAATAAAATTTTGACAAAAGTTTCTATATGAATAAAGTTTTGACAAAATTTTCTTTAGAAATAAAATTTTGACAAAATTTTCTATAGAAATAAAATTTTGACAAAATTTTCTATAGAAATAAAATTTTGACAAAATTTTCTATAGAAATAAAACTTTGACAACATTTTTAATAGAAATCAAATATTGACAAAATTTTCTATAGAAATAAAATTTTGACAAAGTTTTCTATAGAAATAAAATTTGGACAAAATTTTCTATAGAAATAAAATTTTGAGAAAATTTTCTATAGAAATAACATTTTGAGAAAATTTTCTACAGAAATAAATTTGGACAAAATTTGTTTATAGAAATAAATTTTCTATAGAAATAAAATTTGGACAAAATTTTCTATAGAAATAAAATTTTGAGAAAGTTTTCTAAAGCAACAAGATTTTGACTAAATTTTCTATAGAAATAAAATTTTGAGAACACCTTCTACAGAAATAAAACTTTGGCAACATTTTTTTATAGAAATAAAATTTTGACAAAACTTTCTATAGAAATATAATTATGACAAAATTTTCCATAGAAATAAAATGTTGACACAATTCTCTATAGAATTAAAATCTTGACAAAATTTGCTATAGAAATAAAATTTGGACAAAATTCTCTATAGAATTAAAATCTTGACAAAATTTGCTATAGAAATAAAATTTTGAGAAAATTTTCTATAGAAATAAAATTTTGACAAAATTTTCTGTAGAAATAAAATTGTGACAAAATTTTCTGTAGAAATAAAACTTTGACAACATTTTTAATAGAAATAAAATATTGACAAAATTTTCTATAGAAATAAAATTTTGACAAAGTTTTCTATAGAAATAAAATTTGGACAAAATTTTCTATAGAAATAAAATTTTGAGAAAATTTTCTATAGAAATAAAATTTTGACGCAATTCTCTATAGAATTATAATCTTGACAAAATTTTCTATAGGAATAAAATTTTGAGAAAATTTTCTATAGAAATAAAATTTTGACAAAATTTTCTATAGAAATGAAATGTTGACAAAATTTTCTATAGAAATAAAACTTTGACAACATTTTTAATAGATATAAAATATTGACAAAAATTTCTATAGAAATAAAATTTTGACAAAATTTTCTATAGAAATACAATTGTGACAAAATTTTCTATAGAAATAAATTTTTGAGAAAATTTTCTACAGAAACAAAACTTTGACAAAAATGTTTTATAGAAATAAAATTTTGACAAAATTTTCTATAGAAATATAATTATGACGAAATTTTCCATAGAAATAAAAGTTTGACACAATTCTCTATAGAATTAAAGTCTTGACAAAATTTTCTATAGAAATAAAATTTTGACAAAATTTTCAGTAGAAATAAAATTTTGACAAAATTTTCAGTAGAAATAAAATTTTAACAAAATTTTCTGTAGAAATAAAATATTGACAAAATTTTCTATAGAAATAAAATTTTGACAAAGTTTTCTATAGAATTAAAATTTGGACAAAATTTTCTATAGAATTAAAATTTGACAAAAGTTTCAATAGGAATAAAGTTTTGACAAAAATTTCTTTAGAAATAAAATTTTGAAACAATTTGCTATAGAAATAAAATTTTAATAAAATTCTCTATAGAAATAAAATTTTGACAAAATTTTCTATCGAAATAAAATGTTGACAAAATTTTTATAGAAATAGAATTTTCATCAAATTCTCTATAGAAATAAAATTTTGACAAAATTTTCTATAGAAATACAATTGTGACAAAATTTTCTATAGAAATAAATTTTTGAGAAAATTTTCTATAGAAATGAAATGGTGACAAAATGTTCTATTGAAATAAAAATTTGACAAATTTTTCTATAGAAATATAATTATGACGAAATTTTCCATAGAAATAAATTTTAGAAAATTTTCTACAGAAACAAAACTTTGACAAAATTTTTTTATAGAAATAAAATTTTGACAAAATTTTCTATAGAAATATAATTATGACGAAATTTTCCATAGAAATAAACTTTGGATAAAATTTTCTATAGAAATACAATTTTGACAAAATTTTCTATAGAAATAAAATTTGAACAAAAATTTTTATACTAATAAAATTTTGACAAAAATTTCTATAGAAATATAATTGTGACAAAATTTTCTATATATAGAATTATAATCTTGACAAAATTTTCTATAGAAATAAAATTTTGAGAAAATTTTCTATAGAAATAAAATTTTGACAAAATTTTCTATAGAAATGAAATGTTCACAAAATTTTCTATAGAAATAAAAATTTGAAAAAATTTTCTATAGAAATACAATTTTGACAAACATTTTCTATAGAAGTACAATTTTAACAAAATTTTATATAGAAATAAAATTTTTATAAAATTTTCTATAGAAATAAAATTAAAAAAAAATCCATAATTTCTTTAGAGGATAGAAGGCGCACTGATCATTCAGGTACAAAGTGATGCATAGTCCCCGACTGACTTTAGGCTACAAATCATTGTTATTTTAACTATTTTGTACTGCATAAATAAAATAATAATATTTACCATTAGTTTGTTGTTGAACTTTGTGTGTACATTTGAAAATATGCAACATAAAGTATTCCTTGTAGATTTAAAGTGTAAATGGTTAAAAAGCTGACTCAAGAACATGCTTTTATATATTGAATCAGACCGCTAACCTATAATTATTGGAGTTCATATCTTCAATTATTAATTGATAAAAAAAATTGCTATAAAATATTGTAAAATAAATTATTGTTGTTTTGGTTAAAAATTTACTTTGTGGGGTAAAAAATAAAAGAAATTTCGTTTTCAGCATTGAGATATTTTAAACACATCACTTTATTATCGCCATCATCGATGTGCTATTTACTAAGTACACTGGATATTAAAAACAAAAAGGCTATCCATCACAGAAAAGCCACAAAAATTTGTTGAGTGATGGGCAATTTTATTAAAAAAAAAAACACACACACACACACGCTTATATCGCCTTTTGTAGACAATTTATCATTTTGATGCTATTTTTAGCGTTTAAATATGTGGTAGCCGAAATTCATTTAATGTCGACATACATACATATAAGTCGTTTTTTCTTCAAACATGCATACATAATGATGGGTCATCAATCGTAATGTGTTTGTTTTTTGTTGTTGTTGTTATTTTATCTAGGGGTTTGTGAACTCTGCGAAAAACATTGGTTTTTGGTTTTTAAGGGTTGCTATAACACAAAAAATTATATCCTTTTATATGAATGTTTTAATGGCTAGTCATATTAATCATTTTAAGGGGGGTTAGACTCGTTTAACAAGCGGTTTGTAATATTGAGTTGTTTTGTTTTTTTGTCCAATAACATGAAGCATTTATTGAAGCCACACTTAAATATTTGTTATCTATAAACGTTTATTTGATATTGGGAAAAACATTTTACTTTCAATTTCATGGTTATTGAATTTTGAGGTTATGGAATTATTCTGATGACATTTAGGATATTTTGAAGAAATTGCTAAGTACTCTTTATTTAAATTTTATTTGAAATAATATGCTTGGCTACATAGCAAATCTAGAGATTCTTGTAGGGAATATATGGAGTTCACAATTTTCTTAAAAAAAAAAAAAAAAAAATAGTGGGATACTTGATAATATATAGAATTTCAAGTGTATTTGATGAAACACTCTCTGTTAAGAAAATCTAAATTAATAACTTCATTTCTTGAGTGAGTACGAGAAAAAATCAGGGAAATTGTAATTTTAGATTTTGGGAATTTGGTTGATCAGTGCTTCTTCCATCTCTTCATGGCATATATGTTGGCTTTATGAAACGAAATTTTACATATCTCTTTATGAACCTCTAAATTTCTAATTTTGGAAAAAAAAAAATTGATAAAATGTGCAGCGTCTAGCAGAACAAGATTTCAAATTTGAAGAACAATCTGTATAAAGTCTTTACAAGACCATGCACTGATATTAACCAAATCAGTGCATGGTCTTGTAATTAATTTCAAAGTCCAAGAATTCAAAACGGGAAAACAATCTTGAAGCCCCAGAAGTCAAATGGGGAGATCGATCTATATCGTCTTAGAATTTCACCCTGATCAAGGATATCGACATTTTGTTGTGTTACAAAATTATTATACCCCAACCCCCAATTTTGAATATATTTTCTATATGGTGGTGGGTATAATTAAATGATTTATTAGACTTCTACAGTAATCCCTCGATTTACGTCGTCTCGGTTTACGTTGTTTCGATTTACGTCGTAAAATTGTTTGTTCCATCAAATTTCGATTTCCGTCGCCATTCGATTTACGTCGTCGATTTTTTTGCCCACTTTATCAGAAACGCCTTCCATAAGTAAAATAAGTATCAACGATGATGACATTGAAACATTTTTTTCTAAGGGCGTTTTCGATTCGCAAAAAATATGTTGCTTTGGTGTTACACTACTTTTTCCCTAATTGACATTTCGCCCAAATGATAGTGTAATTCTAAAGTTATTGTTAATTTATAATATTGCGAGGTATAAAGGATCCAAAATCTATGACAGTGTCCTTGATATGTTGCAATCAATTTCGAGAATGTTGCATCTTTTTTCCCAATCGAAATCGCCATAAAATTCTTACCGAAATTACTGAATTACCTTTGCTTTTGAAGTTTTTTTTTTATTATGTACATGCACATACAACATAAATGGACTTGGGAGTAATTTTTAATTCGGTTTACGTCGTTTCGATAAACGTCGTCAAATTCCGGAACCAATTACGATGTAAATCGAAGGATTTCTGTATTCATTTTTTATCACAGTACCACGGAGCGTATGAAAAATATTGCCATAATAACCTTCATTCGCCCCCTGGCACAAAAGAAACATTTTATTGTGTATACAATGTAGAAGAGACAAAAAACAGTGAATTTCACAAGCACAAAATAATAATAATTTCAAAATAAAAAGTGTATCGATACATTTGTTGGAGAACTGGGAATTTTGTGCGAAATTCAGTCTGGTTTCCCACTTAAATTATTTATACTTTATATACTTATTTATTTGCAAATCTTCAACTAAGAGGTACTTCATAAATTTTCTATAGAAATAAAATTTTTGACAAAATTTTCATTTGAAATAAAATTGTGACAAACTTTTCTATAGGAATAAAATTTTGACAAAATTTTTTATAGAAATAAAATTTTTACAACATTTTGTATAGAAAAAAATTTTTTTTAAAACATTGTGTACAGAAATAAAATTTTGACAAAACTTTCTATAGCAATGAAATTTTGACCAAATATTTTTTTTGACAATGTTGACAAAATTTTCATTTGAAATAAAATTGTGACAAAATTTTCTATACATAAAATTTTAGCAAAATTTTCCATATAAATAAAATGTTGGCAAAATTTTCTATAGAAATAAAGTTTAGACAAAATTTTCTATAGAAATAAAATTGTAGCAATATTTTCTAATGAAATAAAATTTTAGCAAAATTTTCTATAGAAATAAAGTTTAGACAAAATTTTCTATAGAAATAAAATTGTAGCAAAATTTTCTAATGAAATAAAATTTTAGCAAAATTTTCTATAGAAATAAAATTTTGACAAAATTTTTCATATAAATAAAATTTTGGAAAAATTTTCGTTAGAAATAAAGTGTAGACAGGATATTAAAAAAAGGCTATCCATCACAGAAAAGCCACAAAAATTCGTTCAATGGTGGACAATTTTCTTAAAAAAAACACACATACACACACATGCTTATATCGCCTTTTGTAGACAATTTATTATTTTGATGCTAGAAATAAAATTGTAGCAAAATTTTCTATAGAAATAAAATTTTGACAACATTTTCTATAGAAATAAAAATTTGTCAAAATTTTCTATAGATATTAAATTTTTGAATATACTTTCTATAGAAAATATATTTTGCCAACATTTTCTATAGAAAGAAAAATTTTCTATAGATATCAAATTTTGCCTATCTTTTCTATAGAAATAATATTTTGCGAAAATTTTCCATATAAATAAAATTTTGGCAAAATTTTCTATAGAAAGAAAAATTTTGACAAAAATTTCCTTATAAATAAAATTTTGGCAAAATTTTCTAAAGAAATAAAATTTTAGCAAAATTTTCTATAGAAATAAAATTTTGACAAAAATTTCCATATAAATAAAATTTTGGCAAAATTTTCTATAGAAATAAAGTTTAGAAAAAATTTTCTATAGAAATAAAATTTTAGCAAATTTTTTTCTAGAAATAAAATTTTGACAACATTTTCTATAGAAATAAAATTTTTGAATATACTTTCTATAGAAAATATATTTTGCCAACATTTTCTATAGAAAGAAAAATTTTGTCAAAATTTTCTATAGCTATCAAATTTTGCCTATCTTTTCTATAGAAATAATATTTTGCGAAAATTTTCCATATAAATATAATTTTGGCAAAATTTTCTATAGAAATAAAATTTAGAAAAAATTTTCTATAAAAATAAAATTTAGCAAAATTTTGTATAGAAATAAAATTTTAGCAAATTTTGCCAACATTTTTTATAGAAATAAAATTTTAGCAAAATTTTCTATAGAAATAAAATTTTGACAAAATTTTCTATAGAAATAAAATTTTGGCAAAATTTTCTATAGAAATAAAGTTTAGAAAAAATTTTCTATAGAAATAAAATTTTAGCAAAATTTTCTATAGAAATAAAATGTTAGCATATTTATTTATTTTGACAACATTTTCTATAGAAATAAAAACTTGTCAAATTTTTCTATAGATATTAAATTTTTGAATATATTTTCTATAGAAAAAAATATTTTGCCAACATTTTCTATAGAAAGAAAAATGTTGTCAAAATTTTGTATAGATATAAAATTTTGCCTATCTTTTCAATAGAAATAATATTTTGCGAAAATTTTCCATATAAATATAATTTTGGCAAAATTTTCTATAGAAATAAAGTTTAGAAAAAATTTTCTATAAAAATAAAATTTAGCAAAATTTTCTATAGAAATAAAATTTTAGCAAATTTTGCCAACATTTTTTATAGAAATAAAATTTTAGCAAAATTTTCTATAGAAATAAAATTTTGACAAAATTTTCTATAGAAATAAAATTTTGGCAAAATTTTCTATAGAAATAAAGTTTAGAAAAAATTTTCTATAGAAATAAAATTTTAGCAAAATTTTCTATAGAAATAAAATGTTAGCATATTTATTTATTTTGACAACATTTTCTATAGAAATAAAAACTTGTCAAATTTTTCTATAGATATTAAATTTTTGAATATATTTTCTATAGAAAAAAATATTTTGCCAACATTTTCTATAGAAAGAAAAATGTTGTCAAAATTTTGTATAGATATAAAATTTTGCCTATCTTTTCAATAGAAATAATATTTTGCGAAAATTTTCCATATAAATATAATTTTGGCAAAATTTTCTATAGAAATAAAGTTTAGAAAAAATTTTCTATAAAAATAAAATTTAGCAAAATTTTCTATAGAAATAAAATTTTAGCAAATTTTGCCAACATTTTTTATAGAAATAAAATTTTAGCAAAATTTTCTATAGAAATAAAATTTTGACAAAATTTTCTATAGATATACAATTTTGCCAAAAGTTTCTATAGAAATAAAATTTTGTCAAAATTTTCTATGGATATAAAATTTTCTATACAAATAAAATTTTGGAAAAAATTTCTATAGAAATACAATTTTGACAAAATTTTCTATATATTTTTTTTTGATAGTTTTTTGTTAGAATTTTCTACAAACTATGGTAGATTATTTTTGGTTCTAGTGGCAACCGTGAATACACCTTAAAATGTGATGTTAATGTAATGCATCGGCGGTTGAAATGGTGGACTTCCGTCAAGCCCATGTTAAATTCATAGCTTCTGCGCCAATAATTTACACTAATTCCGAATCAAAAAAAAAAAAAAAAAACATATTCTCACTACTTTTTTAGCGGCACTTGTTTGCTGGGTTGCTTTGAATGTTTTAAACAGGTAAAAACTCTTATTTAAAAAAAAAAATTAAATTATCAAAAAGTCTTTGTCATGAGTTCCCTTATTCCCTCAAATCTTTAAAACTGACATAATAACCCAGCATAAAATTTTGGAAGTTCTTCTAAAGGCACAACTTCAAAAAAGATGTTCTTTATTTTAACTGCACAGGAAGTTAATTTAAGTCAATTTTTTATATCTCGCTTTTTTCACATTTTTAATGGGAAATTTAAAGTTTTATTGTTTCAAATGGGTTAAAAACAGATTAAAAATTAATAAAACAGTGCAAATTATTTAAAATTTTCCGAAAAAATGCTAAATCCTTTCTAGAAAAATTGCGAATTTTTGAAAATATTTGATGTCAAACATTCCAGACAAGCGTTATAATACATTAAAAATCGTAAAAAACTTTTATTCGTCAAAATGTCACAAAATTTTTTAATTCACATCCAAATCACTGGATTCGCATCACACCTTAAGAAATGATGCAAATTCAGTGCAACGGCTGTTGAAATGGTGGACATCGGTCCTATGACAAGCCCATGTTAAGATCATCGCTTCTGCGCCAATTTTGCACTACTTCCGGATCCAAAAAGAATATTTTCACAACTTTTTTGGCGAAGTTTTTTTGCTGGAAAGCTACAACATTGCATTAAAGTCTTAGTTTTAATACTTTAGTTTTCATTATAATTTCGGTTTATTTTCAACATGCCAAAATAAAATGTTCACAAAATTTTCTATCGAAATAAAACTTTGCCAACATTTGTTATAGAAATAAAAATTTGGCAAAATTTTCAATAGAAATAAAATTTTGACAAAATTTTTGGTTTGGTAGTTTTAGTAAATTATTTTTGGCTCGAGTGGCAACCGTACCTACAGTCCCACCACTGAGACTCTCGAGGAAAAAAATAGTACTAAAATTTTGACAAAATTTTCTATAGAAATAAAATTTTGACAAAATTTTCTATAGAAATAAAATTTTGACAAAAAATTCTATAGAAATAACATTTTGACAAAATTTTCTATAGAAATAAAATTTTGACAAAATTTTCAATAGAAATAAAATTTTGGCAAAATTTTCTATGAAAAAAAAATTTGCCAAAATTTTCTAAAGAAATAAAATTTTGACAAAATTTTCTATAGAAATAAAATTTTGACACAATTTTCTATAGAAATAAAATTTTGACAAAATTTTCTAAAGAAATAAAATTTTGGCAAAATTTTCTAAATAAATAAAATTTTGGCAAAATTTTCTATAGAAATAAAATTTTGACAAAATTTTCTATAGAAATAAAATTTTGACAAAATTTTCTAAAGAAATAAAATTTTGGCAAAATTTTCTATAGAAATAAAATTTTGGCAAAATTTTCTAAAGAAATAAAATTTTGACAAAATTTTCTATAGAAATAAAATTTTGACAAAATTTTCTATAGAAATAAAATTTTGACAAAATTTTCTATAGAAATAAAATTTTGACAAAATTTTCTATAGAAATAAAATTTTGACAAAATTTTCTATAGAAATAAAATTTTGACAACATTTTCTATAGAAATAAAATTTTGACAAAATTTTCTATAGAAATAAAATTTTGACAAAATCTTCTATGAAAAAAAATGTTGCCAAAATTTTGTAAAGAAATACAATTTTGGCAAAATATTCGATAGAAATAAAATTTTGGCAAAATTTTCAATAGAAATAAAATTTTGACAAAGTTTTCTAAAGAAATAAAATTTAAAATCCCCTTCTGATTGATGCGGTGAAATGCCCTTTATTTACATATACCTCTAATCATCATATGAATCGCCCGATAAACCATAAATGCCTTTAGGGAAATTTTACACAAATAGGATCATATTTCAATATCTCTCATATTTTTGTTTCTTCAAATTGTTTGTTTGGGTTTCTTTTTTTTTGTTTTTATTTATTCGTTGTTTATTATGGTATCCCCTACAAGTTTGTACGTGCTACAGTGATTGGAGTAAAATCTAATCCCTTAGACATTTATTGTCAGTTTTCTAAATTATAGAGGATTAAAAGAACATAAGTGCCCGGCTTTGTTGATTAAAGTCCATCTCATGTAAGATTCTTATGGTGCAAATTCAGCAATAAATACTCACGTACAAATGCCATTATGTTTGTGTTATGAAATTCACAAACAAAAAAAAAATAAACAGGAGAGCATTCACATTAACACAAAACAGACATTAGTGCATGTGTGGGTATGATGATTATTTGATTTGGTAAATTATTGCATAGCTTTCAACACCATTCGCTTGTGGAAAAATTAAATTAGGGCACACTTGAAATCAATTTAATATTGAATTTGAAAATAAAATAAAATAATATATTTTCCTAAAAGTAAGCAAGGCAAATTTAAGGTTAACAAGTATATACGGCCGTAAGTTCGGCCAGGCCGAAGCTTATGTACCCTCTACCATGGATTGCGTAGAAACTTCTACTGAAGACTGTCATCCACAATCGAATTATTTGGGTTGCGGTAACAAGGTATCTTAAAACTTTTTAACATCGTCTTCTAAATTACAAGGTAATCCATACGTAGTATATATTAAACTAAAAAAGGCCGATTAAATACGTATATAATTAAGTTTAAAGTTTCTATAGAAATAAAATTTTGACAAAATAAAATGTTGACAACATTTTCTATAGAAGTAAAATTTGGAAAAAAAATTCTATAGAAATAAAATTTGGAAAAAAATTTCTATAGAAATAAAATTTTGACAAAATTTTCTGTCGAAATAAAATTTAGACAAAATTTTCTATAGAAATAAAATTTTTACAAAATTTTCTACAGAAATAAAATTTTTACAAAATTTTCTATAGAAATAACATTTTGACAATGTATTACATGTTAGCCTGATACCGAAACAGGCAATTGACGTCCAAATGCATTATATCTAATTATACAATTATTTTTCGAGCTTTATGGACAGATATAGATTAAGGAACATGGTTAATAGAGCCATTGAAAAGAAAACGCCAGATACCAATCTATACACGCCTGGACTGTACATGTTTCGGTTCGGGCGAATGAACCTTTCCACAGCCTTTAGTATATATCTGGCTGGGAGAGATAACTCAATTTTGGGCCCTTTATGCTAACTCCTTATGGAGAAAACATTTGGGAAATTTCCTCTTACAAATTGAATCATCTTTTCTCCCACTGTACATCATCTTTTCATATAACTTACGAGTCCCTTAATCTTATTTTTATTTCGTTTTGTTACATAGTAATGCAACAACACGAAATTTATTTTTAGAAAGCTAATTTGTTAGAATTCACCTAAGTGGTGAACAGTCGAACAATGCTTATTGTTTCTACAGTCAACTACAACATATGACAATTAACAGAAACTGGTTTCCAGGATACAACAACAATTCTAACGCGTACATTAGTCGTGTTTTTCCTAGTTTTACGACGGGCTCATCGTTGCTTATTACATGTTAGCCTGATACCGAAACAGGCAATTGACGTCCAAATGCATTATATCTAATTATACAATTATTTTTCGAGCTTTATGGACAGATATAGATTAAGGAACATTGTTAATAGAGCCATTGAAATGAAAACGCCAGATACCAATCTATACACGCCTGGACTGTACATGTTTCGGTTCGGGCGAATGAATCTTTCCACAGCCTTTAGTATAGATCTGGCTGGGAGAGATAACTCAATTTTGGGCCCTTTATGCTAACTCCTTATGGAGAAAACATTTGGGAAATTTCCTCTTACAAATTGAATCATCTTTTCTCCCACTGTACATCATCTTTTCATATAACTTACGAGTTTGCATAAAAATAAAATTTTGGTAGATTATTTTTGGCTCGAGTGGCAACCATGAATATGAACCGATATGGACCAATTTTTGTGTGATTGGGGATCGGCTATATATAACTATAGACCGATATGGACCAATTTTGGCATGTATATTAGCGGCCTTATACTAACACCACGTTGCAAATTTCAACCGGATCGGATGAATTTTGCTCCTACAAGAGGCTCCGGAGATCAACTCTGGGGAACGGTTTATATGGGGACTATATATAATAATGGACCGGTATGGACAAATTCTTGCGTGTTTGTTAGAGACGACATTCTAACACCATGTTCAAAATTTCAACCGGATCGGACGAATTTTGCTCCTCCAAGAGGCTCCGGAGGACAAATCTGGGAATCGATTTACATGGGGGCTATATATACCAATTTTTGCATGGTTGTTAGAGAACATGTACCAATACCATGTACCAAATTTCAGCCGGATCGGATGAAATTTGCTTCACTTAAAGGCTCCGCAAGCCAAATCGGGGGATCGGTTTATATGGGGGCTATATATAATTATGGACCGATGTGGACCAATTTTTGCATGGTTGTTAGATACTATATACTAACACCATGTACCAAATTTCAGGCTGATCGGATAAAATTTGCTTCTCTTAGAGCGATCGCAAGACAAATTTGGGGGTCCGTTTATATGGGCGCTATACGTAAAAGTGGACCGATATGGACCAATTTTTGCATGGTTGTTAGAGACCATATACTAACACCATGTACCAAATTTCAGCCAGATCGGATGAAATTTGCTTCTCTTAGAGCCAAATTTGGGGGTCCGTTTATATGGGGGCTATACGTAAAAGTGGACCGATATGGCCCATTTGCAACACCATCCGACCTACATCAATAACAACTACTTGTGCCAAGATTCAAGTCGATAGCTTGTTTCCTTCGGAAGTTAGCGTGATTTCAACAGACGGACGGACGGACGGACGGACATGCTCAGATCGACTCAGAATTTCACCACGACTCAGAATATATATACTTTATGGGGTCTTAGAGCAATATTTCGATGTGTTACGAACGGAATGACAAAGTTAATATACCCCCATCCTATGGTGGAGGGTATAAAAAATAGCTTTCAAAAACTTATGTTAGTATCCCTTTTTGTATCTTTTTGAAGCAGAAAAGAAAAGATTTTACTCTGCATAAATAATTAGTTGTTGTTAAAAAGAATCGCTTATCAAAAATTTTCCATTCATTTGCATAATTCCTACAAGCTTTCATTTTATTCAGAGCAATTTTTGTACCCTTTTTTATATTTTTTTAATGTTAAAAGTAAATAAAACTTTTTATTGAAATAACTTTTTGTTTTTCAGACTTCGCTAAGGGAGACAATCTCATGCTAATAATTATGAGAAATTTTCCTTTATAAGATTACATATTTTTTTTATTGTCTTGACGCTACCTTTTCTCCTGAGATTATTACTTATGAAAAAAATTATAAAAAAATTTGCACTGCTTCACAGAAGAAAAAAAAACATTCTCATGGGGATATTTAATAGTTGCAAGAAGAATAGAATAATGATAACAAAGTGTTAAAGCAAGTTAATTGACTAAAAAAAAATCTTCGAAAGTTGGAAGAACCCTTTAAGTTAAAAAAAAAAATTCAATTTTACAAATTACAATTTCCCATTTAAAGGTATTGCTTTGGCAATTTAATTGAATAAATTAGCTATGCAGTTATTTTTGAAATAGGATGATGAAAAAGCAAATTCTTATGCAGAAAATGTTTGTTTGTCATAAAGCACGACCCAAGTGCATACACAATGTGGAACAGTGTATTATAAGTTAGTGGATATGTTTGCAACACCCAGAGGGAGACGAGGTAGATACATGGTGTTTTTGGCAATATTGCTCAGGGCCGGCCCCTGAGTCGATCTCCTTCTGTCTGTGCACACATTTTTGTGATCAAAGTCTAGCTCGCAGTTTTAGTGCAATCGCCTTCAAATTTGCCACAAGTTTCTGTCAGAATAGAACCGGTTCAGATTTAGATATAGCTCCCATACATATCGTTAGCCCGATTTTGACACATATAACCACAGAGACCAAAGTTTTAATTTTAATTAATAGCTATCGACTTGAAATGTAGCATAAATCGTTGTTATTCATCTAGGTCGGATGGTATTGCAAATGGGCCATATCGGACCACTTTTATGTATAGCTCCCATATAAACCGATTACCAGATTTGGCTTGCGGAGCTTGTTGGAGGAGAAAAGTTCATCCGATCCGGCTGAAATTTGGTACATGGTGTTAGTATATGGTCTCTAACAACCATGCAAAAATTGGTCCATATCGGTCCATAATTATATATAGCCCACATATAAACCGATCCCCCGATTTGGATTGCGAAGCCTCTAAGAGAACCAAATTTCATCCGATCCGGTTAAAATTTGGTACATGGTGTTAGTATATGGTCTCTAATAACCATGCAAAAATTGGTCCATATCGGTCCATAATTATATATAGCCCCCATATAAACCGATCCCCCGATTTGGCTTGCGGAGCCTCTAAGAGAAGCAAATTTCATCCGATCCGGTTGAAATTTGGTACATGGTGTTAGTATATTGTCTCTAACAACCATGAAAAAATTGGTCCATATCGGTTCATAATTACATATAGCCCCCATATATACCGATCCCCCGATTTGGCTTGCGATTGCTCTAAGAGAAGCAAATTTCATCCGATCCGGCTGAAATTTTGTACATGGTGTTAGTATATGGTCTCTAACAACCATACAAAAATTGGTCCATATCGGTCCATAATTATATATAGCCCCCATATAAACTTGTTTTTACTTAATGGCTAAAACTGCTCCAACTACAAAAGCTCTTTGATCTTTATCACATATTTCCCCAATAGATCAAATGTGAAAGTTTGACCATGACCATAACAAATATGGTCCATTAGGCCAGTAAATAAAATCCAATCTGTGGCATGGACAAAAGTAAGTAAAAATCCTCAAACAAAAAAATCACAATGAATAATCGTCAAAACTTATACATATTGAAAAGAAATGAAGCATAAAACTCATCAATATTAAGAGTAGTCATAAAATTTCTTTGGATTTAATAATTCATAATAATGCAATAAATGATCCAGCAAATAATCATAATCATAGAGATATATTAGCCAAAAAACTTTGGTTTATATTATTTCTTACACAAAAGAAAAATGTTTGGCGAAAAAACCAGATGCCTTCATATTGAGCAAAGATATTGACAAATGTGGCTACCAGTTATTGAAGGATACCATTGGTGACCTTCTCAATAGCATTCCCACATGACTTTGGAAAAGCAGCCAGTCGTTTTGTTTGTTAACATCAAAGAACGTTTGCTCCATAATATAAAAGGCGTAATTCGATTCAAGCATTGGTTGGGTGGTTGTTTGACAAATGCTTTGCCTGAGTCTCCAAAAGATTTCCGTTTCCCACAGAATACGAGGTAAGTGATATAGCATGCATTGAATTTAAATGAGATTGTATCACTTTGTTGAAACTTGTTTCTTCAAAAAGACATTTAACATTTGCATGAAATTGTATATATACAATTTGAACTCTTTAAATTGATAGTTGCTATGTAGTTTGTATATTTGTCACGAACTATTTTGCTTTCAGAAAGTGTACAAAAAACTGAAAACTTGGAGTAGGCATCTTCTCCTAACCTACCTCAAATATGTAAAGGGTTTTCCAATAAGAAGTTTTTGTATTTGGGAAGGTTTAAATTTTTCTTCAACATATAACAACCCAGCAAAAACAAGTATATACGGCCGTAAGTTCGGCCAGGCCGAAGCTTATGTACCCTCCACCATGGATTGCGTAGAAACTTCTACTGAACACTGTCATCCACAATCGAATTACTTGGGTAGCGGTTACACTTGCCGATGGCAAGGTATCTTAAAACTTCCTAACAC
This sequence comes from Haematobia irritans, assembly GCF_050003625.1. Lineage (NCBI taxonomy): Eukaryota > Metazoa > Arthropoda > Insecta > Diptera > Muscidae > Haematobia > Haematobia irritans. The sequence goes on from NC_134397.1 coordinate 260,390,226, forward strand.
CGTAATATATACCACATAGTCCATACGTGGTATATATTAAACTAAACAAGTATATACGGCCGCAAGTTCGGCCAGGCCGAATCTTATGTACCCACCACCATGGATTGCGTAGAAACTTCTACGAAAGACTATCATCGACAATCGAATTACTTGGGTTGTGGTATCTTAAAACTTAACATCGTTTTCTAAATTGTGATTTAGTCCATACATGGTATATATTAGACAAAAAAAGTTATGTATAGTTAAGTCTACAAATAATTACGAATCGATATGGAATTTTTGTACGTAGAGAGCCAGAATTGAAATATGGGGATCGCTTATATGGGGGCTATATACAATTATGAACTTGATATGGACCAATTTTTGTGTGATTGGGGATCGATTTATCTGAGGGCCATATATAACTATAGACCGATATGGACCTAGTTAGGCATGGTTGTTAACGACCATATACTAGCACAATGTACCAAATTTCAACTCACTCGGATGAAATTTGCTCCTCCAAGAGGTTCCAAAACCAAATCTCGGGATCGGTTTATATGGGACTATGTACGATTATGGACTGATATGGACCACTTTTGGCATGGTTTTTAAATATCATATACTACCACCACGTACCAAATTTCAAGCAGATCGGATGAATTTTGCTTCTCCAAAAGGTACCGGAGGTCAAATCTGGGGATCGGTTTATATGGGAGCTATATATAATTATGGACTGATAGGAACCAGTTCCTGCATGGTTGTTGGATACCATATACTAACATCACGTACCAAATTCCAACCGAATGGGAAGAATTTTGCTCTTCTCTGGAGGTCAAATCTGGGGATCGGTTTATATGGGGCCTATATATAATTATGGACAAATATCGACCAATTTTTGCATGGGAGTTTGAGGCCATATATTAACACCACGTACCAAATTTCAACTGAATTAGATGAATTTTGGTCTTCCAAGAGGTTCCGGAGGTCAAATCTGGTGATCGGTTTACATGGGGGCTATATATAATTATGAACCGATGTGGACCAATTTTTGCATGGTTGTTAGAGACCATATACTAACATCACGTACCAAATTTCAGCCGGATCGGATGAAATTTGCTTCTCTTAGAGGTCTCGCAAGCCAAATCGGGGGATCGGTTTATATAGGGGCTATATATAATTATGGACCGATGTGGACCAGTTTTTGCATGGTTGTTAGAGACCATATACTGACACCATGTACCAAATTTCAACCGGATCGGATGAAATTTGCTTCTCTTAGGGGCCTCGCAAGCCACATCGGGGGATCGGTTTATATGGGGGCTATATATAATTATGGACCGATGTGGACCAATTTTTGCATGGTTGTTAGAGACCATATACTAACACCATGTACCAAATTTCAGCCGGATCGGATGAAATTTGCTTCTCTTAGAGGCCTCGCAAGCCAAATCTGAGGGTCCCTTTATATGGGGGCTATACGTAAAAGTGGACCGATATGGCCCATTTTCAATACCATCCGACCTACATCGATAACAACTACTTGTGCCAAGTTTCATGTCGATAGCTTGTTTCGTTCGGAAGTTAGCGTGATTTCAACAGACGGACGGACGGACATGCTCAGATCGACTCAGAATTTCACCACGACCCAGAATATATATACTTTATGGGGTCTTAGAGCAATATTTCGATGTGTTACAAACGGAATGACAAAGTTAATATACCCCCCATCCTATGGTGGTGGGTATAAAAAGGCAGATTAAATACGTATATAATTAAGTTTAAAGTTTCTATAGAAATAAAATTTTGACAATATAAAATTTTTGCAACATTTTCTATAGAAGTAAAATTTGGAAAAAAATTCTATAGAAATATAATTTGGAAAAAATTTTCTATAGAAATAAAAATTTTGGCAACATTTTCTACAGAAATAAAATTTTGACAACATTTTCTACAGAAATAAAATTTTGACAAATTTTTCTATAGAAATAAAATTTTGACAAAATTTTCTATAGAAATAAAATTTTGACAAAATTTTCTATAGAAATAAAATTTTTACAAAATTTTCTATAGAAATAAAATTTTAGTAGATTATTTTTGGCTCGAGTGGCAACCATGATTATGAACCGATATGGACCAATTTTTGTGTGATTGGGGATCGGCTATATATGGACCAATTTTGGCATGATTATTAGCGGCTTTATACTAGCACCACGTTGCAAATTTCAACCGGATCGGATGAATTTTGCTCCTCCAAGAGGCTCCGGAGAACAAATCTGGGGATCGATTTATATGGGGGCTATATATAATTATGGGCCGATATGGACCAATTCTTGCATGGTTGTTAGAGACCATAAACTAACACCACGTACCAAATTTCAACCGGATCGGATGAATTTTGCTCCTCTAAGAGGCTCCGGAGGTCAAATCTGGGGGCTATATATAATTATCGACCGATATGGACCAATTTTGGCATGGTTGTTAGAGACAATATACTTACACCACGTACCAAATTTCAATCGGATCGGATAACTTTTGCTCATCTAAGAGGCTCCGGAAGTCAAATCTGGGGATCGGTTTATATGGGGGCTATATATAATTATGGGCCGATGTGGACCGATTTTTGCGTGGTTGTTAGAGACCATATACTTACATCATGTACCAAATTTAAGCCGGATCGGATGAAATTTTCTTCTCTTAGAGCAATCCCAAGCCAAATTTTGGGGGTCCGTTTATATGAGGGCTATACGTAAAAGTGGACCGATATGGACCAATTTTTGCATGGTTGTTAGAGGCCATATACTAACACCATGTACCAAATTTCAGCCGGATCGGATGAAATTTCCTTCTCTTAGAGCAATCGCAAGCCAAATTTGGGGGTCCGTTTATATGGACCACTATACGTAAAAGTGGACCGATGTGGCCCATTTGCAATACCATCCGACCTACATCAATAACAACTACTTGTGCCAAGTTTCAAGTCGATAGCTTGTTTCGTTCGGAAGTTAGCGTGATTTCAACAGACGGACGGACGGACGGCCATGCTCAGATCGACTCAGAATTTCACCACGACCCAGAATATATATACTTTATGGGGTCTTAGAGCAATATTTCGATGTGTTACAAACGGAATGGCAAAGTTTATATACCCCCATCCTATGGTGGAGGGTATAAAAAGAGGTTCCAAAATAGTAGTTTGGATCCCCAATTTGTGATCTGGAAGTAGTGCAAACTTGGATCATTTCCGTCATAGGACGGAAGTACACCATTTGGGATGATATGCATTGCTTTGGAAGTTGTACCTTGGAAATTCATTTGGATAAATAAATTAAAAACAAAAAAAAAAAACAATTTGTATTCCAATTTCACTTTTTATTTTTATCACTAGTTTTTTTATACCCACCACAATAGAATGATGATGGGGGTATAATAAGTTTGTCATTCCGTTTGTAACACATCGAAATATCGATTTCCGACTATATAAAGTATATATATTCTTGATCAGGGAGAAATTCTAAGACGATATAACGATGTCCGTCTGTCCGTCTGTCTGTCTGTTGTAATCACGCTACAGTCTTCAATAATGAAGCAATCGTGCTGAAATTTTGCACAAACTCGTCTTTTGTCTGCAGGCAGGACAAGTTCGAAGATGGGCTATATCGGTCCAGGTTTTGATATAGTCCCCATATAAATCGACCTCCCGATTTGGGGTCTTGGGCTTATAGAAATCGTAGTTTTTATCCAATTTGCCTGAAATTGGAAATCTAGAGGTATTTTATGACCATAAAGAGGTGTGCCAAAAATGGTGAGTATCGGTCCATGTTTTGGTATAGCCCCCATATAGACCGATCTCCCGATTTTATTTCTTGGGCTTATAGAAACCGCAGTTTTTATTCAATTTACTTGAAATTGGAAATCTAGAGGTATTGTAGGACCACAAATACGTGCGCCAAAAATTGTGAGTATCGGTCCATACTTTGGTATGGTCCCATATAAAACGACCTCCCGATTTGTGGTCTTGGGCTTATAGAAATCGTTGTTTTTATCCAATTTGCCTGAAATTTGAAATCTAGAGGTATTTTATGACCATAAAGAGGTGTGCCAAAAATTGTGAGTATCGGTCCATATTTTGGTATAGCCGCCATATAGACCTATCTCCCGATTTTACTTCTTTGGCTTATAGAAACCGCAGTTTTTATTCAATTTACCTGAAATTGGAAATCTAGAGGTATTGTAGGACCACAAATACGTGTGCCAAAAATTGTGAGTATCGGTCCATGTTTTGGTATAGCCCCCATATAAAACGACCTCCCGATTTTGGGTCTTGGGCTTATAGAAACCGTAGTTTCTATCCAATTTGTCTGAAATTGGATATCTAGATGTATTTTAGGACCATAAAGAGGTGTGCCGAAAATGGTGAGTATCGGTCCATATTTTGGTATAGCCCCCATATAGACCGATTTCCCGATTTTACTTCTTGGGCTTCTAGAATCCGAAGTTTTTATCCTATTTGCCTGAAATTGGAAATCTAGAGGTATTTTCGGGTCATAAAGAGGTGTGCCGAAAACGGTGAGTATCGGTCCATATTTTAGTATAGCCCCCATAAGAACGATCTCCCGATTTATCTCATTGGTTTTCTAGAAACCGTAGTTTTTATCTGATTTGCCCGAAATTGTAAATATTCTGGTATTTTAGGCTCACAAAAACGTGTATCGGATTAAGTTTTTATCGGTCCATTTGGTAATGCCTCCATATAGACCGACTTCACTTCTTGAGGGTGTAGAAGGCGCACTGATCATGAAAATTACTTGAAACTCAATGTAAAATTTCCAGATTTTACTTCTGCAGATTTAAGATTTCAAATTAAGACGTTATTTTGTAATTTTCTTGCACACTTACAAGAGATGTTAATGATTCCTCTAAAACTCAAACAAAAATGGTTCTTATAAATCCAGAATCTGATATAGTCCTCATAGGTGAAATCTTTAAATTTATCTTCGGGAAGTGTCCTCAAGTCCTCAAGCCCTCCTGACATTTCAAAGGAAACCCTAATATTTGGTTCATGGTGGTGGGTATTTAAGATTCGGCCCGGCCGAACTTAGTGCTGTATATACTTGTTTACACTTTTATTATCTTATTATCTAATTTTTACAAATTGAAAAACTTCTTCGCTTCCACCGGGAATTGAACCGTGGTCTGTTGACACCATAACAGAACGCCTTTGAACATGATGCCACAAACGCCATTGAACATGATGCATCAAAAGGTCTATTCAAATGTTTGTGACACGAACCTAATATGACACCAAGGCATGACATTCTAACTACATCCTGAGATGTTCTTTATTATTATGAATGAAAAAATAAAGAACGCTGGTTCAAATCTCACCAGCAGAGATTTTTTATTAAATATTTCTCTCAAAATTATTTTTTATACCTTCCACCATAGGATGGGGGGTATATTAACTTTGTCATTCCGTTTGTAACACATCGAAATAAGACCCCATAATGTATATATATTCTGGGTCGTGGTGAAATTCTGAGTCGATCTCAGAATGTCCGTCCGTCTGTTGAAATCACGCTAACTTCCGAACGAAACAAGCTATCGACTTGAAACTTGGCACAGTAGTTCTTATTGATGTAGGTCGAATGGCATTGCAAATGCGCCATATCGGTCCAGTTTTACGTATAGCCCCCATATAAACCGACCCCCAGATTTGGCTTGCAGAGCCTCTTGGAGGAGCAAACTTCATCCGATCCGGTTGAAATTTGGTACATGGTGTTAGTATATGGTCTCTAACAACCATGCAAAAATTGGTCCACATCGGTCCATAATTATATATAGCCCCCATATAAACCAATCCCCAGATTTTACTTGCGGAACTTGTAAGAGAAGCAAATTTCATCCGATCCGGCTGAAATTTGGTACATGGTGTTATTATATGGTCTCTAACAACCATGCAAAAATTGGTCCACATCGGTCCATAATTATATATAGCCCCCATATAAACCGATCCCCACATTTGGTTTGCGGAGGAATATTTTGCAAAATGTTCTTCCATTAAAAATCAAAAAAAGAAAATGATCGTAATTTGCAAAACCTTCTCAAAGAAAACTTCCATGGAAGTGAAAAAGTCAAACGGGACATAGCAGGGATACATTTTTATTATTTTTGTTTGCTTTTTATTGATTGAAAACGAATAGAAAGTTTTTGCGGAATTGAATTGTCTAAAGCTTAAATTTTCACTTAAAATGGTCTAATTCCATACTTTCTAAGACTTTTTCAAAAGGAATGCATCGGAAGTGAAAAAACTCGGTAGGGGCTCCAGAATGACATTTGTGCAAAATTGTCGTAGTGGCCATATTCCCGAAATTTTATTTAAATGAATGTGGTATCACAATGGACTGAATGGTCTATCCTGATACATCAGGCTACCACCTAACCTAACCTAACCTAACGTATGAGTATGGACTGTATACCCACGTTTAGTTCATAAAATGTTTGAAATGTTAGGAAAATTTCAGTGATAGTATCAATTAAAAATTAATTGATACTATTAATGTTTGTGATTGAGTTTTTGAATTTCTAATTGAATATTTTTATACCCTCCACCATAGGATGGGGGTATATTAACTTTGTCACTCCGTTTGTAACACATCGAAATATTGCTCTAAGACCCCATAAAGTATATATATTCTGGGTCGTGGTGAAATTCTGAGTCGATCTAAGCATGTCCGTCCGTCTGTCCGTCTGTCCGGCTGTTCGTCCGTCTGTGGAAATCACGCTAACTTCCGAACGAAACTAGCTATCGACTTGAAACTTGGCACAAGTAGTTGTTATTGATGTAGGTCGGATGGTATTGAAAATGGGCCATATCGGCCCACGTTTACGTATAGCCCCCATATAAACCGATCCCCAAATTTGGCTTGCGGACCCTTCCGGAGCAGCAAAATTCATCCGATCCGGTTGAAATTTGGTACGTGGTCTAAGTATACGGTTTCTAACAACCATGCAAAAATTGGTCCATATCGGTCCATAATTATATATAGCCCCCATATAAACCGATCCCCAGATTTGACCTCCGGAGCCTCTTGGAGGGGCAAAATTCATCCGATTCGGTTGAAATTTGGTACCTGATGTTAGTATACGGTCTCTAACAACCATGCAAAAATTGGTCCATATCGGTCCATAAATATATATAGCTCCCATATAAACCGATCCCCAGATTTGACCTCCGGAGCCTCTTGGAGGAGCAAACTTCATCCGATCCGTTTGAAATTGGGTACCTGATGTTAGTATACGGTCTCTAACAAGCATGCAAAAATTGGTCCATATCGGTCCATAATTATATATAGCTCCCATATAAACCGATCCCCAGATTTTAACTCTGGAGCCTCTTGGATGAGCAAAATTCATCCGATCCAATTGAAATTTAGTACGTGGTGTTAGTATATGGTCTCTAACAACCATGCAAAAATTGGTCCATATCGGTCCATAATTATATATAGCTCCCATATAAACCGATCCCCAGATTTGACCTCCGGAGCCTCTTGGAGGAGCAAAAGTCATCCGATGCGGTTGAAATTTGGTACATTTCGTTAGTATATGGCCTCTAACAGCCATGTAAAAATTGTCAAATTTTTTTACTATAGAAAGTTTTGTCAAAATTTCATTTCTATAGAAAGTTTTGTAAAAAGTTTATTTCTATAGCAATGTTTGTCAACATTTTATTTCCATAGAAAATTTTGTCAAAATTTTATTTCTATAGAAAATTTTGTAAAAAATTTATTTCTGTAGAAAATTTTGTCAACATTTTAGTTCTATAGACAATTGTGTCAACATTTTATTTCTATAGAACATTTTGTCAACATTTTATTTCTATAGAAAATTTTGTCAACATTTTATTTCTATAGAAAATTTTGTCAAAATTTTATTGCTATAGAAAATTTTGTCAACATTTTACTTCCATAGAAAATTTTGTCAACATTGTATTTCTATAGAAAATTTTGTCAAGTTTTTATTTCTATAGAAAATTTTGTCAAAATTTTATTTCTATAGAAAATTTTGTCAAACTGAATTATATACGTATTTAATCGGCCTTTTTTTTGTTTAATATATACCCCTTATGGACTAACTTACAATTTAGAAGACAGTGTTAAAAAGTTTTACGATACCTTGCCATCGGCAAGTGTTATCGCAACCCAAGTAATTCGATTGTGGATGACAGCCTTTAGTAGAAGTTCCTGCGCAATCCATGGTGGAGGGTACATAAGATTCGGCCTGGCCGAACTTACGGCCGTATATACTTGTTTAAGACTCAATAAAAACTTTAATTGGAAAAATTGTCGTGAAATTTTTTTCTGTGTAGAAAGAATGAACTACTGTATGGTTAAAATGGTCATAATATGGCGCCAATAATTTTCTACTTTACTTTTAAGTTTTTCTTCTTTGAGAGGGTGTAATTTCATAAACTGCAGTTAAAAAGTACAACAGGAAATTAAATGTTTCTGGTTTAAACAACGCTTTTGTGAAAATCTTCAAATGTGAAGAACAATTTAGTTCAACTTACGCACGAGTTAGTTCATTCTTCCTATAAAACAATTAATTTTTTATTTTTCAAAAATGTCTAGCATTACGATAGAGCTGTCAGTTGGCAGATTTGAACACCCGGATTGCCCAATGCCGAAATATAAAAGGCGAAACAAATTGCATGAAGTCATTAGAATTATACACAAGGACAAATGGATAGAGGGATATTGTTTCAGAATTTCTCCATTATTATGACTATGATTACAAATGAATACTACTGTGTATTGTAAAATAAGTATAAAAGAATGGGAGACTTATTAAAGTCTTCTTGTTTTCCTGACGTCGTAAATTTCATACAAAATTTCCTTTAAAAATTTCCTCTTACTTACATATTCAGTTCGTTATGCAAAGTGTGAACGCCAACCATGAATTAATGAAATTCGGAATGCATTGATTTCTAAGAATTTCTCCCAAAGGCTGCGATACAGAGCTCTTCGCTGCAGTTGCATTGAAATCGTTAACAACCACATTGGGTATTGTTGAAATCGCTTTTGCAATTCCATTGGCAACAGATGTAGAAAGTCTTAGAGCAATGTACATGGAATTCATTCAAATTGGAATATACCATGGTACATGCATATGAAGGTCCATATTTAAGGCAATTGACAATTTTATGATAAAGTCTAAGTTGATTTTTAGTTAAATATTTGGATGGCTGATAACAAAGAAAATGTAATGGCATTGTGTAATTTTTTAAATTTTATACCCATGTTTCGTTTATAAAATATTTAAGATATACTTGGAATAAAAAATTGTAGTAGGAAGTGGAAAATTTCAAAAAAAAAAAAAAAATTATATATTATTAGGCTGCACTTTTTTGGAAAAAAATATTGTCGTGAAGCCAAAGATTTCATGTCCTTAAAATACGAATGCAAATTTTGTTTAGCGTAGAAAACACATTTCTCGATACCCTTTTCACTGAAGTCGTGTTGTCCTTATAGTTAAGCGATTTCACTTAAAAATGGGTATCATACGATGAAGAAAAAATTTTTGGGCTAAGGTCAACTTGACTTTAATAATTCAGAAAAATTCTTTATAATTAATGAAATTGTCTTTAAATTTGTTGTCTTTTTGCATCGTGACAACAAAGCAATAAATCGTTAAAAACTATGACATATTTTTCAACACTCTATTTTAAAGACGTTTTTTACTTGAAACATAGCATAATTTCTACTGGAAAGTTTTCGTTAACTTGTTTTTAAAGGACTTTGATAGCATATGAAGAAAAAAACAAGTATATACAGCACTAAGTTCGGCCGGGCCGAATCTTAAATGCCCACCACCATGAACCAAATATTAGGGTTTCCTTTGAAATTTCAGGAGGGCTTGAGGACTTGAGGACACTTCCCGAAGATAAATTTAAAGATTTCACCTATGAGGACTATATCAGATTCTGGATTTATAAGAACCATTTTTGTTTGAGTTTTAGAGGAACCATTAACATTTCTTGTAAGTGTGCAAGAAAATTATAAAATAACGTCTTGATTTGAAATCTTAAATCTGCAGAAGTAAAATCTGGAAATTTTACATTGAGTTTCAAGCAATTTTCATGATCAGTGCGCCTTCTACACGCTCAAGAAGTGAAGTCGGTCTATATGGAGGCATTACCAAATGGACCGATAAAAACTTAATCCGATACACGTTTTTGTGAGCCTAAGATACCAGAATATTTACAAATTCCGGCAAATCAGATAAAAATTACGGTTTCTAGAAACCCAAGGAGTTAAATCGGGAGATCGTTCTTATGGGGGCTATACTAAAATATGGACCGATACTCACCGTTTTCGGCACACCTCTTTATGACCCGAAAATACCTCTAGATTTCCAATTTCAGGCAAATAGGATAAAAACTTCGGATTCTAGAAGCCCAAGAAGTAAAATCGGGAAATCTTATGGGGCCATACTAAAATATGGACCGATACTCACCGTTTTCGGCACACCTCTTTATGACCCGAAAATACCTCTAGATTTCCAATTTCAGTCAAATAGGATAAAAACTTTGGATTCCAGAAGCCCAAGAAGTAAAATCGGGAAATCGGTCTATATGGGGGCTATACCAAAATATGGACCGATACTCACCATTTTCGGCACACCTCTTTATGGTCCTAAAATACCTCTAGATTTCCAATTTCAGACAAATTGGATAAAAACTACGGTTTCTATAAGCCCAAGACCCCAAATCGGGAGGTCGTTTTATATGGGGACCATACCAAAACATGGACCGATACTCACAATTTTTGGCACAAGTAGTTGTGGTCCTGCAATACCTCTAAATTTCCAATTTCAGGTAAATTGAATAAAAACTGCGGTTTCTATAAGCCCAAGAAGTAAAATCGTGAGACCGGTCTATATGGGGGCTATACCAAAATATGGACCGATACTCACAATTTTTGGCACACGTAGTTGTGGTCCTACAATACCTCTAGATTTCCAATTTCAGGTAAATTGAATAAAAACTGCGGTTTCTATAAGCCCAAGAAGTAATATCGGGAGTTCGGTCTATATGGGGGCTATAACAAAACATGGACCGATACTCACACACCTCTTTATCGTCCTAAAATAACTATAAATTTCCAATTTCAGGCAAATTGTAAATAAAGTACGGATTCTATATACCCAAGATGTAAAATCGGGAGATCGGTCTATATGGGGGCTATACCAAAATATGGACCGATACTCACCATTTTTGGCACACCTCTTTATGGTCATAAAATACCTCTAGATTTCAAATTTCAGGCAAATTGGATAAAAACTACGATTTCTATAAGCCCAAGACCCCAAATCGGGAGGTCGGTTTATATGGGGACTATATCAAAACCTGGACCGATGCTCACCATTTTTGGCATTTTGGATTTAAAATTTCAGGCAAATTGGATAAAAACTATGATTTCTATAAGCCCAAGACCCCAAATCGGGAGGTCGGTTTATATGGGGACTATATCAAAACCTGGACCGATATAGCCAATCTTCGAACTTGACCTGCCTGCAGACAAAAGACGAGTTTATTCAAAATTTCAGCATGATTGCTTCATTATTGAAGACTGTAGCGTGATTACAACAGACAGACAGACAGACGGACATCGTTATATCGTCTTAGAATTTCTCCCTGATCAAGAATATATATACTTTATATAGTCGGAAATCGATATTTCGATGTGTTACAAACGGAAGGACAAACTTATTATACCCCCGTCACCATTCTGGTGGTTATAAAAATTGCATGGCATCTTGATATTGACGTTGTTGTGGTTATTATGTTAGTGTGAGAGTAACTGGTTTTGTGTGGGCGTGTATGTTGTTGTGTTTGATTTTTGATGTTTAAGAGTCACTCGGCGAGCATTCATAGGGTGAAGAGAGCTTACTCTCAATGCAATGAGAATAATAGGAATGTATTCTTTACTGGGATGGAAAATGCAGTACTATAGTACTTTTTTCAATACTTTTACACCCTGGTCAGTACCGTAGTACCCCCGCATATGATTTAGTACCTTTTGTGTAAACATTTTTGTGCCGATATCATATTTATTATACACTACACACAAAAAATTATCACCAACATTTTTTCAATTAAACACTTAATTGAATTTGGAAACGGATTCAATTAATATGTTAATTGATTGAATTAATTATTTAATCAAATCCGAATAAAACCCAATTAAAAAAATGATTGATATTTGTAACGTTTCCAATTAAAATATTAATTGATTCAATCAATTTGTTAATCAATTCGGAAATAATTTTCAATTACAAACGTGATTGAAATTTTGTCCGTTTCCAATTACACATGTGATTGATCCAATCACCTTTGTGATTGATCCAATCACCTTTGTGATTGAAATTGAATAATTTTGAGCAATGGAAAGAGCGAAAAGAGAACAAGAGAATGGGTATTTATTCAACAATGTACGATGGAGAGATCAGTCTGTAGAAGTAACTTGTAACGAACGGTTGGGTTTTTGTTTTTCGCGTAAATTGAAAAACATGATTGGCGACATTCTGTCTGCTGCATTGAAAATGTGTACATAAATATTTTGAACGCAACAACAAATCATAGCAAAGGGTTGAAATAAATAAAGTGTGCAACAACAAATGGCCACGTGCTAAAGGTTTGAAAAAATATATAAGAGAACGCATTTGAAATTTTGTGGTATTGTAAAAATGGAAAACAATCTACGTTTATTGAAGGTAAGAAATTGTGAAATGTGAATGCCGTTTTCCATTGAAGCCTGTTTACATTAAACGGACTAAAATAATATATTTTTTATTCATTTCTTTTAGTAACCAATTTTATTTCGTGAAATTGACCAATCAACTCCATCATTTTATCAAATATGTAAGAATATGTTTGCAACAAAAAATTGGGTACCGTATTGATCTTTTAAAATTATAATTTTTTTTCACTACTAGTTTTCTTAAAACCAAGAGCGGTATGGGTTTGTTGGAAGATTCACCTTGAAGTTGCGAAGTGGCGTTGGCATTAAATTGTATTTTTGTTGTACCTGCCTTTTTCAGTTTGAACCTAAGTAGAGAGAGTATATCTGATATATAAATTAATGAGCTGAATTATGTAATGGTAAAAAAGTTCTTTCTCTTGGATTTAAAAATATGAAAAATATCCGAAAATAATAAAAATATGTATTTCCCATTTATATATTTTTTCTATTTTTAGAATTTGCAAAGTATCATCAATATAATACCAAATATTACATTGCTTTCCCATTATTTTTGTCTATGATTGGTTCAAATTTTAATAGACGATTTCAATGTGCGGAAATTTTGGAAAAGAATTGCTACTAAAATTAAATTACCGAGCTCCTTAATACACCTTTTTATGCTAAAAGACTACAACTGCAAAGAAGATTATAAATCTACAACCTGGGACTAAGAATTGAACTTGATATTCTATGCAGGTAATGTTTAACAAAATTAACTTTTAATTGAACAAAATTAAATTCGAATTATTCTGTTTACTTTCAGAAAAACTAATTTAGCTTACAGGCTGCTGATTTATTGGAAATCTAGGCGCATCTACATATTAGAAGGACCATGCTAACATGGTTATTATTATAAGGAAGATAATGATTTATATAATTTATGTAATTGTATTTGTAAGTTATGTTAGAACAAACCACAAATGACAAGAATCAAATTTATTTGTCTATTGCATAATTCAAAAAATAATAAAATATTAAATATGTTTTATAAGAAACACATATTTTCTTTTATTTCAAATAAAATTAAATACGATTTTGGGGTCGCAATATATAATTTTTTGATTGAAGTTTATAGCCAATTTCAATTAATTATTTAATTGAATGAATCAAATAGTTGATTGATTTTTGTCGCGAAATTAATTAAAATTTTAATTGATTCAATTAAAACTGTGATTGAATTTTATGTTAAAAATCAATCACGTTTTTAATTGATTCAAACACACAATTAATTGATTCCGTGACAAAAGTCAATTAAATTTTTAATTGAAAATCGTGTTGGTTTTCAATCAAAATGGGTGATTGATGCTATCATTTTCGTGATTGAAGACATTTCAATTAAAAAAATGATTGAATCCGCGATTTTCGTGATTGAAATCAAAAAAAAATTTTTTGTGTGTAGTTGATCAGTTAGCCGTATGATAGACATTATAATACATAGATGATCCACTAATCTCTTAAAAAACAAGTAAGGAAAGTCTAAAGTCGGGCGGGGCCGACTATATTATACCCTGCACCACTTTGTAGATCTAAATTTTCGATACCATATCACATCCGTCAAATGTGTTGGGGGCTATACATAAAGGTTTGTCTCAAATACATACATTTAAATATCACTCGATCCGGACAGAATTTGATAGACTTCTACAAATCTATAGACTCAAAATTTAAGTCGGCTAATGCACTAGGGTGGAACACAATGTTAGTAAAAAAATATGTGAAACATTTTAATCTGAAGCAATTTTAAGGAAACTTCGCAAAAGTTTATTTATGATTTATCGCTCGATATATATGTATTAGAAGTTTAGGAAAATTAGAGTCATTTTTACAACTTTTGGACTAAGCAGTGGCGATTTTACAAGGAAAATGTTGGTATTTTGACCATTTTTTGTCGAAGTCAGAAAAACATATATATGGGAGCTATTTCTAAATCTGAACCGATTTCAACCAAATTTGGCACGCATAGCAACAATTCTAATTCAACTCCCTGTGCAAAATTTCAACTAAATCGGAGTTAAAAATTGGCCTCTGTGGTCATATGAGTGTAAATCGGGCGAAAGCTATATATGGGAGCTATATCTAAATGTGAACCGATTTCTGAAATTTAGCACGCATATCAACAATGCTAATTCTACTCCCTGTGCAAAATTTCAACTAAATCGGACTTAAAAATTGGCCTCTGTGGTCATATGAGTGTAAATCGGGCAAAAACTATATATGGGAGATATATCTAAATCTGAACTGATTTCAACCAAATTTGGTACGCATAGCTACAATGCTAATTCTACTCCCTGTGCAAAATTTCAACTAAATCGGAGTTAAAAATTGGCCTCTATGGTCATATGAGTGTAAATCGGGCGAAAGTTATATACGGGAGATATATCTAAACCTAACCCGATTTCAACCAAATTTCGCACGCATAGCTGCAATGCTAATTCTACTCCCTGTGCAAAATTTAAACTAAATCGGAGCAAAAAATTGGCCTCTGTGGTCATATGAGTGTAAATCGGGCGAAAGCTATATATGGGAGCTATATCTAAATCTGAACCGATTTCAATCAAATTTGGCACACATGACTGTACTACGAATTGTACTCCTTGTGCAAAATTTCAAGCTAATCGGGATAAAACTCTGGCATCTGGGTCCATATAAGTGCATATCGGGCGAAAGATATATATGGGAGCTATATCTAAATCTGAACCGATTTCGACCAAATTTGGCACGCATAGCTACAATGCTAATTCTACTCCCTGTGCAAAATTTCAACCAAATTGGGGTAAAACTCTGGCTTCTGGGACCGTATTAGTCCATATCGGGCGAAAGATATATATGGGAGCTATATCTAAATCTGAACCGATTTCAATAAAATTTGGCACACTTAACTATAGTACTTTATGTTCTTTTTGTGCAAAATTTTAAGCAAAGTAGGTTAAAACTCTGGCTTCTGGGGCCATATAAGTCCATATCGGGCGAAATATATATATGGGAGCTATATCTAAATCTGAACCGATTACTTCCAAAATCAATAGGGATCTATTCTGAGCCAAAACACATACTTGTGCCAAATTTGAAGTCGATTGGACTAAAACTGCGACCTAGACTTTGATTACAAAAATGTGTTCACGGACAGACGGACAGACGGACATCGCTATATCGACTCAAGAGCCCACCCTGAGCATTTTTGCCAAGGACACCATGTGTCTATCTCGTCTCCTTCAGGGTGTTGCAAACATATGCACTAACTTATAATAACCTGTTCCACAGTGTGGAGCAGGGTATAAAAAATGTGTCAGTTCCAAAAATTATTTTTCTGATATTTCGTTTTGATTTTTTCGTAAAGAGTCAGTCCCAAACATTAATTTTCGTGCATTTGCTTTTGTGTTGTTCGTAAAGAGCAATGCTGCTCAAAATTATATTTCGTATTTTCGCGGTTTTGGTCACAATTTTTTGTTCAAATATGAACTTTTAATGTATTAATTTATTTATAAAATAAATTAAATTAAAATAATCATCTAATTTTATGTGGACAGTAAAATAGGTGTATATAAAAAAAAAACATGAATATAATACAATAGTTTGTACATTAAAATTAGTGTTTGTACTAAACATCAAACTAGGTAGCTAATATCCTGTATATTCACCGGGATTTTTAAGGACTGGTTCAATTCTCTTAGACATGCACACAAAAAAATTTCACGAAATTTTTTCCAATTAAAATTTTAATTGAGTTTTAAAAAATATTCAATTAAAATTTTAATTGATTCAACAATTTTTTTTTAATTGAAACAAAAATCAATCACGAAAATAATAGTATCAATTAATTTTTTAATTGGATCAATTAACTTTTTAATTGACCTTCAATTAATTTTTTAATTGATACTATCATTTCTATGATTGAAGACATTTCAATTAAAAATTAATTGGATCAATTAATTTCGTGATTGAATCAGAAATTTTTTTTTGGTGTGTGGATAAAATTAACTTATGGTATATCTCGACCTGTACCATACTTTTTGAATATTTTCCCACAATTGTTTTTTGTACCTGCAGGGAAGATAGGAGAAATCTCTCTTGAGTTCGCCCCGATTTGCATGAAATTCTAAATTTAGAGGTATTTTAGCTTCGTAGATAGGTGTAGCGAGTATGATGTTGCATCGTTCATGTTTTCGTATAGCCTACCATGTGCTAGGTCTCCCGATTTCCATGTTGGTTTGTCTGAAACTTAGACATGACTGCCATTCTTAAATATCTCATATATACACAATGATTCAGGGTATAATATCGTTAACCCTTACCCTACTAAAACTTTCTTTAATTTTTTTAATCTTCTCGTAGTTTCAAAAAGAAATATGGCAATCATTAGTATCCATTACAAATGCATGACAATTTATTTGTTCTCCTTTTAATGTACATTCTTGTATTAGACAATGGCAATTAAGAGAACAATAATCTCATATAAACAATGTATTTTAAGATTTTAAAAATTGCTACTAAGGGAATTAGATTTAATTACTCTTTGTAATTGAAAAAACAAGAATGGACTGCTATAAATGCGTATAGAATAAAATTAATTATAGCCTGAACCACTCTGTGGAACTGGGTATTATAAGTAAGGGCATATGTTTGCAATACCCAGAAGGAGGGGAGATAAATACATGATGTCTTTGGTAAACACGGTTGGCCCCAGAGGCGATCTAGCCATGTCCGTCTGTCTGGGAACACATTTTTGTAATTAAAGTCTAGGTAGCAGTTTTAATGCAATCGATTTCAATTATAGCACAGGAATCTATTTTGGTCCAGAATAGAACACTAATGATTTTTGAAGGTATATATCCTGCTTCTGGGCTCATATAAGTAGATGATATATATGGGAGTTACTTCTAAATGTGAACCGATTTGTTCCAAAACATAAAAATGTGGTCATAGACAGACGAACATGGCTAGGCCGATGCAGGGGACGGCCCTAAGCATTATTGTCAAGGACACCATGTGTTTATCTCGTCTCCTTCTGAGTGTTGCAAACATATGCTCTAAAATATGAAGTAAACCATTTGTATATATTTTTGCTAAAAAAATTTG